>NC_048894.1:147170793-147352360 GCF_011077185.1 Oxyura jamaicensis
GGCGCCGGGCAGCCCCCCGGGGATATCGGGGACCGTCGGTGTTTTGACGGGAATCACCGGCGTCTTGATGGGAATCGGACCTGCCCCTATGGTGCCGCGTCTGACCGAAGGCTTGGTGGAGGGCGTCCGTCGGATGGTGGCGACGCCGGGGGTGACTATGACCGGTCCGAGCGTGGTTGGCAGACCTGCAGTGGAAGCAGGACGCTTGGTCTGAAACATTCTGCGATACGACTGACTAATGTCGCTGTTTCGTGGGATGGTGGAAGATTTGTCAAACTCTTGTTGTTCTGCCTCCTGGTCACCACTCACAGAGAAATAATCATAATCTGAAACTGATGCCAAACGACACAGTTAGGAACAAACTGGAGAAGACGGCTGAGTCACGTCATTAAGGCTAAAGCACGTGAATGCACATATAACCGAAAAGGCCTGGAGGTCAGTAGCAATTAGGAGAGGTTTCACCTCTAGGCGGAATGAAGTCTGAAGCGTGGTGACCAAGATTGTCGTGCTGTGTGGCTGAGGCCAGGCACTACAGCAGACCAACCCTACACCTGCAGAGTGCTCACGTCTCTCAGGAAAGGGAATGAGCAGGGTACACATTCGGTGCCTTCTCTAAAAAGAACTAATTAAGTAACGAAGACTCAGTGTTTGTTGCCAACATTAAGATACTAAAACTGGCATCCTACAAGCCATCTGTTACCACTTGTAGATACAAATACTTCAAACAGCCAGTGACTAAGAAGTGTACTTTATAACAGGCAGCGTGGGGCTCAGGGGACAGTGTACCAGTGATTTCAGCAGCAAATTTGATTATTTTGCCAACAAAGTAAATCCCAGCCGTCAGCTCTGAAAACTCAGCCTAAGCTTCAATAATTGCACCAGGTTCCTTCCTTTCCAAGTAAATGCTGAGCCAAGCTAGGCCTTCTGCAAGCCCTGCTGCCTCTTGTGATCGCACAGCTCAGCTGATCTCAGCTGAGCAAACAACATCCTTGCTGCACTGTAAGCAGCAAACTCAGCCCCTCTCAGCTTCCTGCGAGGTCTGAAATGGCACAAAACCCAATACCTTGGTGCAACTTCCCAGGTATGCCCAAGTTAAGGTCTCCAACAAATTCTTTTTCCAGCTACAACAATTTCTGTTTGTGTAGGAAATAAAAGATCACAAAAGGAAACAGAACAGAATGAGAGCACCGATGGAACGAGAAAGCAAAGCTCGTGAGAGTGCAATTCTGCTAGACAATAGCTCGGAAAGGATACTACTACCACAAGAAGTGTGTGATGTGGTACTAGCATCATTCCACCTAACTCATTAATTTAAATCCAGCACCTTCTTTAAAACTGTACCTTGGTAGCATACTTAAGCTAAAACTCATTCTAGTAACGAACAAGAAAACATGGAGATCACCAAGCCCAACCTCCCCTCTCAGGCAGGGTCCCCTGGCAAACATTACCCAGGAGCGCATCCAAACGTGTCTGGTAAGTATCTCTGGGGAAGGGCACTCCACAACCTCTCTGGGCAACCTGCTCCAGTGCTCTGTCACCCTCATGGTAAAGAAGGTTTTCCTCATGTTCAGACAGAACCTCCTGTGCTGCAGCATGTGCCTGTTGCCTCTCATCCTATCACTGGGCACCAGTGAGAAGCATCTGGCCCCATACTTTTGACACCCTTCACATTTTATACGTATCGATCGGATTGCCCCTGAGCCTTCTTTTCTCCAGGCTGACCAGTCCCAGCTCCCTCATCCTCTCCCCCCACGAGGAATGTTCACCCCTTTGCTGACTACAATGCCAGTGATAGCTGCTGGAATACAGCTCCTCGGTGCTGGGTTGTGAGTGTACGATGGCCAGGCTGAAAAGACTCGCAAAGAGAACAGCTCGTGGAGGGCACATTGGTTCAGTACTGGGTACCTTGAGATGGGATCGTGTCCTCTGAACAGCACGGAGTTGTCGTCTGGGTGCTGTAACCACTGGAGCACTGCAAGGAATCACGGCTGCTCCTCTGGGTGTCAAGCTGCAGACCTCTTGTCAGAGCGAGCGCCAGCTCCTCGCAGGACTCCATCTCCTCACCCTGCTGTTATGCACAGAAAGGAGACACGTTACTTGGTCAGTCTTCACCAGCTTTTCGCTGTCCCTTCTCCCAAGCAGAGCTTATCACCAGTACAATATATCCAACAGGATAGTGCCCAACCATTCACCTGGGCTTAGAAACAGGTGCTTCTTGGGAAGCCACTGCTCTACAAACACAGATGCTCTACAAATACCACGTTGCCTTATTCTCTCAAGCCCATGCAACTTCCACTGACCACCTCACCACCACACTAGCCCTGCCTGTTGGACAAACACGTGCCAAGATATAGCACCCCAATGAACGCTGGCAGGAGCTGGCACGCCATTCATTTCCCCTGCACCAAACAGCACGTTCAAAATCAGAGCTTCACCCTCGTGGCAGTCGACACCGTCATGCTCCGAGGTCTCTGGGCCTCCTCGGGTGGCACAGGCGGTCCGCTCTGCGCTCCTCCGTTCAGATCTGGCTCGCGTTTTTCCTTGCGGCGCTGCAAAGTGTTCACCATCGGCTGATCGTATGGGCCTGGCTTGGCCCAGTCCTAAGGAAACGTGCTCGTTAGTGACAGCTTTCATCAGCAACTGTACTTTAATCACAAGTCTAACTGTGCAAAAGGACAATTTTAATGTGATAGATTATATATCAAACTTGAGGTGCCTTTCTGTGTAAGGCCAGAAATTAATTTTGAGGGTATTAAAAATCTTCACTCATGAAACCCATCTCCTTTATTAAAGGGAATCTACATTTCCTATTCGACCTACAAATTATGGAAAAATTGTATTCTTCATAGAGTATTCCTCTATGAAGATATTTATCACTTTAACATTACAGTATTCTCTAAATAAGATTCCGCGGTGTTAAAGCCTATATTTTCAGAAATTGAAATGCAAAAGTCACTGGCACACAACATAAACATATGGTATAAAATATACATAGATGTCCAATCAGTAATGCTAGATGTACCCAAGTTCTAATATGATGTGTTCTTAACACGTGATTATAGTTCTGAAAAATTAGGCTTAAACAGATTGATGACTTTTTACACATCAGACGTGACTCTGGGTTATCCCTCGGTTTCCTTACTAGCTGAATTTCAGTTCATAGGAACCATCTGTCCTGCCGAGTGACTAACTTCATTGAGTTACTGGTGCCAAATTCGGAACAGGAATTCCTCGGGCCACGAGGACTGTCCTCACTCAGGGCTCTATTAAGCAAAGTCCCGAGAGTGCCCAGAAACCACAGGCTGTACCGGCGAGCAGGACTCAGCAGCGACCTGTGCGGGGACGCAGCATCACTGCTAAGCAGCAGCTCCCCAGCTGCCAGCTGCTGAAGGGCCCAGTCCTAGCACAACGTGTGCTTTAAAACTAAAACCAGAAGCAGCAGCTCGTGGGGCAGAACTGGCCACACGGCCACCAGTGGCCACAGCTGGCTACTGAGCAGCCTCTCCGCAGCCTTCCGATCAAAGACCATGCTCTAGATTTTTACTGGCACGTCTCAGTCAAAGGCATGGGAAGCACAAGCCAGCTGCAGTGACAGAAGGCCCCTGTGCAGACAGGCATTTCATTTTATGAGCCCTCGTGGAACTCTGCTTTGCCTGAACAGCTGTGTCTCTGCTCTGTGCTTGGCTGTTTTGGCAAAGGGCTTCTAGCACAGCCACAGCTAGCGGACCTGAACCCCCAAGATCACTGTGTGCGTGCCTCAGTCTCCAGGGCTGGAGAGAGAGATTCAGGGGTCTGTAACAAGGTACCTCCATTTACATATACGAGAAGGTCCCAGAGTGCATGGGCAGTATCACGTAACCCTCCACAGGCACCTAAGACCTGTGCAGCGACTATCAGCTGCAAATCAGCCTTGTGCAGCTTCAGGGCACCAGACAGACCTTCTCCTTGGCTCCAGGGGCAGAGCCTCCCCAGGGAGCTGTCTGGCAGGGATGAGAGTCACGGCTCTGACAGAGCAGAGACGTTTTGGTGCAGAGGAAGATCCTTGCAGATCCAGCTGGAGCAACTGAAAGAAGTTGATGCACGCTGGCAACATCTCACGGTCTGAGACACCAGAACAGGCTGCGGCAGCGCATTCAGTCTGTGGCCGATAAAGCTAGGACAGCCTCAGACACTGCCGGGGTTCACCTGGTGACAAGCAACTTCTTAAACCTCTCCAGCCAGATGTACAGGGGCATGCCCACCTGTGGTCAGGGTGAGAGCAAAGGACAGCAGCTGCGGTGAGGACATCACGGTGTTCGATGAGTGATTTCTCTAGGCAAGCTGCACGCCAAGCCTGCTCTTCCCCGCTCAAGTGAGAGCTCTGAGGATGCTCAACAAGCTCTCTTCTCGCTGAATAGAGCCCAGAGTGCCTTCCCCAATGTCAGTTGTGTTCCAGAACTAAACTACTCCTTCTCACCTAGGTGTTACCAGCTTTAGTATCTTTTATTGAAACGTCAGAATAGACAAGGTCATCGAGAAATATTCACTACAGGATTTTAGCTGGATTATCACCATGCAGTGCCCGGTCAGAGCAATATTGAACAGAGCAAATCAACACGTAATTACACGGATTGAAAGCAGCAACAACCACCGTGCGCACGCTTGGTATGAGGGGGTGAGGACTGCCACAACAAAAGGAACACAAACCTTCCAGCTAGGGATCTTAGATGATGGTAACATGCCTGGCCCAATGGTGTAATAATGAACGTAGTCTGGAAGGAGGGCCGAGGGAGCCCGAGTCCACGCGCGGGAGACAGGCGGGAAATGAGGGAAAGGACCTGCACCAACTGAAGCTACGGATGGGTCACTTGATAAACTACAGTGATAAAACCCATTAGACAACTGGAAACGAAACAAATAAACAAACAAAAACAGAGAAATTAATATAAACAGAATGAATATGAAAATACACTGCGACTCTGATGCTCTAGGGAGAAAACTGCATCTTAAAATAAAGAAAATCTTAGCTTTGCTGCAAATAAACAACAGAAAATTGATACAATGCTTGGTTCAGAAGTGAGATTGCTTGAAAATTGTTATTTGGTATAACAAATTTCAGACATCAATCTAGCAGTCATTGTCTCCAGGCTCAGCAGCTTTGCCTTCTGTCCATGAAAGTGGCACACTGTGAAAAGCCTTGGCAATTTATTTAGTCTGCAGACATAGAAACAAAACATTTCCAATACTGGAGGCATTGGCATCGGTGGCATTTATTCTGTGTAGCCGGACAGAGAAGAAAAGCGTATAGCCTTGGAAAATGACATGTTCTGGCTGTGTGATGACATGGAAGAAAAAAAAAAAAAAGAAAAAAACCCAACAGCAAGGATTTACCAGATGAGAACGGACACTGCTCTCACTGCCTCCCCTGGTTCAGAGGGTATCCCCCAGAATTTATTCCAACCATGTTCTGGCACGGTGCTTTGTTTTTCTTTTCATTTTGTTCAGAAATAACTCCAATTGCTTGGTGTGATGCATGCTACCTCACGGGAGAGAGGGAAGCCACAAACAGTAAAACCTGGCCAAGATGCTCTTTGTCAGGCACCCGGCTGGGTTTCGGCACCATTCCATGGTCTGAGTAAATAAAGGTGGACAATGAGATTTCTTAGAAATTTGGCCAATTTGTAGCTGCCCTCTAGCAGCAAGTTTAAAGGCAAGCGTCACTGTGGCTCATTCAGATTCACCTTTAAGGGAGCGTGCAACAGTTCCTATTCTCATCTTCCCCAGGAGGAATCCTGGCTGTGTCCCATGCACATTTTTTTTTTTGTCCAAAAGTTGCTGGGTTTGGATAACAAGCTAGTAGGTTTGTATGTCTTTGAGATGAAGTTTTTCACCTTATCTGTGGAGGCCCAAGCCCCCATGGTGGAGCCTGAGCTGACTGAGGTGGGGGAACTGCACTCGCTCACTGACTGGCAGGTTTCAGAGGCTTCTGAAGAGGCAGAGCTGGACGAATTCTGCAGCGTAAAACAGCACCGCAACGCAGGGAAAGGATACACAAGCCACCAAAAGGAAAAAAAAAGACAAAAAAAAAAGACAAAAAGCACATACACAAAGACACACACAGGAGAAAGGGAAGGATGAGAGAAGCAGAGGGTTAGGGTTTTAAAAACAATTAGAAACTGCTCAAAACCATCGCTAACGTTCAGGAAATCTACAACGAAACAAGGCAATTGCTTAGTGCGAGAACTTGCCACGCTGCTTGAGAATGAGGGAAGCGAGGGATCGACCTCAGCTCCTCATCGCAATCCCAGCGGCTCAATTCAGTTAGCTGTCTCAGAGCAGGAAGCTGAGGGGACCTGAGGTCCAAACATGCAATGCACCAAGACAACTGATTCGTACAGAAAAGCAGATCATCGGTATTTCAAAGACATAGAGTTTAGGTTTAAAACACAGAGCAGCAAATGTCACTTACATTCACAAGTTCTCGGGTATCCTGACCTGCAACAGCACTTGTGAGAAGCTCATCCGAGTTCAAATATTATGGAACAGAGAAAGAAGCGATACTTACCAGAGCTGGAGGTTTCCAAAGGCTGTATGCATGTGCCTCTGCGGGGGTATGCATACACCCAAAGCACTGACCCAAACCTTTCTGCCCAGCAGTCACCACGAAGGTGCATGTACTCTGCTGAGGGCGTAAGTGGTGGCATGTGCTTGCCAGCCACCTCCTCTGAGCAGCGGAGAAAATATCAGGGACTTGGATGGAGAGGGGAGGAAAATGCAGGACACTGAACGTCCAACTAGCAGCTCGAACACCTGGCTCCTACCAAGGAACTTCTCTTCTGCTTTTCAGTGCATGCCCTTTATGTACACTCACTGCTCTAAGACCTCTACAGGAGCATCCAATTCACCTACAGACAGGCCTGACTCCAAGGAGAATAACCACGTGGACCATTTTACCAGCTGCAACGCTACTGCACATCTCCCCATCGACAGCAGCATCACCCTCAGGGGGGGGTCAGGGCCAAGCACGGGCTTTGAAATGGGGAAGAACACTGACAGCAAAGATGTCAGGACAGTGCTGAGCTCTGTTCACTGTCAGGAAATTCAACATCAGCAAGAATCATTCATCCTTTTGTAGCCCAGGACCTGTGAAGCAAGTCTATCTAAGGATATCACAGTCACTTCATCTTAGGAGAGCAGAGGGAATGGCTGGGATTTCCAGAAATGCCCTCTTGCACACAAGTTTGTGTAGCAAGGCCTCAGTTTTCAAAGAATGAAATTTTGAAGACAGAAGGAAATCTCATCTAGAATACAATTTCACCAGCTAACCTTAGGTGAGATCTTGGGTTGAGTCTGCAATAAGATTATAGCATGATAAGAGACACAGAAGAGTAATAATTACTGCTAACACCCAGAAGTTGTCTCACTGCTCACAAGAAACTACATGTAAGTAATGTACAGCTAATTGCCTGTGTAAGAGGAGATGTTGATCTCCCAAGAGCCATTTACAAGATCAGCATCCTGAAATTATTTGTAAACTGCAAGTTTAAGTAAGTGATGTAAACTCTGCAAAGGCTGTTAAAAACAAAAAAAAAAAACCTGAGAAGAAGAAAAAAAGACAAAAAACCACACTGGATTATTCTATAGAAATAATGCACATCCCATCTTAGGCTGGCATCAGACCAGATCTGCATGTGACCTGGCAAATGTGGTGAGGGTACTTGTAAGTTTGTACTCAGAGGGCAGTATCTCGAGTTCATCTCAAGTTCATCTCGAGTTCATCTCAAAGGGGTGAGAGCAACAGAAGATCAGAAAGCTACAACAGATGATATGTAGCTCTTAAGGAGAAAAATGACAAGTATTCTGTGGGATACAGTGATGCAGTGGCTTGATGCTTTGTGTAACTTGTCACATTCTTGATTTAAAGCAACTCCTTTTACAGGAGAAATCTCTGAAAATAAGAATACTGACAAACATCAGCTGCAGGTGACGGCTGTCAGACAGAACTACAGTGCACTAAATGCACATAAGCCTATTTTTTCTATTTGTAAAATCATTTTTTACAATAAATGTCCAAGTTTGGCCTCTTCTAGGTTGCTCAGCATAAGAAACTTTGAGAACACTTACCATGAGAATCCCAGTAACGTTTTACTTGGGTTAGGAAAAAATAAAGAGGAATGTAATTTCAGAAAATGCTTTCTGAGACCTCATGTTTATTACCGAAAAGAACCACTGAAAGACCCTCTTGGGTCCGAGTACTCTGCCCATGACAGGACAGACAAGGAAGGATCCGAGTTCCGAGGACCATGTTACGCCACCTTGGTTTCTCCAGATGTGCCACTGATGACAACTGAGAATCTGGAGTTCACACTCAATAGACTATTCTTGTTTACAAGCCAGAAGCTTCAAGAGTTTCTATCTAGATTCTATCAAGAATCAATTTTATGTTCATTAAGGGTTTATTAGCAGTAGAGCTGCATGTAGCCAGTAGATGGAATAAGGCCAAAAATACAGCTTCTGAAGATGCAAAGATTTGTTCCATTTATGTGATGTATAGGGAAAAAGACTAAGAATGGCAAATTTATTTTTGCAATAAAGTGGCTACGATGTGAAAGAAAGATGGAAGAAGGACTCGCATCAAACTCGGCATGGCCATTTTCAACAGGCCGAGTTAGGCAAAGGACTGAGCCAAGATACCCTGCAGAAAACATCGTGGTAGCTGAAGGAAATGTAAGACATGGTGGTAGGAAACAGGTCTCGTGTCTTGAGAAATTCGCATGACACGGGAAGGGTGCCTCAGGTCTTGCTAAAAAAGGATTAAGACAGTGAGAAAATGATGGAGATAGAAGAATACTGAGGTCTGAAGGAGAAGTGTAAAGAAGACAAGAGAAGACAAGAAAAGACTGCCTGGATCGGACTGCAAACAATCTTGAATGGCTGGGAGGAGCGGGGTGTGGGAAGCACAGACCACCCTTCATTTCTTAGCAGAAAGTACATGAGTGGCTGAAAACTGAAACTGCACAGCTACTGCTCAGGCAAAAAGGCTTCAAGCTTGAGTGCTTGCTCTAGATGCCCGCCCACCTGGAAACGTGTGCCCCCAGGAGTGCACACACAGACAAACACCAGGCTGAGCAATTTCTACTCCAGATCCCCTGGAGTCAGAAATTTGGCTTTTTTGTTGTTGTTGTTGATTCCTTTTTAAAATGATTGCTTAATTTGGATGTATTTTTTTTAATTAGTTCTTTCATTTTAGCTACTTTAACCCCAGGTGGTTATTTTTTTTCCACAGTTGTGATAATGGTGGTTCTGCTCACCTCTCAAACTGTCTCTTCTGAGAAAAACCTTGAAGTTAACAATATCAGCACAAAGCTAGAAATGCGCCCTGCACAGTAACAACCAGTTTGTCAGATGTACATTACATGTGTGCAGCATGGTATCTGGTTTCTTGGACATTGTTCCATGGCTGGTTCTTGGACAGTGTCCTGCTGTTGGTGTGCTATGTATGAATTCCAACAAGCATATATTAAAAACAAACAAACAAAAAAACCCACCACCACCAACCCCCCACTAGCTGCATTTTGAGCTACTGGACAGTATGATTACAGTTTCCATCTGCTGTCCCGCTAACCTACAAAAGGACTGCAGCTATCTTGGATTACCTGCATCCTTTGCTATATTCTCATTCTCCATTCAAACACACTATTGCTTTCTTAACCCCTTCCCTTCTTCATACACTAGCAGAGCTTTCTGGGCAAGATTTTCCCAGGAGATCAAATCCTAATGAAGAGCTTGGTCCAATGTCTCTCTGCAGTCAGAAGACACATCATTTGCTTTTCAAAAGGCTTAGGACAGAGACTTCAGGTCACCTTGATCTGTCTCACTTCAGAAACGTGTCTCTATTCATATAGTCAGGGACAAACCCCTGGGAAACGTAAGTTAAAAAGTAAGTTTAGGAGAAACAAGAGCCTCGTGGTAATTGACAGATGCATTTCTTTTCCTTTTCTTTTTTTAAGGGTTTCATTTAGAAGCATTTCTTAATTTACATGAACAGCTGAATAGTTCTGACTCTATTTCCCCTATTCTAACATCAAGCTTTTTCAAGCAATGCCATCTCCTCAAAAGCAGAACCTTTTTAGCTTCCAAATCTGTAAGTTCACATCTAGTTTCCTTCTGCTTTATTGTTTAAGTGATTTCCAGAATATTAAAATAAGAAGGACTTAGTCCTCTGCTGTCTGACAACACCTGAAGAATTTGCTGTGATTTTTCCCCTCTTCTTTATCTGCTTCTTTATCCCGCCTTGCTTTCACCCCCACCAAGTCACAAGCAGCCTCTACAATCCAACTCCATGGTCACTTCCACATTACGAAGATCACCACGCACGTTCACTCCAGGTCCAGTGGATCCTTCTACTGTCATCCCCTAACACAGAAGTAGCTACTATTACCACACCACTTCATCGCAGATACTCCCAGGCCCCAGTGTGCCTACTACACGGGGCTACGTGCAGGGTTAGCAGCACCAACCATGTCAGATGTTCATCTAAGAGCTACTCTACGCTCCCTAGGGCTGGGGCTGCCCAGGGCTTTGCGTGGTTCCAGCACACGCCAAGGGCAATGCTGACCAAGGCTGACCTCAAATCAGGCATTTACAGAAACTACTCAGCTCCAGAAAGAGATCTGCGATGCTTTTCACCCAACCGCACTTGCTTAATTAAGATTAAAATATTTTACAGGGCACTTTCCAAATGTACAGCTATCTCTTAGAGGCTAACACTTTTCCTCCCAGTGACCTTAACAGTAATGCTGCAGAAAATAGATCCCACTGAACCAGTCTAAGGGCAGAGCCTGGCTTTATAATAGCTCTTTTTTCTGCCTTCTACGCAGAGCGTGATAACTGTGAAGACTACTCATCAACTATAGTCCAAAAAGCAGTCTTCATTTTGCCAGTCATCTCTCCTTTGGTACAGTCTGTATCTTGTTTAAATCTCTACTTATTTCTTCTTCAAAATCTTACCCCCATCTGTGATTTTGCATAAAATCAAATTAATTTTCAGTGACACTTTCTTGTCAAAAATGCAGGTGAGAGCATAAAAACTTCACGTAGCTTTTATAGTGTAATTCCCATAACTTGGGAATTTTATGCAGATCTCCTCTACTTTCTTTTAAAATCCATTATGAAAAGAAAATCGGCTCTGCTGCCTTAAAAACTACTGCTGCTGGCAGATGCCACAGCATGTAGCCAGCAAACATCAGCCAAGTGTCCACCTGCGCAAGATACATAGCTTTTAATTTCCTTTGTTGATTCCAGAGCTTGCTTTTCTGCTTTCTCAGTGTCACTGCTGCAAACAATGACATCAGTGTTTTAGAAACAGTCAGCAGCCACTGCCACTGCTCCTCCCTCCCACCGCCCAGCCTCAAAAGCACAGTGCCGAAAGGAAGACCTGTCGGTCGGTTGGTTAGAGACACACAACATGAAATAACGCTGTAGATTGAACAGCTTCTCAGTAAGCCCACGATCACGGTTATCCGTCAGCACGACACACACATATTTTACTTAGTGCTGAACATACAAAGCAAGACACTTAAGCAAAGATGAAGCGGCCAGGCAATGATCTGTTACCTTTTCCTCTGCGTAAAGGTATACAGAACTGGAGACATACAGAGCACATACCTATTTGTTATACCAACACACTACACTTGTCAAGTCAACGCCACACTGCTGCAGCCTTCTACAGCTCATGAATAGCTCAAGTGATGCTTGGATCGGTTTGCAACTTTATGGATAGTTTCTAAAATGAAGTGAAAGTATGTGAACTTAGCTGGTGTAGATCAGCGTGACTCCATCGACTTTCAGGATGTTCTGCCACCTGATACCGGCCTAAGTTCTCTCCCCTGGTTAAGAGGGGAACTTGCAAAGAGAGGTGTTGGGTTTTTTCCATGGTAGGGGCAATTGCAAAGTTACATCCTCATCTGCAAACATAGCACCATCACGTAGATTACCACCCTTTTATGCAGGTGCAGTGGTTACTATGAAAACCACAGATGATGCTAGAATGTATAACCAATGTATGTATCTTAAAAGTCAACATCCTTACCTTGTTACTATTCCAGTTTACTTTATTATTGCTCATTTATTTTTGTCACTTAGGTTAGCCATAGCCAATCTAAATAAAACATTCATTTTATTAGTGTGCACAAAGTTCTTCAGGTTGTCATCTAAAAAGATAATGCTGATGTGTCCAGACTGGGGACAGTGTAGAAGATGTGCTCGTTTGACAACAAAGCATTTCTATTAAAATGAAAGAGGTAAACATATTTTAAAAAAATACTGAGCTTCCCTTGAGAATATGTTCCAAGCTTAAATGAACCAGTGCTGTTTTCAATGATACTCTAAAAATTTCACTGTGAGTGCTACTTACTAAATGTTCTGCAGGCAGTAAGGGTCTGTGCACTGTCCAAGGTGGTCTAAAAGTAGCTTAAGTATGCAGGTGGCACTTGGTGACAGCTAATATTGAACTTATCAGCTGTTTGCTGACTGTGGGGATTAAATTCATTATTGGCTACATGACCATCTACTCCCCATTACATGAAAAGGAGTACAACTACGTTTATTAAACTAAAGGAAAATCTCATATTTCTTATGAGTTCCATAAAGAATTAAAAATACCACTCGTTTTGATGCAGAAACCTGATTTCTGCAAGGTGCTCAGCTGAAAGTTAAGAAGAGGAAGCCTATCCACAGAAAGGGATGTCATCAAAAATGGCAAAACCAATCTCATACGATGTTGTTAATGGTATTCTGAGCATTCCTGGCCTTTTGTAGGGGTCCATCTGGTGGGACACTAGTATCCCTGTTGTCAAAGCCACCAGTATGAATACCAAGGCTGTCAGAAGGCTGTTCTGGCAGTGATTTTTGTCCATTAAACAATAATCAGCCATCCAACATTATCAACTTGCAATCTGTCTAGTATATTAACTGGTAACTTTAGTGGGTAAAGTGAATAGTTACTCCTTCTAGCAGGGTGGGATTTCTTACTCTTTTCTCCTCTGTACCCATCTGAACATTGGGCGTCCAGGTTCCCTCCAGGGCCAGAGCAAAAATCAAAGTCCCTGAAAGCAACTCATCCCTCTCTTCAGTGCTAACTGCAAAAGCAGCACAAATCTCTCCAACCAGAGGCCCAACTTTTAGATGGATGAAGTGCAGCGAGATAAACCTGACCCTCAGCACTTAATCTGACTCCAAGGTACCCCAAAATCACATCACAGGCTTTTGTGAAAGGTGAGCCAAGTTAGAGAGTCCAGCTCACGCTCAGGTTTTTGTTCTCATGCTTGCACGTACCTGGTTAGGTGCTTCTGGTGGCATAGGGGATGGCGATTTGGACTGGAAAGCATCCTGGGACATGAATCCAGAATCATGGGAGGACACACTGGACAGCCTCATGGGTGCCTGCTGAGGCAGATTGGAGCTGCGATAGCGATAGTGTGAACTAGGTGAGTGCGAGTGCGAGCCACTGGACCGGGAATCACTACTGTTAACGCTGTTCAGACTGCTGTGAGAGACAAAAGGAACAAAGAAAGGAAAGGGGAGAGGAAAAGACACAAGGGCGGGGTGGGGAGAGACCCATATACAGTACAATTAACATTCCACATGTCTCTAGCAACAGGCAGCATAAACCGGAAAAGAAAAAATGTTGACAAAATAAATTTATATATATATATATGCACATATATATCAGTAAAGAACTGCAAGCAGCTGCAGTATCCCTTGTGACCAGAGAAAATGGCATTTTATCTCAAATTTCACTGAAATTATCATATTCTCTAACCACTCGCAGTCCAAGTTAGGTTACGGACGAAGGGATTTGTTACATGCCCTCTCCAGCCTTTACAAAACATGTGCAAGAAATGTTTGCTGACAGCTCTCTCCTACTGCACCAAGGACCAAATTTTCAACAGGATCTCTAGCAGAAGGTCTGAAGGCATCATGGTCCATCTAAAAGTCTGCATCTTGGAATGCAGTTTGGTTCAATCAGCAGGCCAGCGTGTAAGATTTCTGAAAGCACTACCACAGCCCCATACTTCAAAGTGCCTAGGACAGGTTTTGCTCACACGAACACTTTCTACCAGGAAAAAAAAAACACGTGATGACACATATTCATTGAAGTCCCATCTCTGGTTATGTAGCTTTAGTTAGTAAGAAAGACGACCAGAAAATTAAAACTTCAAAGTAACATGCATTTAAAATATTTCAACCAAAGAGATTAATTATTGATGTCCAGTATCGATGCAGCAATGACATGCCAGCCACCATGTGGGAGCTGTTAAAATCTCCTGCTGAGGTGGCTAAGCAGGACTAGTAGGGTGCATCAGTCTGAAGGCGGGTTCCTATTTCACTGGCAGGAGTCCTCTGACTAGCTATCGGGATGGCTCTGAAAGGTACGTGGGCTAGGACAGCGCCTCTTGTTCACAGATTTCATGTACACACAAGATAGACAAGCCAGCCTGCAGCCGCAGAAGGGGAGCTCTGCCTTATTTTACCCATACACAATGGTGCCCATACTGGTTTTACCACATGACATTAGGTTGATTAGGACCAGATTATCGATTGTTTTTAGCCATTTTCTTTTGCAGCTTCAGGATATTGCATCTTTAAGCCTGTGCCCATTGCTCTACGTATGCACGTTTTCACATATATATATAAAAGTACTGTTGTTGTTTTTTTATATATATCTGCATGCAGAGACAAGTAGATACATAACATCATGTTCGCTTGCTCTGACATGCTAGAGGTAACTTCGCTCATACACAGGGAACCTGTAGCCCATTATTCATAAAGCAAACTGAAAAATCATTTGAGAGCAACTATGAAGGTGTTAGAGCAGAATACACAGTAGGTTATTTTCCTTTTCAGTAAAAGGAAAGAGTAAATGTAGACACCAGGTACAGGGGCAACATGCTAATAAACTGTTTTATTAGAAAAAAACAGTTTTTATGGAGAAAGCATAGACAGAATCCAGTGTTTCAACATATTTTAGGACAGCATTAGACAGCATTAAACAGTCAGAAAAACTTGTATCAAAAAGCATTCCCATCTACCAGACTGATAGGGTAATTGCCAAGGATGATTTTTCCTTTTCAAACAGTTTAACTTACTGATTAGTAACAGCTACTTAGAATAATCTAAAAAGTCATCATATGAAAAACAGAAGAGGAAATTATGAACGAACAATCTCAGAGCTTAGATCAGTACAGTCTGCTCTTTGATCTGAAATGGATTCAAGTGAATTGAATCAAAAGCATCGTCAAGTTGTCTTGAGGTCAGAAGTTGTTCAGTCATGCCCATCCTTTTTAGTATTCCCAGTCACACACGCACATGGATAAAGAGCATGAGGGACTGATTTCATTAAGAGTTGTTATTTAAGATTTAAGTATGTATACAAATCCATATCACAGTCTGAACTCTCTTTGCCCCCATACAGGTTAAAATTAAACATTACCAGTCTACTTACCTGCAAACGCTAGATTTTCTGGACATGGTGGTACTGGGAGAGGATGGAGGAGTCTGATAAGACCAGCTGTAATCAGAACCTTTCAAATCTAAAATTACCTGATGAAAGACAATCAATAGCATCAGGGACATGGAATTGTTTTTCTCCCATTAGCAGAAACCGTTTGCTTGTCATACAACATTTGTCTCCACTGCAAACTTTCCATACCAATTGGCTGTGCATATTACAGATCTCACAGAGGAGAGGCAGCTCCATCTCTGGGTTTCCTGAAATTACCATACTTTAATACTAGGACTGCTGTCACAGAAGGAAAGCTCATATTTGAATGGAAAAATCTTTAAAAAGTAAACTGGAGATTTATTTTATCCATATTGTAGGTTGTGTTTTTTTTTTTGTTGTTGTTTGTTTTTTTCTCTCTTAAAAACTACAGTAGCTATAGCATTTAAAAACTCACATTAGAAAAATATTGCAGGTCCAATATTTACCCACAGTAGAGCTTCCCTCCTTTATACTTCTAGGTCAGCGATAAGGGTTTTAAGGTATAGCAAGAAAACTGAGTTCACACAGCAGAGCTGAAGTCATAGGTCCTTTTTGGAGTCATTTAGGGATATACATTTTCTTATGCATTTTAGGAATAGCATGGAAAAATGTTAAAATGTTAGACTCCATCAAGATACCAAATCCCAGCAATCTTGTAACCACATAAAGACAGGGATGGTTAAGTATAGGGTGAGGAGGTGAAACCCATTCAAATACTCTCAACAGAAGCTGGGCATTTTCACTTATATACTTCAAAGCGTTGCAGCTACCACTTTACACTGGTCTCACTGAATAGCTTAGGAGCACTTGGCTGGTACTTCAAAATCTGTTTTTTTTTTTTTTTTTTTAATTCCTTACGTTTAAAATGACACCTTGCTGAAGTGAAGCATCTACAGAATGTAACATTAAGCTGCTAAATGCTAGTAGTCAATGTTTCTCATAATACATAAAAAAAGTTACAAGCTAAAAATAAAAACATTTTCCAGGCTAACCTGTTCACTTGAAGATGGCAATTTGTGTGGATCCATGGTGAGGCTTTTCAGGTCATCTGATATGGTTTGCAAATGGGTTATTTCTCCCAGCATTGATATTTCTTCTTCCTGAAGAGACAAAAGAAAAGAGCTAATCACAACCTTGGTTTTAAAAATCACATCCATAACACAATACATGACCTTTTTCTTTTTCCTGATGACCGTAGGAATGCCCAACAGAGCTGTTTTTTCTCTGTCCATTAAGCAACCACTACTTAGGAAAGAGGCTTGGAAATACTCATTTAGAGTTTTATGACACCTGTAAGATTGCTGTGAGTTTTGAGGCCCAGAAATCCTCTTCCTCGCCAATGACATATATCTCAGCCCTTTTTTTGAGCAGAAAGAGTGCCATTCTTGTGGCACTTGGAATAGTTTTAACTCTTCTATGTATACTCACTAATGTATGGGAATGGTTTTAACTCTTCTGTGTATACTCACTAATGTATCTTAAGGATTTTAATCTCAAAATTAAGCAGGAGCTAAACTCATACTTTTTTCTACCTTTTGGAAACTGTGAGATAAAGGCACTATACAGGTATGGATCATTAATACATCCGTGATTCTCTCTGGCTCAGGCTACATCAACAGCTAATTCAGACAATTCCAGCACCAGAAATTACCACAGTAATCCCTTTGCTACCATAGCAGTTTTGATCAGGTCCTCACTCTGCAATTTACCTCCACCTGTTCACACATCAGCTCCCTACTTCTACAAGCATGGTTTTTTGTTGAGGCTGATGCTCTTTGTAAACAAGCACTGGGAACGTTTTCCCAGATCACTGAAGGCCCTTCAGAAATGCCTCATGCTTGCAGAAAGCCACAAGCAATTCATCGCTGGGCTTCAAACACCCTGAGATTAGGAAAATATACTTAAACCTTTTCAATGAACTGAAAAAGCTGTCATGTAGGAGGAAAAGAGCTGCCAGCGAACTGCATGAAAGCAGGCTGCAATCTGTCAGATAATGTCATTATATGCACAGGGGAGGTCTTGAAAAATTTATCAGTCCTAGCGCTGGAGTAGGAGTAAGGAAGGTTTATATTAAAATGTGATGATAAGTAAAAAAAAAGCAGTGGAAAAAACTGTGCATTAACAGTATCTTAAATCCATATGCAGGAGGAAATCAAGCCCACCTAAGTCTCTGGGCCCACTGTTTCCCCATTAGTCCTCTTTGAAGTATCCAGTGCCTTCAGATGCTGAATTACTCTAAATGACTACAAAAAATGCCCAATTCTCACCACTTCCTAGGCAGAGATGCAGGTTGAACTTTGGCTAGCCTCTCTCTATGGCTCTAAAAATTAATTCCAAAGATAAAAAGAGCTAATCCTTGTAGGGGCTATTGGCCACCTCTACAATCTGTGTACAGCACCGACTTGACATGGAGAGCTCTTACTATTACAGGCCGCAGCATCGAGATGAAAGTACAGAATCGCCCGCGCTCCTCGATCAGAGCTTTTCTGACAGCTTGCTTCTCGGTTTCTTCAAGCAGCAGGTACTTATCATTGACATCTTGTAAAGCACTATCCAACTGGGGCTGAATGTCACCCCGTCCTGTATGCAGGAAACAAGCGAGAGTACGTTTTGTCATAACTGTGGATCCACACAGAGGAATAACCTTGTGTTCAGTCAGCACTGCTGGCAGATTGTGCTTTTGCAATTCAAGTCTCAACCAGCATTTTCCCTTCATTCAGATTTGTAGGCATTTTTCCCCAGTTGAATTAATCATTCCAGAGCACCTTTTTCCCTTTTGCATAGAATAGAAATCCAGCTGAATACAAAGTTTCCAACAAGCCAAAGACAGCATTTCACGTAAGGACCTTCTCAAAGTGTTAGCTGAAATACCCTTCAGATCATACTTGAAAAATCAACAGCTTACTAGCGGGGGTATTAATAACCAACCCAAGATATGTCCCTCTTCCTTCCTATTTTTGTGCTTTGCAAGGTCCTAATGACAACTCTGCAGAGTCACTAAATGAGTGAATGAATCTTGTGTATGAGGTGATATTAGGGATGTGTTACTGACCACTGGAGGGCTGGATTCAAGCACTTTACACAAGAAACTGACGAAACAGCTTTCTTCATTCCAAAGTCCAAACCCAAAAAACTATCAACATCTCAAACACGCGTTAATGTCTGGTACCACCTGCATTTGTCTACGAAAAAAAATAGCTGATGTTCTGCAATCAAAAAGCTCCACTGTGTTTTTTACGGTCAACTCACGATACCACAACTTTCTGTGACAGTTCAGCACCTTACTCTGCACCAACTACTTGTTCTACACCATGCAAAAAGTCCTTCCTCTAGTAATGACGATTTGCTGCTTAGCCACAGTATTACTGAGCCAATACTGCTGTCGCTGTAAGGTCTTTTCATGCAGCTTACACCCCTAAATTTACAACAGAGGTTGTAAAGAACCTCCGTTGGGTAAGTTTGTCTCAAATCTCCCAGAACCAACACAAGCAAACTAAGTATGCCAAGTACAATTCCATACTGCTGTTGCTAAATACCAGGAAGATAACATTTAAAATGGTGGGTGAGTTGCAGCTACCCAAAATCCGTTCTTATGGACAACCACCTCTGTAAACGGAGGATTTCAAACTATGAGCATGAGGAAGAAAAAAAGTCTCCTCATGTGTTTAGTACGGAGTGCAAATGACTCAAGGTCAGGGTTACAGAGGAACACCTTATCATCGCATGTATTTCTCCCAACTCTGGAGTGAGTTGTGCTCCCCAGCACAACTACACGGCCAGAGCAATAGGAAAGGGAGCAGGAACGGAAACGAGAATCATGCTGGCTTAGAAGCATTAAGGACTGGATACATCCAAATCACCTCTGTACAGAGATAGCCATAGCCCAGATAGCCCTGCACTGATACCCACGCACAGAGCTCTGCGATGCACCCTCAAAGAGCCACGTGCGGTGCAACACTGGCACGGCCACCCGGGTACTGGGCTGCCAGCATGAACACCCGTCTGGTCCTCTAGATCACAACGACTGGGGCAGTGGGGTCATAAAACCACTCTGGAAGTAAGTCCCTAACAATAAAAGGCTCTGACGCTGCAGTTACCTATTTCCTCTCTCAAAATTAGCATCTGCCAGAAACAATTCAGAGAAGAACCGAGTGGTTCTCTGAAGGTCCTGTGCCTTCTCATCCCTCATCCGTCATCCTTAAGAAGCAAACCGGGCCCTTCTGCTTGAAGACTCTTCTGTACATTTCAGGCCCTTTCTCATATTCTTTTTTTTTTGCAATTAGATGCAGTGATT
The DNA here is from genome assembly GCF_011077185.1 of Oxyura jamaicensis. NCBI lineage: Eukaryota > Metazoa > Chordata > Aves > Anseriformes > Anatidae > Oxyura > Oxyura jamaicensis. The sequence continues at coordinate 147,190,611 of NC_048894.1, forward strand.
AAACCCCATACTTCTCTGGAGTTGTTCTTTCATGTTCCTTATGAAACTGAGACTTGCATTACTGCTCAGAACCTTACTTGGAGAGATGCCCGAAAAATGATGACAGGTGAAATAAGCTGACTCTGCTTATACCTAGATACTGGCTCACTACAGTGGATGGATCAAATGCAAAATATATCGGTTGCTATCTAACCCGACACACTCATCAGGCCAGCTCTGGAGAAGTGCTGTAAGCATGGAGCTGTTCCACCAGCTGATCATGCACTCAACGCAGTAAATCCTCCTTACATGCATTCACCTGCACCAGTGAGAAGACACTGAGGAAGCAACTGGACTCCACTCATAAAATAGGCTCAATTATAGTGAATTCTGGTGATTTACTTGGACCCCACAGAGCACCGCGTCTTGGATCAGAGCAACAGAGCACTCAAAACATGGGGCAAAAATAAACCTCATTTCCACCTGCATGACCCACTGAACTCAACACGGTTCTTAGGATAACAATCAAGCTAATGATCACACTGTGAAGGATCTGGTATATTTCTTTACGTGAATCTGGAAGCCAGCAGACGTACCATCTCCTCCCAGCTACTCTTAGGGGCCTGTTTTTATGCTAGGGCTCTTAGGCACCTGCATCGTCAGTGGAAACACATGTGCTGTCTGGGGTATAATTCAGAGCAGGAAACAAGCTTGGATGAATCATTTGGATGAGGCTCTGAAGTCAGATGTTTACACGGCATGAATACAGCTCTTTCTTCAGGTAGCCTTGCAACTCATTTTTTAGGTGCAGGAAAGCTTTATTAACATCCTTTGAAAGCTCCCTAATGCAGACATCAATCTATCAAGCCTTTTGAAATCAGGCATAACTCTTTCCGCTCCCTAAATCACGAGTTGCCTCTCACAGCATTCAGGCAGCTTGGGAATTTGAGGGACGAGATCTCTGCCCAATTGAACCAGTTTTCTTTGCTAAGCATCTTAGATCTATCCCAGAAGGGAACATGGACCACTGGAGAGCAATGAAATTTTTTCCCCTTTGCATTAGGGGAAGGAAGATCATGACTAGGGTATCCCTGACAACCTATGGCAGTATTTTTGCCTGTGGCCATGAAGCACACTTTCATATGAACATCAGCAATCCATTATTCCCTCTCGCCCACGTTCTCTGGGCTTTAGGTTACCGTTTGGAACCATTTCCAAACCAATACAGTTAGCATAATAACAGATAACAGCTCCAGAACAGGCTCATCATTCAGCAGCTGGAACGGTGCACCTGAAAGAAGGCACCAGCAGGTCTGAACGACCTACCAAAACCAAACAGCATTAGAAATGGTCAGAAGTGGCAAATGCAGTCATGGGCCTCTGATCTGGAGTCAGCTAGAAATGAGCGTGATGGCAGGACGGCTCTGCAGAGCACACCCAGTTGCACATCGAAGAATGAGCCAACACTGAAAAGGGAGGAGAAATTCAGAACCACCCTCTCAAACTGGAGCTCTGCTGTTGAAGAGGGAACCAAAAATGCAGGACCAGAGGTTGCGGACTGACTCCCATCCTGCCAGGAAGGAAAGCACCGTGCTCCGACTGCACAGGGACTTGCTGCTTGACACGAGCAACTAACAGCTACTGAACTGCAGAGCTGAACTGCTTCTCCTTGTTACTAACACAAATTCCTACTCCAAGGACAGTCTGAATATGTTACCTTCAGGACAGGTGCTTCATTCACATCACTAGCACGATGTGCAAGAGCTGTAAAGGACCAATGTGCTTTCAGTTCTAGTGGTCGGTGAGAACCATTGCTAAAAGCCTCATGCAGCTTCTTAAATAACCCTTGTTTGAAAAGAACTTAGGTAACATATGTTTGGCAGAAAAAAAAAACAGGCAAATCTAATTTTCAACTCAATTTCATGCCTATATTTTATAAGACAATTTAAACTAGCAAAGCTGTCAGTAACAACAAAGAACAGTGATTTGTAAATGTTCTCAGTGCAAATCTGAGTGTTAAAGTTAATGCTGCTATTGGTGAAGTAGGCAATGCAGTAAATATTGATGAAATTATCATTTTCCACATTCTCACTTAAAGACTTCTCCCTCTAACATCTTCCAGGTGTCTGAAACAGAACCTGAATATTCAATATGGACACTGCAGAATTTACACAGAATTTACTCTGTCATAAAACCCTGAGTGCACCTCTGCCAGAACAGGCTCCAAGTCATTCATTCCCAAATCCTAAGAGCCCACCTGCTTCATGTGCCAGGATGAACAACCCCTGCAAGCCCTGCACTGTAAAGCCCACACGTAAACTCACACAGATCTAGAATTCTGCAGCTGTTTACAGAGAGGTGGAAAACCTCACTGCTGCGGCGAGCTCCAGAGCCCTTCAGCAACCAAACCTGAGTCTTCCCGGAGGTTACTGGAGTTCCCAATAGCTCCTAACGTCCACACGTTCTAAGCTGTCCCTTAAAAGAAAAGTTCCACATTACCAAAGGGAACTTGCAGACTGCATTACCAACCAGGAAAAACGCCACGTGTGGTTCCACAGAAGGGAGCAAGCAGCAGGCGCCAGTGCCAGGCTCCAGAAGCCCAGCAGAGGCACCTCAGTTAGGAGTCCTGACCTCTCATCAATCCAGGCTTCTCCTCAACAGCCACACCGCTACGCCTACAAGTGGAGGTGTGAATTTATCTCCCAAATCCAGAAACCCCACGTTTCATTCGCAAGAAGATCTCAAGGCAACCAACTTCACATTTGCAAGGCAACAGCTGAAACAAGGCTCCAATTCAAACGGACTCGAGACGTGATCAGGCAGCAGGAGAGGAAACAATTGGGATGCTGATTCCGCCCCTTCCCCAGCATGGGCTTTTATGTGATTTCTTATCTATCAGTTAAGAAAGGTGCATGCGATTTTCAGAAAAAAAGGGGATTTGGATCACAGGTTTACGAAAAAAACAACAGTAAGGACTTTAAGCTCTAGACTTTAAAAGTCATATTAACAATAAGATATTCAATTAGTTGAGCATCACCTTGATGACGTGTCTCTTCCATTTAACTTCTCTCATGACTATTGTATGATTTATCAGTCCATGTTAATCCCTTTCTAAAATAAACCAGAGGTTTATCTACAGTACTGATTTTCTTCTTTTACAGTGTTCCAATTAAATGCCAAAAGAAGACACCAATCATAAGAAGGTTTGGTCATTAAGATTATGCAATATTTTAGTTTCATTAGAAATTAAAGTCTAGGCAGTTAGTGGAGACCAGACACCATAAAGAGGCCACAGCAAGGGCTACAATAACCAGCCACCAGGGTTACAGCATGGCACAGACTTACCCAGAGCCTCAGCTGTCAGGCAGGTGCGCATGATGAGAAATTGCAGGACACAAAATTGACACAGAAAGGAAAATAAAAAAAGTCAAACTGGTATTCCAGCACTCCTAGAGTTCAGACATTATCATCAGCTCCAAGACAAGAGAGCGAGCAGTTTCGGCTAGACTATTTTGACCTCTTCTGTTGCTGATAAAGAGAAAGGCATTAGCTTTGCTTCTGGATGAGCTGTTGTAAATTAAACTCCCGGTTATTTATCGCACATTTTTATTTTAAGAGATTTAAATCAGTTTAGGATCCTGGTTTAGCTTGCAGATTCTTAGGCAAGAACATGGTAACCGGTGTTTCAGCGAAAGGGCACAACACAGCCAAGTGTCAGATGCTGGTCAAGCCGATGGAGTGGAACAGGGCACAAACCCTCGCACGGGACGGGGAACTCAGCACCTTGCAGAACTCCAGCAGGTGCTGTATTCGTAACCACAGCGCTTTTTGATGTTCTCTACAGCAATTACATTAATAGATTGGTCATTAAATGGAAAACTAATTGCTGATGCAATGTGGAAGAACATCAAAAAGATTAACTGTGATTTTAATTTAAAAACTATATATATAAATATATATATTTAGTTTTGCAATAAACCTGTCTTGCTCTCAAAAAGAGGGGAACTGTCAAGTGGCATTCAAAACTCAAGGAATGAAAATAAGGAGTCAAAGAAAGATCTCTGGTCATTGTTCTGCAACATGTCCAATGTGTCTTCATTGAATTTTTATAAAGTGGAGCTTGCATTATAAGATGGAGGAGAGGAGGGGGAACAAACAGAAAAAAACCCTTAGGCACTAAGGCCTCCTCTGCAGAGGTTGTTTGTTTTTTTTCCCCACAACAGATAAGGATGGTTTGCTAATTAGATTCTCCCTTTCTGAGCAGTGTCATACTGACCCCACAGTGAGTCCTAGCCATACTCCTGGTGCTCACTGCAGTCACCGTGCCCCAGTCAAATTGTTGGGGGAAATAAGGACATCCTGTGGTGGAGACGGGCTGGCCTGGGGTCCTCCCTCCCCAGACAGAGCACGCCCAGGTGTAGAAGAGTGCAAAGTACTCGAATAGGAAAGTCAGCATTTGCTTTAAGAACCGAGGTGTTCCTCGTTTATAATTACATTGAAGAGCTTCATGGTTTTTAGTTAAGAGTCACGGGGTTTGTGCAATCATCCTTGCAAACAGGTAACAGTATTACAGTTTCAAAGACCAGAGTGTTACCCAAAAAGAGCTGCAGAGACTCTAAAAACCGCCAACATGTCATCCTCGCTAATGGGGAGGAAGGAGAAGAAAAAGCACTTTTGACCGTATTACATTAAGTTAATAATCATCTACCCTCTCAACCTCATTAAAAGTCTGGTAAGAGTACTTTTGAAAACCGGTAAGTAACTCAAAAGTACAGGTTGGTGGTTTGGATACTCAGCATCAACAGGGCAAGAGGTTAACAGTGTACTGACTGGTAGTGGCACTCTGCCGAAGTGCTACAAATCACTCAGAAACAAAACTAAGTTTTTACATTAACACATGTTATATTAACCTTGGTATTTTATTGAGAATGTATCATATAACTCCTTTTCACAAATCCGCTTGGATTTAAACATTTTCCTCAAAGCTTGTGGGCCAGTGCCACGTGAAGAACCTGAAAATGAAACCCCCTGGAGAAGTTATGGGCAGAAATGAAATCTGTCCAGGTAATCATCAGTGTCCGAGGCGAAAGAAACAGAGAATAAAGCCCACGTGCACTCCAGATTTCACACATGCATCATGTGTATTTGAAGCTAATCATTTGAGTTAGACACTTTTTTATAAGAAAAAAGGAACTAGAAATCGTGCACTTTGTTAACCTCCCGAATTAGTTACATGCAGAGCCACAGCTGCTCTCTCTCCTCTGAACTCAATACAGCCTCCACAGCTTCTAGCAGCTTTGTATCCACTTAGGAGGCCTCAACTCAGCAGAAACCTAACCGTGGAAGTTATTGCACGTATACACATAATTATTCTGCTGACTCAGGTTAGCTGGGCTGACTTCTGCTGTCCAATGTTTGTCTGAAAACAAAGAGCAATTTAAGAAATGCCTGCTGTTCCACACGCCGTGTGGATCTGTTTGTTCAGACAAGGGCTAAGTTTCAACACTAGGGTGGGCGAGATGCCCTGCAGCCTCATCCCCTGGGAAGCAGGGTGTAAGGGAAAGGATGCAGCCACCAGGACACCCTCAGGGGCTGCACGGACCTGAGAGCTGCACCAGGAGGCTGTTTAGACTGCACCTGCTTTTATTCTTCTTTATAGTCAAAGACAACAAAAAGAATGAAAATTAGACCTGTAAGGTTTTTCAAAATTCAAGCCCTTCATTTACACGCAGATTTGTGGTTTTACCAAAACTTCCCCAAAGGACCCCCATGCCTTTTTGTTTTGTTTGGGAAGTTTGGTGTTTCCCCCCTCACTGCAAGCTCTGGAAACACCTTTATTGCAATTAACACACCGACTCTGCAAACGTAATTTCTAATAAATCTTAAGCACCAGGCCTGACCTTCCCAGTTGGTCGCATGGAACCAGAACATGCACAAGGCAGACAGCAGGCAAACCCAAAGGCATTCAGCCCCAGAGCCAAGGTGGGGTGCCCAACCTGCAGGACAAGCCGCTTCCTCTCTCCCAAACCTCCTTGAGATGCAGGCAAGGAGCACGGAGCCACTACATGCAGCAGTCAGCTATGAGAGGGAGCCTCTGCAGCCTGGTGTGGCAGGGAGAGGATGCTGCTGCCAGGATGTGAATGGGAAAAGTATGGGGTTATATTTCAGCTCCTAGATCTGGAGCCACCCAGAGCAGAAGAGAACCACTTTCCCATCCAGTCACAGCAGAGAAAACTGGAAGGATGTTTTTAGTAGCATGCACCGTGTTTAAGCAAATTCAGAATTCAGCAAACTTCTCACTTGCCCACGGATGATCATGAGGTTAATTCAAAAATACTCTTACAAGTGCTAGGAAGGGAATTAATTTGTTATTTTTGAGTTCCCATAGGTGAGTCAGTAACTTTACAAAAAAAATGAAACAGCCAGGTCCTGCTTGGGGAAGGCCAAAACAACAACAAAAAAAAGTGAGTCTGAGCTGCAGGGAAGCAGTTGCAGTCATGTCCTCAGCCTGAGAGCTTTCCTGCCCATAGCTGAAACCTCATTTGTGACCTAGAATGAATTTACTTCCACAGCTTTATCATTCTATAAATAAACCCCTTCTGGATTATGTTTTTGCCTGGGTGTCAATAGGAACAACAGACTCCACAACACAGCACGCTGAACAGATCTGCCAAGGGGGCACACACGGAGGTCTGCAGAACATCTGACACCACACTCAGACCAATACTGCATTTCTTCAAGCTGCGGACCAAAAAGGCAAAGAGGGGCAAAGGTACTTGATTATTATTATATTTTTAATTTAGCTGCTGTAGATTAGCCTGTCAGGAGGCTGGGAGAACTTCTTCCTCCTGCCCAGCCGTGTCAGGCGCCCATGGGGCTGGCAGGTTTGGCCGTTCGTTCTCACATCCACATGAACCTTTACACCTCGCTGCTTCTCTCCTCCCAGGGGCCGTGAGAACAGGCATGTACAACCGTCAGCTCCCCAGGACTACTGCAGCTCCTCTTTGTTCTTGCAGGGGCCACTTGGGAGCCTTCATCACTTCCATCTTCTCCGTACGCTTCCCCCTGCGACCAGCTCTAACCCTGCCTCAGTTGGTGCTCCGGGCCCAAACACCACACATGGGACAGTGACTCCAAGGGATACAACACAGAAATACGGCAGGTTCACTGACAACGCCAAAAGCATCTCATAGCATAGCGAAATTAAGAGAATGACATTTAAAAAAAAAAAAAAAAAAGACACAACTCATAGCAGAGCTGCTATAAAAGTGATAGCAAAATGAGGGCTGTTTCACTCTGTACTCAAAAATGTTTAATCCTGAAGGAGGACAAGGCATTCGTGTGCTGACCTCCTCTTCCCTAGACATAGCACACATTTTGGGAGGGAGACAGGAACCCAGAAAACACTGTCTCCTCCTCCAAGAGTGCAGGCAGATTTACTCTACTCAGAAGTAGGCTAAATAGGGGATCGGGCTAGTTTCTGGTCCTTACTGGGTTGTACTGGTTGATCCAGGGAGGTGATCCTACCCCTCTACTCTGCCCTGGTCAGGCCTCACCTGGAGTACTGGGTCCAGTTCTGGGCTCCCTGGCACAAAAAAGACAGGGATCTCCTGGAAAGAGTCCAGCGGAGGGCCACAAAGATGAGACGGGGCCTGGAGCATCTTCCCTATGAGGAAAGACTGAGATACCTGTGTCTGTTCAGCCTGGAGAAAAGAAGACTGAGAGGGGATCTTATCAATGTGTATAAATACCTGAGGTGTGGGAGACAGAGGGATTTGGCCAACCTCTTTTCAGTGGTTTGTAGGGACAGGACAAGGGGCAATGGCCACAAGATAGAGCACAGGAAGTTCCGCACCGACATGGGAAAGAACTTCTTCGCGGTGAGGGTGACGGAGCACGGGAACAGGCTGCCCAGGGAGGTTGTGGAGTCTCCTCTGGAGATATTCAAGGCCCGTCTGGATGCCCACCTGGGCAGCCTGTTCTGAGGAACCTGCTTTGGCAGAGGGGTTGGACCCGGTGATCTTTTGAGGTCCCTTCCAACCCCTACAGTTCTGTGATTCTGTGATCCATACTGGTCTTAACTGACCTTACTGGTCTATACTGGTACATACTGATCTGAACTGTTCCTTATTGTCTCTCACAGAGACACATTCAAAAACTGTTTCCTTCTTCCCAGATCATGGGTGTTCTTTCCTCAGTGCTCACCTGCCATGTGTTGAAGGGTTGCTCACATTACAGGGGGGCAACAAGTGATAAAACCAGAAAGGGGTGAAGAAAGGAAAAGAAACAGAGGGCATATTGCAGACTTTTTAAAGCTGTTGGTCTGAAGTCAAGACAATCCACCACACAAAACGAGAAGCAAGTTTAAACATCACCCCAAAACACAATCTTATCACAAAAAATGTGTCCCCCTCAAGATGACCATTCTGATTTAGAACACAGTAAGCTTCTCCATGAACACATGGACACACAGAGAGCCTACTGAGGTATGCTCTTGCTTCCTGGCTTCCATCTCTCCCCTCCCTCTCTCACCCCTCTAACAAGCCAGCAAAAATTCAAGGGTAGTAGCAAAAATTCCAGCCATGTGGCTCTCTGCTAACATAATTATTGACTCACCTATTAGGAAGGACAGTTAGAGACAGCTCATCTATTCTGGAAAATGCATGAATAGACCTAAACTCACAAAATTAAAAAAGCTCAAGAAGCTCCCCGCCCCAGCATTTGCTTTGCTCGTCTCTGGGCTCACAGTTTTCAGGCGGGAGGGTAAGCACGAGTTGCAACCTGCAGGCTGAGAGCTGTTCAAAGCACACTTCCCACCCAGCTGGGAAGAGCCCAGTGCCAGGAAAGGGAACAAGAAAGTCTGCTTCTGCACAAGCTCCATATCATTTCTATGAAGCCTCGTGGGGTTTGCACTTTGCTAAGTAAAACCCTCAGCGATGGCAATGCTGCAGGTACCAAAGTGATGCATGTTTCCACTGACATGGTGATGAAACTCCTGTGACAAGATGGTGGTGGGAGAGTGGTGGGAACATGAGATTCAGCTGCTAAGAAAGACAGATTGCCTTTGTGGAGAACTCCCTTTCTTCTCTTACTCATCTTTTAGTTTTCTGTGGTTGCCAAGTGCCCTCCCCCTGACAACAGCCCATGCCACCTTCTCGCGCTCTGAGGAATAATGTAAGGTTTAGGAGATTATAGGCAGCTAGGAAAAAAAACAAGGTGGTAGAAAGGGAGAACAGTGAGAAATGTTAATAGTTCCAGAACATTTACATAATGGCTTTTTTTATATTATTCCAAAAGATTCCCAAAGATTTTGCAGGTACCTTCACAAGTCGTGTTACAATGTCACTGCTCTTAACAGGAGTAGGTTAGCAGCCAACGCTCTATTTTAAAACTTGATTGACTTTGTACAAACACTTTCAAGGCTTTTGTATAAGAACATTAGATAGCAGCTCCAGAATACGATTTAAATGACACGTAGTAATTGTACCCTGCTGTTCAAGTATATACCAGGAACACATTACAGGGGACCAAATTATTACAACAGAAAATCCTACTGCTATTCAATCTTTGTCAATGAGCACACCAGAGAAGGCTTTAAAAGTACAAGTATGGAGCAAGTTACCTTTCTTTGCTTTCTTCTGTAGCTTCAGTGTGTCAGACGATTTCTTTTTTATCTCTTGGCGGGCTTTTTTGTATTCTAAAAAAAACACACAGTGTCTGTATCAACACACTTGATGTTAAAACAGATGCTTTTCACAGAAAAAGGCTATGTTTAAAGATATTAGACTACATATTTTAAGGGGATAGTTACCATTAATCAAAGCAGCTCAGAACTCACATTTTGTAGTGCCTATACGTGTAGCTTAATATAACATTTTAGGGTGTGAGCACATTCACATACCAAATCTTTCCCAAATAAACAAAGCCTTTACAGAAATAACAACTGAGAACACAGTACAAAATTAGAGTGCTTTTCATTTCAGACACTCAACCGCTCTCAGGAATGGAAAACAGAGATGACAGGTTTCTCAAAACATCTGTGTTCAAAAACAAGTATCCAGAAATGGCAAGGCATAGAATATCCCATGATCTCTACCCAGCATGAAAGCCAGGCAGAGGGAGAGGGTGCTAAAACTTTGCATGAGGAAGGGTCACATTGCCAGCTCCTTCTCATGAAGTGGAGCACACTGCAGCTGTCCCCATTTTCAGCTGAGCTGCAAACCCCGGGAGAATCAGAATCCCAGAACAAAATATTCCATCTCTAGTCCAGGTACACTAAAAGTAAAGGTACCAAATAGGAAAACTGATACTTAAAAATAAAAAAGATAAAAGGTATGTATGCATGTACATATACACATACACTTTAACAAAGGAGGCCAATGCTACTACTCTTCTATAGATGGAAAAACAAAAGCAGGCAAACGAACTGTAAAGGGGCCAACTGCACTACCAACACCCAGGTTTATCCCCTAAATGCTAAATATCTCACTGCCACTTTGGTGAGTCACCCCTACCTGCAGGATCCTAGGTGATTCTTCCCTTCTACTCACTAACTCCTTAATGCTCTCTGGAGCACAAGCTGGAAACCTCTTTAAGAGCTACTGATTTAGCTGCTTCTATTGGACCACAGGAATAGTGGGGCAAGAAGCAAATCCTTCAGAGACCAAGCATGCTCCTTCCCAGTAGTTATCCCCTTCCCATAACACATCATGGTGATGCTGCTTTTTTAAGGCATAGTAAAACCCTTCCATTTTTAAGCCTGCTGCTTTCAGCACCTGTGCTAGAAGGCCACCAGCCCCTGGAAAAAGTTTTGCAAAGCCAAAAGCACATTTCTGGATTGCAGCAGAGAAAAAGTTGTGGTGCCGTATGTTTTACAGGGCTATGAATTCTCTGGAGGACTCTATGGCTGAGGCATTACATGATCTTATAGTTAGCTTTCATTGACACCCCGGGGCTTTGCAGATTTGCTCTGTCAGTGAGGCATCCCCAGTCGTCAGCACTACTGGAGAATGCACAGCTAGAGTGGGCTAACAGAGTTAAAACTAGTCACTGCTTTCTGGTCTAAAAAAACAACCCATCCTTTGGGGTCCCACAAGCCAAAGCTTCAAAATGTATATGCAAGGGTTAAAACTTGTTAGGCACTTTGGGAGGGAGTGTTTTAGAAGAGAAAAGTTGCTATACATATTCAAGCACATCATTCAGTTTCCCAGAACAAACATAAAAAGAGGAAGAAAAACTAGTATTACAATCTTATTCCTATTAAAGAATTCTTCCTCTGTAACTACCTTTTGCATGGTCTTTATCCAGTTGATTGGCCACTTTCTTCCACTCTTCCATCTGTTCTTGAAGTGGGTTTATCAGACAGTCAATTAAAGCACTAATTTTGTTGAAAAAACACAAAGAGCAATCAAATCCTGCAGATGCCCCTATTCTTATATAGAGAGCCAAGGTCAATATTGGAGTATTTTTACTTTTTGCTGCGACAGCTACCAGTGTCACAGTGTAAATACCAGAACATAAAAATGTTTAAGCTGGAGAAAGCAAAAGAAAGGACTGGATCAAAATAAAAATAACCCACACACAAGATAACCAGAATTACTGTGCAGAAGATCAGGACAGTGAGGAACAGTGCGCAAACCAGAGGAATGACCTGAAACAGGGCCAATGTAAAGAGTTAGATCCTACTCACACAAAAAGCAGTCTAAATGGATACCCCAGAGACCAAAAAGTCCCATGCAGCCACGAAGATTGTAAAATTAAATAGCACACGGATACGCACAAGAAGCAGCTGTACAAGGAAACAACACCCTGCACACCAGTGCGCCTCGCCTCTCACCAGTGGAGCCAGTGATATTGTACTGGGAATGCTCCCCTAGCTAATCACATTGGGATCAAATTATTTAAGCAGCTAACTCTCGTGGTAACTGGAGGCAGAAGTTCTCTCTTCAGTCAATTTCATAAACTTCTTTATTTTAAAAGGGAAGAAGCCATCACAAGTCACCAGGCAAATGGTGAAGCATCAGTTTTGGTTCACCCCAGGTCAAATATATCTTTTAGTCTTTGGTTTAAAAAGGCACACGTGCAAACTGCTACTTACTAAAGAAGTAGGTTGTTTATGCCCAGCTTACATGTGGGTTAATCCTCTCCCATTACCTCTACAGTCTAACTTTAACTGCAAAAAGGGGATGATGGAATTTGCCTTTTCCATATTTGTCTGCTGCAAGAAGTTTGGCAGCAAGACCTCTCAGGTAAGCTGAGGAAGCAGCACAACATTTACTGCTGCTTTAAAACTTAGTGACAAAGCTTGAAGTCCTAAAACAAAGACAGGTCAGTCACATCACTAGCCGGCTGCTCAGCACTGAGAAAAAGTGGGAATTGGCAGCATTTAAAGTGAGTTGAGGTGACAAGCCCAATTCCCAGAACATGCAGTGACATCCTGCCTTTCCCGGCTTTCACAACACCTAGTGCGTTGGGGGAGAAAATACATGCTGTTCTCAACGATGGGGTCAGAGATGAGCTGGAAAGCCCATGCCAGAAAAAAGCTTTACACCTTCCCCACTAAAAATGATAGTGAAGGGAAGTCAAATCTCAAGCTCTGGGCCTGGTACAGAGCCACTCACCTTGAGAACTGCCGGAGTTTGGACTCTATACTCCTGTGTCTCATGCACATCCTGGTCAGAGCAGACCCAATTTCTCTGGTGCCACCTGAAAAACAAAACACGAGGAAGGTGAGACCCCAATGAGATGCAGGAATGCCAGCCAGAAAGCACGTGCTGAGTCTTCCAGAGCAACTGAAAAAAATCAGCTGGGCTCAGACTGCACGGGTATTTAGCACCTTGGGAAGAGATTAATTCTTGTTCATCCAGAGACCAGAACTGAACAATTAAGCATGACTAAAGCAATTCTTCCCAGAAGCCTTTCATACCATCAGGCCCTACTCCTTGGCAGAAGGGTTAAACGCAAAGGGCTTGTCAAGAGATGTCAAAGGACAAGGGGAAGCAAAGCTGGCAACAAGGTGGGCATTTGCCGCAAGTGGGTTTTCAGCAATATTCCACATTTTGGAAAACAAACCTATGTGATTTGATACAATTTTCTCATATCTAGATCCTTTATACCCAATGTCTCAAAAGAATATGTTAGGAACCCTACGTATTCCCTCTTCTAACATGGATGCGTATCACCAGTGTATCACACACACCTGCGATCCCAAATTGCACACATTTTTCATTAAACTGCCAGAAGATGGCACTATTTGCTCTGTGCCCTCACTCATTTCAGTTTCTGACAACTGCATGACAGCAAGAATTATTTTTACCGAGTCTTCCTCCTCACTAATTTTCCCTTTTAAAAGCTCACATCCCTCCATTTCCCTCAGCACTGCCAACGTTGATCAGCATATTAAATTTCAGTATTATTTCGGTTTGGTTAGCATTAGTTTTGATAATTGCTTAGTTCCCATTTGCAAACCAAATCTCTTACTCTCAGGGTACAAACATCAACATCTGTACAAAGTTTTTCCAAATTGTAATATTCTCTGGAACAGTTAAGGTATCATCATCTACTCTGAAGGCTCACTTGATTACTAAAATAACCTTAGGCTGTAACATACAGGAAAATATCTTTGTTAAGGTTTTGCCTTTTTTTTTTTTTTTTATGCTGAACTTGGTACCGCTCAAGTAAAAAATATTTTTCTAGTAGAGAAACTTGATAACTTTAATCATTTTATTTATTTTTGTAAGCATGAAAACAGAAGTCACCATCTTCCTGCGTTCCTACAGAATTGAATCTTGTGCCCACAAAATGGCTCTGGAACAAAGACACTGACTGGAACAAATTGTGGCTATTTGGTATTTTCCATTGTCCTAGAAGATAAACAGAAAATCTTTTGTCACTTGCCCTATTGCTCGTGTTTTCATAAGGAGCTTTTGAAATCTTATTTGGGAACACGGAAGAGCAGCAGGCTCGCTGCATATCAGAGGCTGAGGAAAGCATCAGGACCCAGCCTGGCTCCACACCCGTCTCTTCCAGTGATGCTGCACTTGAAAGCACAAGCTGCCATGGACTGTGGTAACCCAAGAAGCAGCACAGAAGATGGGGAGAGGAAAAATGGAGAGATAGCAGAAGGGGTAACAGGCTAATGTCCCCAGTAAAAAGCGTATCTCTGTCCTGAAAGACAGGCATTCTTCTGGAGACACTGGCAAGCAGAAGTGACTTGGAGGCTTAGTTAAAGCAGAATGACAGCAGAGACAGAGGAAAATGAACCAGAAACTTCCAGAGCCATCAGTAGAGCAATGGTCAATCAAGTTCAAGCAAAAGTCATGCTGAAAACCTTGCTGAAACCCTTCAATTTTAAAGACTGACAATGGTTATTTAACATGGCTTTCCTACACACAATGTATGAAACAAGGAAGAATCATTTTAGAACAATAAATAGGAAATTAGGCACCATGTGTTTTAGGCACTAGGAAACAAGGGTCAGTTACTATTAATATGAAACTGCAAAGTAACAAAATTTTAACTGAACCACCAGTAACCAACATATAAATATATCCACTCAACAAGTAGTACAGATGGATGGGCAAGGTCAGCAATCCAGCTCTGCAGAATTAGGTCTCTATATTTGCTCGTTAAAGAAACAAAAGAACAACTAGAGCCTGGAAGAAAAAGGTTATTCAAGAGAAAAAAAGTCCTCTGATTGGGAAGATTGGTTCTTCCCAGCTTTTAAAACTTCATATTATCCATAAGTGTTTACAAGAGCATGGAAATTTAAGATGGCAATTTTATTCCATGAATAAAAATGCCTCTAACAAAATGAAGGAAAACAGTAAGAACAGTTTTGAAAAGCTTCAATGCTCCGTTTGGAAACAAGGTGGTACAGAAAATGGATTTAAGAAGCAGAATGGGAGGGGGAAGGAGCTGTGCCATTGGGAAGTTTAGGAAGGCAGGGCCGGCACCCAGCTTGGTCACTGGAGCAGGCAAGGGGAGTGGGATGGGGTGCCAAGGCTCTGTTTTAACATCACCTGCTTTCGACATCCCGTGAGGAGGCTTACAGGGAATCAGCCACCACTCAAGAGGATAAGCAAGGTGATCCTAACTCACAAAGCACCAGCTCTGGTCAAGTATGTGCTGCTGGGGGTACTGCTCAGCGTGCCGTGTCCAGTGCAAATCCCTCCTGCACCTAGGTTATGAGCTCAACTTGCCCCAAAGCAGCCCTGGGGAACACAACTGTTAGAAATGGCAATGAAAACGAAGGATTCCTGTTCCTCTGCAAAAATCACTATTGGTTACAATCAAGCGTGCTAATAAATGAACAAAAAACACAGGCAGACAGGGACAAAACAAGGGGGAATTGTTTTAAACTTAAACAGGGTAGATTTGGATTTGGTATATGGAAGAAATTCTTCACTCAGAGGGTGGTGAGGCACTGGACCAGGTTGCCCAGAGAAGCTGTGGATGCCCCATCCCTGGAGATGTTCAAGGCCAGGCTGGATGGGGCTTTGGGCAACCTGGTCTGGTGGGAGGTGTCCCTGCCCATGGCATGGGGATGGAACCAGACAGGCTTTAAGGTCCCTTCCAACCTAAATAATTCTGTGATTCCATGAGAAAAACAAACCGTGTTTAACCATCCTGGAAATGAGATTTCTGCAGTACCGCAAATTATCATAGTAAGGCTCACAGAGAAGGCACATCCCCTGTAGAGGCTTCCCAGCCACCCTCTGTGCTCCTCCTGCTATGGGACCATTTAGTTTTCACGCAGCCTCTCGCCACAACAATTGCGATGCTGTTCGACGCAGACAGTAGCGAGCTTTGTTTTTATTCCTCGCGGCCGTCTCATTCGCAGCCCGCTGCCATCTCACACGGCGACAGGCAGCTAATGGGCATGCCGCGGCGGGGGCAGGTGCCCTGAAAGCTGCAGCACCAGGGAGCGGGGCTGCATCGAGCCGCTGTGTGCTTCTAATTCCCATTTGAAAGCTAATGTTCAATGTTCCCAGACTCTGTTTAAGTGTAGGAGATAGAAACCTTGGCAAGGGTCCCTTTGGAGGCGCTCTTTGGCTCCGCAGAGGCAGGAACCATGTCCAGGTGTCCCTGTGCACCTCCATAGGTGTGACAGCCCAGGGCCTTCAGATCACCTCTGGCAGGGTTTCTGAGTGACAAAACAGCAGCAGCAGCCTTTCAAAGTCTCATCTCCTTAGATGTAACTAAACATTGTGTTCTCGGGGGCTTCAAGCAGTCCCTTGTTAAAAATCAGCCCCTAGACCAAAGGAAGGGCAGTACAGGCCCACCTCCTCCCTTGCCTGAAACACACCGCTCTGCTGCAACGTACTGAAGCACGCCAACAGCTCCGCAGTTAAACAGAGCTTTACCTCACCGTTCCCAACCCTGTTATCTGAAAAGAATTAAAATGCTACCTGAGAAGGCAAAAAATGGGAACTGCAGGCCTCTGGCCACATGGTGATGTATTCCAGCTGAGCACCGGGCCTGTTGCTGAAGCGTTCAGCCACCTGTGCAGGATCACGTGCGGTGCACAGGGTTTATCTCAACCCACACGGCACCAGTGCTCCCGTTTTCTGAGGGCTAGGATCAGCTGGCTACATAATTGGCTGAAGGAAACCATTTTGTACCACTGCAGCAGTTTGAAAATGTCCAAACATAATGCGGGAGGGTAGTTTGGACTTGCTGCTTTTACTCAGTTCCAGCCAGCCGGCCCTGGTGAGCGAGAGTAACATATGCTTTCTATAAATTATCACTCGGCATTTACAGCAGTGGTTAACTCGCAGAATGAAAGGGTTGCCAACCCGCACACTCTACAGAGACTGACCTTACAAGCAGCATTAATGTGAGCACAAGTCCTTGTATTGGATGTGCAGCTTGGTATTCAAGTACAAAACAAAAGAGCCCTCAAAATCCAGTAAGATGTTTATTGCCAGAGCTGTAAGAAATCTGCCTCAGCCTTCAAACTCGCTTATGGCTTATCTTAGAAAATGGGTCCAGCAGTGACCAATTGCCCACTTACTCAAGGATAGAGCCATGAAATAGGTAGCAAGCCAAACAGAGATAACTCGTGCTATCAACACAGAGCTAGTGGCCAACTGAGCACCTGGAACAGCACTGCATCAGGAGTGGGCTAAGTACAGCCCGTCTCCACGCTGCTTACAGGCAGGTCCCTCTCAAAAACTCATGACGTTTTCCAGTAGTTACAATGTCCTGAAGATAAACACAGAGGCCAGATTAGCAGACTTTTCATCAAATTAGAAGTATGCTGGGTGGGTGACCTGGGCTCTATTCACTGCCCTGCAGCTATTCAAGTTAAATTACTGTGCTTTGGGCTCTCTGTTTATAAAATGAGGCTATGAATTATCTGCTTCTCTGACATCTACAATAACTCATCCATTAAGGCAAACAATGCTTGGGAACGGTGTAAAGTAATACTTTGAAACTGGAGACTAGAGCCATGTTCATCAGGTTTCCCACTCACAGAAAGTGGCTTAACAAAATGCTCCTGTCAAATTTGATCAGAAAGTGGGTGATAACATCGGACGTTTCTCATAAGTAAAAGGCAGCTCTGCAAGGCAAACATGCTTTTGCTCTCACTTTCCCTCTTTTTCCTACTCCTGCCTAAGCCTGCGAAAGACCAAAAACAGTCTCCATATAAGATAATTAAATGAAAACCTTTGGACCATGGCACTACAATGAGGCCACTATAATGGCATAAATGATTTTCTTTGACGCGTGCTTGTCATTCAACGTTGCAGAGAGACAACAGGGAGAGACTGTAGCGAAGAGACTCAATTGTTTTATTAGAATCATTATGTTTGTACTTAATAATGATCATAGACCAAGGAAATGACTATTTGATGAAATGTGCAGCTGTACGACTGCACAGCCTCTGTGTACGCCAAACAACTCCCTACAATCGACCTCTTATCTTCCTCCTCTTGCTTCACTGTTGAGCAACCCCAGCAGGCTCACAAGATGACTGCCTTTCAGGAAGAGCCTTTAAGGCTCCAACTTATTAACCAGCTCATCTTTATCTTCCAGGGCACAGTCCAAATGCGCCAGCCATTTCCCTCTTTTCCAAAAATGAGAGAATGATGAAAAATGGGTGTAATACTTTTGCCGTTTCAAAGTTATCTGAAGAGGCTTCCATTAAGATTAAAGCAGGAGCTGAACAGAGGTGAGATTATTAAATACACCTCTGAACACAGAGGCTATGACAGGAAGACTAACAGTAGGACATTCAAGCTAATGGTCATTACTCAACCCTTGTACAAACTCACGCTGTTAGAAGAGCAAGCAGTTTCCATCACTGATTACAGAGGGCATGCACCTTGATCTTGCACAACTGTTTATGCAGATGCCGCGATGAAACCCAAGGATGATGGGATCGGTGCCAGGGTGTCACAGCAGACAGGGAAAAAAAGGAGGGCTTTTGCCTAAAAGTGATCTGCACAGGGGCTGTAAGCAGCATCACTGGGACAGAAACCTAAAATGGGAGCTATGGTAGCACTTCATGTTTCAGTGAGTCAGTGGCTTCCAGGTAAGGCTTTGAAGTTGGAAAACGGACCAAGATCTGCCGACAACAGAGCGATGCTGTTCAGCATCTGCCAAGCAGGAAAAGAAAACAGGACACCTTTATTCCTACAATAAAAGCCTTCTGAGCAGCACTTGGCAAAGTCTTGAAGGTTGCTGCTCAAAACCAGCTAAAAAAATCATTTTGTGAAGTATTTAAAAAAAATGCTTCAATTCAGACATATTTCTAAGAAGACTGGACCTACAAACGTAGACTCAAGGTCAAAGTCACCTCAGTGTTTCAGAGTAACTCAATTTAATAAAAGTGAAAATCTGTGGCAGACCATTGTCGTGTACTGCAGCTCTGTCATTGTCACTGCAAGGAAAAGACTGCTTGCAGTGTTTTGCAGGCTTCTGTACAGTGCTCTTTTGGGTACACCACTTGGAAAACCTATTTATAGAAGCCTGATATGAACTTGTCACGTTAGCTAGAAGTCCACGTAGCCCAGATGATCCTAAGAAGAAAATCTATGAGGTAGTTTATTTTCTCTTTTGCAGAAGACACTAGAATTTGTTCACGGATGAGACTAGCAGGATCTTAAATTGCATTTGCATTGATTTTAAAGGAGGAAGAAGCAGCCTGAGGCAGCACAGAAGGCAAAAGGAATATCCCTAGCACACAGCCTGCCCTGGCAACCAGCTTCAGAAGTCCTGAGAGCAGCCCATGACCACGTTCCAGTCAGTACATTAAAGGATGTGCACAAAAGATCTTATGACTTCTGGTCTAGCTCATTCCCCTGCTCAGCAGCATTTCTGCCTGCCCCAGCTGTTCTCCTAGCAGGGCACACAGGGCAAAGCCCAGCCCCATGGGAATTGACACGAGGGCTGCCATTACACAAGCAGGGTCAGAATTGCAGCCGTGCACACAGAGTTCACTGCACAGGCTCTTCTCGGTCCATCAGGCACATTAAAAATGGTCACAAACCAGCCCTGCTATCATCTTTGGACAATTTGGGTTCAGTCAACCTTCAAGTCACGCAGAGAAGCTCATATGTTGCCCTCCACTTTTAAAAAAAGGCATATCACACATGCAGGTGGCTAGAAATGCTTTGGGAAGGTTTGCATCAAGTTATTGCTGGATGAAGTGATTTGAATTGGGAGAAATTAGTGAGTCTGTCACCAATTCACCAACTTCCAAGATACAAGATGCATCACTGAACTGTGACATCGTACTGGAGAGCAGGAACGGTCCATGCAGAAGGGCTTCCCTGTTACTAAATCTGGAGATTTCTTTCAGGATATCCCTCTCTCCTTGCAGGTGCCTGTTTCTAGCTTTTCTGAATGCAAAGTTCCACTGCAAGGTTTTAATGCCACAAAGATACAGCATCATTAGAAACAGATTTGCTTCGAAGAGCAAATACCACACTTGTGTTTTCCAAGGACTATTATTTACATTTATTTTTTGGAATACAAATAATTCCCTTATTGAAAACTAGAGGGTCTAGTCAACATCTGCATTCACAACGAAGCTGTGGCCACTACTATTGTCCATACCTTTTCCCCATTTCTCTTCTAATGTACAGTCAGTCACATTTCTGAAATCACCCTGTGAACAGCTACGCACACCTAACAGCCTTAACCTGAGCAGACCCAACTGCGTTACGCCAAATGCTACACCCACTAACGGCTTACGGGAGGCAGGCAACATGAGTCATCAACCTCAAACTCTCTCCAAAAAAACGTATGTGCTAATAAAAAGGCCTCTTTATAATGAAAAGGGTATTCCTGAAGCTGCTGAAGAACACGAGGCCAAGCCCGTGTGCCGTTTCGTTCTCATTTTGCTGGCAGCAGCCGGACCCGAGGCACAAGCTGGGCCGGGTCTAAGGAAAAGAGGCAGAAAAGAGGCAGGGATGCTCGGCTCGCTGCACCCAGGAACACGCTCACTGTGTGCTCCAGATGGCCAGAAGATGAAGGCTCAGTTCAAACCTTTTAGATAGCCAGACCCATTGATCTCAGTACCTTCGTGAATCCGACTCTAAATGAACATTTAATGTCAGCGCGACGTGTGAAGAAGGCAGTAATTCAAAATCCCTGTGTTCTTCTGAAGTACAGCTCTTTATTTCGTCTGGGCGAAGCTTTGAACTGCAATGTAATCTGATTAGACTGCAGCAACATTCAATGAGGGGAAGGGATAATACACTTACAGCAAATGGGCTGGAACACTGAGTGCAATTCCACCGCGCGCTCACATCACGCGTGCTGTGCTTTTGAACCTGCAGCCTCCACCGAGACCGTGAGGAGCCGACAGGTATTTCTTCACGTTGAGTTGAGCTGTCAGCCTGGCAAACACCTCTAGGTCCAGAAGTCAAAAGCTCCTTCGCTCAGGTCTCCCAACCACCTGTGCTGCTGATGGCAGCCCTGCAAGGATCTATTTCAGCTACGGCCAAATGGCTGCTGCCTCCAAAACACAAAATGAAGCGCGACCAGGACAAGCAGGTGCAAAAAGCAGAAGAAAAAAAAAATATATTTTTAAATCCAAGTCAGCAGATCTAACTGAAACCCCACAGCAAGCAGATCTGCAGAACAAGGCAGTGCTATTTTTACACCGCTGTCACTTCTTCCAGCAGAGCACGACTTGGTGAACAGAGGGGAGGATCACGGAGGGAGGCAGGGAGGCCAAAATCACGTAAAGCTGCCTTAAGACATTATAAGTTCAAGAAGATTTAGAGAAAGGCTGTAATGTCTCGCCTACAGATGCTGAGATACGGTGACAGCAACCCGTCAGAAGGCCCAGGGCACACGGAAGCCAGCACAGTGCCTTACTGTCCCCGTCAGGGATGGCTGCCCTCCTGACGGGGCAGGCTCCTGCCCTCACCCAATGCTAGCAATACCTGCATGAACTGGTACATGAGGGGGCTTCGCAAGGCAGTAAATTCTCCTTCTGGTACTTTCCCACAGCAGCTGCCCTGTGTGTTCCAAAGAGAGATACTCCTGACTCAACTTCATCCCTCACGATTTATTCACGATTTTATTTATCCAAACTCATTTCAACACAGCCTGGTGGAAGACTGGAGACTACACAGTCTTTTCAGACTCTTCCTTCAAAAACTGCGGAGACAAATCAGCAGAAGCATGGAGAACCTGCCCATCGCTTTGAATGGCAGATGATGACAGGACATGAGTCCAAGGCCCTGGTGTTTGCAATCACCCAGATTGCCCCCAAGCTCGTTTTGCCCAGTGCTGTATCTACAGTTGTTGTGCCGTTCATCATGTCAGCCCCCAAACAGTTAGTTTTGTCCTCGCTGATATGCCCTTTTATTTTTTGGCAGCATCCTGCTCATTTCCAACTTCAGCTTCATCAACCTTTCACTGATATAATGAGTTTTCACAAAAACAAGGGAGAGTATCACCACATGGGTCTGACACCAGCTGGCTGCTTAAGCCAACAGTATGAAGGAATTTGATACACAACACTGATCTTGCTTTAAAAGAAAAACAAAAGTGGGGGTGGAAATACTCCACCTGTTACAGAAAGTGAAACGAAGATGATCATCTCCAAACAGAGAGGCCAGAACTCTGCACTTTTGGCCATACACTCAATAAGCGCACACTCAGAGCAAAGTCTAAATTCTGAGTTTAGAAAAGGTATTGGCATTTTTTCCTTTACTTGCAGTGATGCAAGCTCCACACATGTACCAGGCTGCTCGCAGCTCAGGTCAGACAGCTAACAAACACACCACTATGCTCCCCGGATCTTTGGCTGCTTTGCATGCACAGATTCCTGTGCTCTGCAGGCAAACTCCTGCTTATCCCACAAATCCTTCCAAACAATCCAAGCTGTCATGCTGAACCTGAAGTGTGCCTGCTTAAACCATGAAGAGTACAGCAGGAGAAAAGCTTCGAGAGTGCTCTGATTCAGTAAAAGAAACAAGCACATCTTGTAGAAAAGATCAGATGAAGCTGCAAAGTTGTTCAGCACTGCAAGCATGGCAT
Source organism: Oxyura jamaicensis (assembly GCF_011077185.1). Classification (NCBI taxonomy): domain Eukaryota; kingdom Metazoa; phylum Chordata; class Aves; order Anseriformes; family Anatidae; genus Oxyura; species Oxyura jamaicensis. The sequence goes on from NC_048894.1 coordinate 147,213,093, forward strand.
TCTGGCGTGCAGCAAGACACTCAGCACTGCTGATTGGCGTGCAAATACCAGGCACGTGCTTATCTCTTTCTGTGAGGACAGAGCAACTGGATTTCTTCTTCTAAAGAGGCCCCGCTGGACTTTAGTGAGCTGGTCTCGGACTGCTGGGACAGCAGATGCACATAATTTTGCTGTACTTTCCTGCTATAATGCACGCACATGCAATGCACACCAGGTCTGTAACATATGTGCAAGGAGGGCAAGGTTTAAATATCACCCAACCTCCCTCGGTAAGAACAACTGCAAGAAGCTTCAGGAAATCGAGGTTTGAGACAATGGAAAAGACTAGAAATCAAGAGACAGAAGGAAAACAAAGACAAATTAAGAACAAGTCTTTGCAAATCCTGAAATTTAAGCCTTGAAAGGGGAGCAGAAGCTGTCCTGAGCCGGCAGAAGTTGCTTTGCAGCGCTGCTTGTCAATCTCTTTAGCCTTTGCCTCGCTGCAGCACAAAGCACCTTTTGTGCCTCCCCCCAAGCCACAGCCGCTACGAGAGGAGCAGGAGGGGATTACACCAGAGAAAAGCCTATGGGTCCAAGCTGCTCCCTTCCAAATACTGGTGCAAAGTGTTGGGTTAACTGTCCTTTCCTGAAGCATCTCAAGAGAAAAAACAGAAACAAACCAGCTCAAGCTGGGAAGGAGCTCGGGAGGCCGTGTGGTCTGCTCAAGATGGGGCCAGCTTCGAGGAGGTTCCTGGTGGCTCGTCCAGTCTGGCTCTGAGCATCACTATGGAACAAGATACCTGGCTCCTCTTACAGTTGCTGACTAGTGCCACTGTCAAAACTGTTTTCCTTATCTGAAGACCAGAGTTCACTGTTTCAGCAGTTCAAAACTACATTTTTCCAAGCGCCTGTTGGGAGGCTGCACTCCCCTGACACTGCTTAATCCACGTAACACTGTAAATTCACGTGGAAAACGTTTATTTGTCTCATCAAAGTAAAAGCTTTGATGCCAAAGGAATTCAAACATGCACCTTCAGCACATAAAACAGCACTGTCACACCCCAATTTGGAAAAAATGACATGGTGGTATTTTCAAAACGACACAAGCCCAATTAAAGGTCACCTGCAAAAAGCAGTCAGCTCAAGCATGAACGTTTTCAGATGCACCTATGCACACTTACTTTCTCTGTATTTCTCACAGTTTCTCAAAAAATGAATTCACAATGCTTTAAGGTTAAGCTGATTTTAGCCTGAGAGCACAGAACCATGCAGCTGGTCATCTGACATTTCTGGTAATGCAGGAAATCCATCTAAGCCTCACAGCTCCTCGCACGCTCGGATGCTCCCTTGTTCTTCCAAGCAGACCTCATCAACCCTCACCTACAACACACGGTTGGCCCTGATCTATTGCTATTAATTTGTCTATTAAAGACAAAAGGATCTGTCAAAGCTGGATGGAGGATTTCTGACCTGGGCTTTAAGCACCGTAATGCGCAGGACTAGCATATAAATTAAAGTTTAGAGGACGGTGCTCAGAAAGGGTCACCTCCTAGTCAGAATTTATTAACTACTGCCCCCAGAGACCACCTTGATTTAGCACCGTGTAACCTATATTCCCACATTTCGTTCCCACATTTCACAGCGGTATTGTTACACAAAAGGTTTCTCTTCCCTCCATCACTTCACCCACCTCTTCTGATAATGGTCAACACGAGGGACGGTTTACTCACAGATTGCAAACACACACAAATCTGCACGTGGTTAGTTTGAGAAATCCCACGTTTGTGACACTTTGCTGGACACGCTGGGGGAGAAAAGCCTTGCAACACCCAACAGAAAGTCAACTCACCATGTGTTCTCAAGAGCCCTTCGTAATAAACAGGCCTTGTGAAAAATTCAAGCTAGAGAGATTATGAGATTTTCCTTCACTGACTGCTGTGAGAGTGCCCAGGGTTTGGAAGCTTTGAGACCTGGGCTCTGGTCCCAGATCCCCAAGCATAAGCTTGACTCAGATCCATCTGCTGCTCACCACCGTGCTCAGCCCTGGCCCAGGCTGAAAGGCAGAAATCTTGGAAGGCAGCGAGAAATACGGTCTAGAGAAAAAAGGGAGAAATATGGTCTAGAGAAAAGAGAAAGGCTCTGAAATGAGAGAGGCAGTTACCGAGCTGCCTGCCTTACCCTGGCAGGTGGCGATGCATTAAGGCAGAGCTTCCCGAGCCGTGTTTTTCAAGGCGATGGTGTGTAGCCTCCAGCTACAGCCGTACAGCCGCTCCCTGCCATCGGATGCAATACAGAGCAAAGCAGTTCCTCACCACGCACCCACCAACAGGTCACCTGCACTTGAATTCTTCAACACCAAAGGAATTTATGGGTTTTATTTAAGGGGAGCTCCTTGAAAGAGGGCAAAGTTCCTCACATCATTTTGCCCCCGAGTGAAGCGCAGGCAGCTCTTGAGGAGGGGTTTAACAACGAGATCCCGCTCTTGCTCCTCAGAGCCCATCCTTTTCCTGGCCATCCTAGAGTCAATGTAGGCCAAAACCTCTGCAAATTCAAAATTGCAGTTAAAAAGAAAAATGCACAGACGTTTTTCACATCATTTCTAGGCCAGGCACAACCTGTATCAGAGAGACTCGATCTGTACCAGCCACCAGCGGAACACTTGGCCTAGTAACTAACTTGGGTACCACAGCAGGTCAGATGTGAGAATGAGCCTTAATAAGATGATACAAGCAAGGTTTTCGATCTTTTTTTTTTTATTATTATTTAATGTGCTCATTTTTAATATGGTCAGCTTCTGAAGTTACGCTCTGGCGAGCACAACCTATCATCAGTCTTAATAGACCTCCAATGCAACAGCAGCTTCTGATTTATTTCCTCCCATCCCACACCCTCTTCAGAGTCCATTTCTATTTCAAGCATCAGTACCCAACGCTTTCAACATCTGCAGGTTGCCAAGCCAGGTGATCTGTGGAAAAATGGATGCGAACTGCTTGCCAACAGAGCCAGACACACACCGCGCCGACACCAGGGCTGGTCGCGCCTCTTCCACCCATCCAGGAATAAGGCGAGGCCAGCTGCTAATTAAAGCAGACAGGTTCAAACGGTGGAAAAGCTCCAACCACAGCATGGTACGTGCAAGTCCAAATATATATAAACACAAAAAGGAGGATTAAAAACCCCTCCAAACCTAAACCCTGTAATGGCATAAACACTTTCAGCTTTCTACGCAGCTTTAAAACAAATTGCGAGCAGCTGATTAAGCCTGCGCTGTGCAGAGAGCACGAGACACGGGGTAAGAGGCCCAGAAACCGCAGGTGATGAGATGTGTCGCACCACGGTACTAAAGCCACGCTTTCCCCAGGCTCCCGAGGAGCATTTCAGCTGCCGGAGCGTCTGCCCGTGACGTAAGCTCCCCAGAACTGCAATGCAGCACTCGCGCGGGCGCCGATTATCTCGGAATTTGTCTTCGGAGGCACCAGCGCTGTCACTCATCCCGAGCGAACTCAAGGGCATGCCTTCAGCAAAAAAATAATTGCCACGTTTAATCTGTCCAGCTGCAATCCGTTTTAGATACAGCCGCTCGCAAATAGGCTCTAGCCTAGATTTTGTTAACAGTTTGTTTAAAGTAGGGAGAATAGATGAGACAATTAAAAAGACAGCCCCCAAAGAGCTGGGTTTTGGTACGAGAGGAAGGGCGGTGTAATTGGGTCTTGATGTAAGCAAAATTTCTATAGTTAAGAAGGAAATAGAAAAAGAAAATGCCCAAAGAAAGTATTTAGTCTTGTTAATCCGGCCGCTTCCAAAAGAATCAAAAGGCTGTGAAAGGCACGGCTCGCGGGACAGGCTGCAATAAAGCAAGAACAAGGCACCTCAGTTGGCAGCACACGACAAAACAGCGGTACACGTGGGATATATTCTGTGCCGTGCATTGTTTTACTATCCAGATGTGGCAAAATCCTGCAGCAGCGGAGATGGGAAGCACTAAAAATCCTTCAGAGACTGACGAATTGTGCAACATTAATATAGACGGAGCCATGCTCAAGGAGTGCCCGTGTACCTGCTAACAATGCTTTGTGCCAGCTCTGCTAAAATGTAGGGGAGCCAGGGGAAAATGTGGGTATGAAATAATGAAGAAACATACTGAGCTCCAGAGAGATGGCAAGTTACCTGCTAGGAAAACAAAATGAAACCTATTTCACAGCGCTTAAGAAGCTGACTGAAGCCACAAAATAGGTACAAATCAGCATCAGCAATTACCCATCCAGCGTCTCCCCCCTTCCCCTAACTGCAGGCAGCTCCTGCAAGTAAAGTCAGCAACTACAACGGGCAGGAGGAGAGCGAGGATCCCCAGGGACGTTTTTCCTACCAAGAACCGAATGTGAGAGGATTCCTGCTTTCAACTTAATGTGCATACAGCAGGCGGTGTGGCACAGCTTCCTTTGAAGTTCGACTGCCTTTCGCAAAGGGGGGAAAAAGTTAGTATCAAAAAGGCATGAGCTTGCAGAAAGGTGAAGGGATCTTTTTTTTGCAGAAGCTGTTTTTCAAGAGGGCACTAGTTTCCTTCAGCCTGTCCCTGCAGGCAGCAGCCTCTGTGGAGTCCTGCTGATGAGTGGAGTCCTACCTTCCTCACTGCCCTGCCCTGCACCAATGCTCTCACAACCAGGCAGAGGCCAAAAATTAAAGTGCTGTGTGATTTGCCTGTTTAAAAGTAATTAAATTTAAAGTAAAAGGTCAATCGGAAAGCCAGGCAAGCCACCTGGCCCTCCTGAGTGAGGTGCCTGCTTTCTGCAGGCAGCAGCACACCAGTGGGTGACGTGCCCAGGGTCACAGGAAGCTTCCTTTGCTCTCAGGACAAGGTGACGTGGTGTATTTGCAGCAAGTGTGACTGGGGACAGCCTCACACACAGTGCAGACGCAGACAAACAACCATGGGTCTCTGGATCTGCAGCAGGATGCTGTTCCCCCCCTATACGAAGAACCACCAGACATGAGACCACCCCACCAAAAAGATGGATATAAGGAGGGAAATCAACACGGAGCAGCTCCCAGCAGCCCGCGGGATGCCAGACCACAGCTCGCCCCCCGCAGATCACAAAACAGCCGTCTGTAACCTGCACCTCTCCTCCGAAGAAAGCTCTGCTCAGATTTATGTGCCTGTTGGCCAGCAAGGTAAGGGATCTCAGCAGCTGTAAGGAAACGCGCTGTTCCTGCGCTGTGCTCCCTCATGTCATCATCAGCGACTCCTTCCAAGGGTAAGGAAATGGTCAAGCCTGAAACACGCCAGCAGTCTATCAGTTTTAAAGGAAAAGCTTTTGGAAGGCTTAAGTCACACACACAGTCTTCAAGCCGGTCTCTAAAATAGGCCACCTCGTTTATAGCAGGATACGTTTCCTGCCATAAAACATCCATATGTGGAAAATATTACAAACTTCCTGCAAAATCTATATTTAAATCAGAGCGATAATTTACTGCTGATAACAAGCTCAAGCGAGCTGGAGGTTTGGATGCTTCAGCATTGTTTTCTGCTATTTTATCTTCATGTTTTCCTTCACCACCACCAGAAGCCTCCTCCCAGAGAGCCACCAAGATGGACACCACCTGTCCCAGTGACCGAGAGCGGTGAATCTCGTGGGATATAAGCAGCGTGAATCACTGAGAAAGCTATTTAAGCAGAGTCCAGCATTCGATTAGCAAAGAGCATCGTCGTTGTCAACCTGGATGGCTCTTCTACAGCAGGGAGCACGGGAGGACCCGCCAGGCAAAGAGCCAAGTTGTCTCTCTATGAAAACTTGACCATCGCCTCAGTGACCGCAGGGGTAGGAAGGACAGTCCCGTCTAAGTGACACGTTTTCCCTGCTGAACCTCATGGACAAGTTAACTCTAGAAAAAAAACAACAGTCTGCTCTCTTCTCAGTTCACAGGAGCAAAACAACCGTGTTTCCCAGAAGATGCTCTTGACCCACGTAGATGTATTAAATCCAGATTACCGAACTGGACTTGAGCTCCAGTTTCACTCCTGGAACTCCCTCTGATGAACAGGGAACTTCCCAAATACCTGTGATTCAGATTTGATTCTCCACAGAAGGCCAACATCCAACTGGTGGTGTTTTTGAGGACGTTTGTGCAAAGCCAAGGTAACATTTTTCAGCTTGGCTTCTCTCATAAATGAATGCATTGAGCTGCACAGCGTGAGCTTGAAGGATGTGTGTGCTGCACCTCACCTTCAGAATATGGACCTTCAAAGAGCATCTTGCCCAATTTCCCCTACTACCATCAGACATAACACCCAGAGGGAGGAAAAAAAAGGCAACACTATTACAATTTCTATGACGGTGACCTTTAAATGTTTAACTAGCAATCTATTCTTTGCAGTCAAGATAAAGCAGCAGGAGATTAGCTTCACTATGAGTCACTATGCCCCTGTAGTGAAATAATTCAATTAGACACTTTAACAACCTTCAATTTTGTTCAGGATCTGCTTACTAGGCCCATAGTCCCCTAGCTGCAATTTAGTTTTGCCTCTCAAGCTAAGCGGGGTCAGTCCAGGTCAGCACCGGATCGAAGGAGAGGTCCCATGGTAAATCCCAGATGCTCCAAGGAATGGGGCTGGCGTTTCCAGAAGAGGCACCGCAAACAAGAGCTCTGGGAGAAGATCTGGAGCTTGTGCCTGGATGCAACTTGCAAAACTTTTGAGCCCCTGACCTCAAAGTGCACACGTACCCTGAGAAGCTGTGGATGTAAGCCCAGAGGAGCTGTGGATGCCCCATCCCTGGAGGTGTTCAAGGCCAGGCTGGATGGGGCTTTGGGCAACCTGGTCTGGTGAGAGGTGTCCCTGCCCATGGCAGGGGGTTGGAACTGGGTGATCTTTAAGGTCCCTTCCAACACAACCCAACCCATTCTATGATCCTGTGTTTCACTTTTTCAAGTTACCCTCCAGCGACACCAGCCACGGTGTTGTTCAGTTTCTATGGCAGCTGCTGAATATACTCTTAAAGGTTTGCCTCACATCTTTAGAAACAGCTTCAGTGTGGTGGTGTATGAACACTTGCCTACCTTAATCTTCTGCCCAACCAGCCCTCAAGCTAGCTTTATAGTGCCAGGATAGAGCTGGAACAGCTCCTAGATTTTAGAAGTTATTCAGGAAATTATCTGTAAGCATGACCTGCTTTTTTGAGACTCAGGGCTCTCCCCCCACCTCCAGAGTAATTCGTTTTTCTCCCAACAGCTTGATAAGCAATTCTTGAAAAGGAAAAGCGTATCTTCCTCCTCCCCATAGCTGAGTCAGCAATGGCAACAGCAAACTCCCAGAGCATACATACACACTGATGACCTCTGGACCGCTAAAATTCTTTCACTTTCCTTCGGCATGTGAGTTCTCCACACTCAAATGCAGGCACCAGGCACTCGAGTTGCATCCGAGTGCAGAGGAAGCAGCCCCCAGTTTCTGCTCCCAGCACAGAGGGTTACCAAACACAAAGATAAATCAACAGGAAGGGTAAACGCTGTTCTTCCCTCCAACCCAACACCAGAAATGCTTACCGAGACTCAAACCATGCACCATAGTACCTCCTGTTCTCAGCCCAAGCCACTAAGCATGCAGATTAAGCTTACAAAATTATTTTTGTACATTTTAGCTTGAAACTTCCCTCTGGTCACACTCTCCTGCTCATTTCGTAAGGGTTAGGAATCTGTTACTGGCTTTGAGCTAACTGATAAATGTTTTAGCCCAGACACCATCTGCTCATGGCTTTACATCCTACAGGTCCTAAGCTCAACCTCTGCTGCCCGGATCCATCCATCCAGGTTGTACACTCGTAACAATTAAGAAAAGGAAAAAAAAAAGGACAAGATTTCATAGAAAGTAATGAGAAATTTTTGTTCTACAGCAGATAGGCGGATCAAAATCTTGTATTAAATATCCTTCCACTTCTTAAACCAACTGTTCTGCATTATAGAAGGGGTCGCTTTTATCTGATAATGATCCTGGTTGTGTTTTTAAGGCCATGTTTAGTAAGAGATGTTTTTTTTAATCCGGGATTAGACTAACCAAGAGTCTTATCAACGAATCAGTCAGGGGGTGTCAAGGAAAATGTTGGTATCGTAAGCTCCAGCATGTATGTACATGACTTCATAAGTACAAACATTCAGCCCAGTAAGACCTGCATGTTCATTAGGTGTTGGATTGACATTCATTTAGGTGCTGAAGTGGGGTTACTGTGTCTAGGACACAGGGGAGCCCTAAGTTGAGCTTGACAATGCTGTAAAGCAAAAGGGCTCCAATACAAGAGCAACTGTAGCAGCAGGGTTTATGTCAAAGACATCTGTATGAATAGAAGATGTTTAGTTTTATAGGGATTGAAAAAAAAAAAAAAAAAAAAAAGCTGGGGATGTTTTTGGCATTGCAATATAAAGGGAATCAAAACGAAAGAAATTATTCTTATGTAGCAAGAAGATAAGCTGGCAAAAATTAAAAGCAGGTAACGAGTGAAGTCATGTATCAACCTCAGGACTAGAACGCAAGAAAGATACAATCTATGTGGCTTCCACTTTAGTCTAAAATCTCATATTTCTTTGTACGAAAGCCTTAAGCTGAGCCTTTTATCTGCCATTATAATCTTGTACTTTAGTACACACAATAACAGCGAAGGCCTAGCCTGCAAGCACCTCAGTTTCCTTCTCTTTAACTCTTCCAAAGTCACTTTCAGTGCTCAAACCCCTCAGCACTCCCACCACAAGAGCCTGGCGAGTCACAAGAAGCCACCCCGCCACCCAAACGCGTGTGACCCGTGGAGCTGGGAGGCGCACGGCCTACCCACGAGGCCTCCCTATGGACCCCGACCGATTTGGGGCCAGCGGGTTAAATTAACGCCTTCAAACCTGAAATGGGGACTTCTGCTGCCCAGACAGAAACCCCACAGCCGTCTCAGGTAGAGGTTTAGGGGGGAACGTCAGACTAAAGCATGTGTTTAGCAGCTGGGACAGTAGGGCTGTGAACCTTTCCTTTTTAAAGCAATGCAGGCCCCACAGCGCACCCCGCTTCACGGGACACGGACACATCCCTGGCATGGCAGCCAGGGCTCTGAACATGGCAGCAAGCTCCTGCCCCTGGTAAGCAGGAGGCTAAAAACCACTGTCAGCAAGAGAAAAGGCACAGGTCGTGCTCCTGTGAGTGCTGCACATGGGTCCTGCCCTTCCAGGAGCATGAGTGACTGATGGTTGGTCAATTAGTTCTCTATTAACACGCACCCAGGGACCTGGTAACGAGAACATTTCTTTTTCTTCCTGATTTGATAGAGAAGACATCGGGGCATGTTTTAATCTGCAAGGCAGACTGATAAAACCAGCTGCCCAACAGACAGCCTCTTTCATGGAGGCTTAATTCTCCTCGGAGAACTCGAGAGCTGCTTTACTGCTTGCCGGATAAGTCGTGTTTACAGCAGATCCTCCGAGCTGCTCAGCCTCCTGGATGAATTTAGAAATCAGACCAGAGGGTAGATTTGCAGAGCAGTAATTAGCACAGGAGACGACGGAGGAGCAACCGAGAAGAATAATTTGGTCTGTGTCGACATAAGGTCAGGGGCTGGGGGGATGTCCAAACTCCTGGGCAGCTCGTGGGGAGAGAGGCAGGGAAGGATGAAACAAAGAGAAAACCCAGCGCGACTCCCACAGACCAGCTTGAGCAGTTTTAATCAGCCTTGCAAGACATCCTCCTTCTTGTTGCAGGGCTTTTCTCTCTTTTTTGAAATGAAAAAAGACAGGTAGTGGGCACCCCTGACAGGCAGCACTGCTGGGTTGCCACAGTTACTGTATGAGTGCACGATGTGTTGGCAGGCAGAGTATTTCCCCACTCCTGCCTCTCTGCTCATGAGTCAGCAAGTGCCTACTTCAAGGAACACGCCACCAGCCCGATCGGGCTCGTCACCATAAAACTGCATCCCATAGCAGAGCAGATGGAAGAGATCCCATCGTACCAGCTGGGTTCAACCCCACCACACTCTAAACTCCTTCCAGAAGAAGCAGATCCCTGTGAAGGCTTAGTAGGAAGCTATGGACAAATACCTAAAGGGTATCTTCTTCTTGTCATGAGTATTTACTGACTTTCTGAAAACAGCAAACATGCATTAATCCAGGAAGCTCACTGTGGCTTAAGAGGAGTCGTGCAAGATACCAAAATAAGGAAAACTCCAACTCGGGAGCATCTCCCTACCGCTCTCATTGAATGGAGGCTCAGAAATTCAAAAAAAAAAAAAAAAAAAAAGGCAGAGCTAAGAATAAATCCCTGCAGCCAGAGCAAGTATGTGAACTAAGTACAAGGTGGATGGAAGATTTATTAGGTCTTGCACTAACAGCACCATGAATCATAACCGTGCCCTATTTGCTATCCACACCTGCCTTTGAGCAGATGACAATAGTTAGCTCAGTGCTAAAACGTACCATGCAGGATTTCACCTGTGAAGTGTTACTGCCAGCCCTTCTCAGTTCAGATGTGTCCATCCAAAAATTGGCTACACTGATGGAAAAAGAGGGAGAAGTCCCCCAGTGTCTCTGAGCTGATGAGCACATGGGGTCAACAAGCAATTCACCAGGCTTGGGTTGCAAAGTATAGCTAAGGGCCCTGCAGACACAGTTCATCTCCCAAATCACCGATTTCCTGATAAATCAATGGCTACACAGACTAGGTTTTAATGTGTGCAAAGCAAAAGACAGATACCAAAGCCATAATTGCCCTTCCCATCCAAATACACCTTGTATTTGCTGGCTTTGGACCTCGGTCGTGGGAACACATCTGGTCTGATTAGGGAAAAAACGAGAAGGAAACATTAGGTCTGAGGTCTCTAGGTTCTTTTCGTGATGAAAAGGGTCCTTCCACAGCTGGTTCAGACAAACTACAGCAGGTGATGAGCATCCTGGCTAATGCCCAGAGATCTGTCACATTCACTACATGGTCCCAGGTACGTTTGCCTCTGCTCCCTTCCTTCACAACAGGTCCTCCTTGGCATACAGACCACACTCAACATTTGTTTCCAAAGGACTGCAGTGCTCTCAGCCAGCTGCAGCATGGCTTTGCCTTCACTTTTCTCTGCCACTGATGTAGAAGATGCCCAAGACAACTGCTCAAACGAGTGTTAAGGGGAAAACAGTCATCTCCTCCTGCATGCAAAGGCTCTTGAAGAGACCTTTGCAGCTGGAAGCCTCCAGATGCTGACCAGTGAGACAGGACAGAGAGCAAGAGGCTGGAAGATGCTGAGGGGACTTGGCAATAGCTCTGCACATCCCAAGATTACAAGCGCTAACCACTGTGAGAACATGCTGTGCATCCAGGATTATTGATTACCCTCTCCTAATCCCATGATTGAATGCCCAGGGCAAAAAAAAAAAAAAAAAAAAAAAAAAAAAAAAGACTCCTATTATATATAGATAGATAGCTATTTAAAATCATTACCAGAGATTTATATCTCTGAGCTAGTCTTCCATTCTCTGGGGAAACCAGACAGCTGCATAGTAAAAGACTGAAAGCCGCAATAAAACGAAGAAATGAGCTTCAATAAATCATTAAGCTAAAGCTCATAATGTTTATCTGTAATGTCATGTCCCCACAATCTACAAAAGCAGATGTGTAACTTTTCGTTTTTCTTTTATCAACTATTCAACTGTCATGTAGCTATTATAGAAGATTAAAACTTCTTTTTAAAAGCACTGAGCATCAGAGGTCGCAGTTTCTTTTAAAGAAGGGGGTGCTTGCATGACAGTCCGTATCATACAAGAGGAACTGGAGATCAAATATTCTGAAACAAACCCCTTGAAGAATCTGTTCATCTTCTGCCTATGTTCTGGCAGCTATACGCACCAAGAACTTCATTAACAAGGCAGCGCTGTGGGATCACTTGTATAGAAACATAGAACACCATCACCTAGGTTGGAAGAGACCTTCAAGATCATCACGTCCAACCATCAACCTGACCCCGAGTCCCACCACTAGGCCATGTCCCTCAGTGCCACAAACACATCTCTTAAATACCTCCAGGGATGGGGACTCCACCACTTCCCTGGGCAGCATGTTCCAATGCAAGACGACCCTTTCCATAAAGAAATTCTTGCTGATGTCCAACCTAAACCTTTTCTGGTGCAAGTTGTGACTGTTTCCTCACACCCTATCACTTGTCACCCGAACAAAGAGACCAACGCCTTCCTCACTGCAGCCTCCTCTCAGGTATTTTTAGAGAGTTCTGCTCCATCTTCCATCATTTTCAATTCCTCCAGTACATCCCAGCCCTACATTTCCAAGTGCAACCTGAACACATCTGGGCACAGGCAGCACCAGGGCTGGTTGAAGGTCTCCCAGCAATGCAGGCAAAGTCCTGTGGGACCATGGGTCCCATGCTGGACCAGAGCAGAAAGTTTTTTTTTTTCCAGCAGCAGATTACTGGGGAGATGCAAAGTGCACGAGCGAGGGTGGAGAAGGGAAAGGACGGCCGCAGAGACATCGCATCAGGGCAGGCACCACCAGGATGAGCTGATGCTGAGTACCGATACCTGCTCACCCTGACCTCAGCGCCAGGAGGCTCCTGGGGCAGGAGGCTTTTGCTCACAGGTGATGGACTGAGGAGGAGCTGCAGCTGGAGAAGATGCTTCCCAGAGACCTGTGTTGAAAGCTCAGAGCTCTTCCTCCTCCAGCTGGCTCTATGAAGACTGCTGACATTTTCCAGCCTTGCACTGAGATGCGCGATGGACACGGCCCCTCCATCTCCTCCTTCAGAGCCCCAGTACAGCCACCAGCATGGAGGGCTGGAGAAGTCAGACAGCTTTATGGGTGTTTCAGGGATCCAGGGATATTTTTTTTTTGAGCTTTGTTTCCTTTTTTAGAAGAACAGAGCAGGAAATCTCTCTGCTCCCTCAGGCTTGACATCCAAAAATTAGCATTTGTTTGTTTTACAGAACAGAACTAGCTCTATTCAATTTAGACCCAATCTGTTAATCTACAAAGGAAAGTAAATAAATACTGAAATTATGACTAAGGGGGATTTCAAGAGGCGTACACCTCACTGTGGTTTGGTTTTTTAGGTACTAATAATGGAGACTTGCATTATTCTACTGTATTTCCTGCTGGCACAAATGCAAAATTCAGAGCTGCTGTGCTTCTTTTGTCTGCAGCTGATGCTGTAAAGTGTAACTACATGTTCGATTCAGCCTGGGAGGGCTGCTCTTTGTAAGCTAATTTGAAGCATGATTTCCAAACCCCTGACCATATGAATCTGCTAGCAAATCCCTCTACTGTTCATGCAAGCCCTCCAATTGCTGCTATGTTCAAGTCCTCCAAGTACACCAAATTAACTAACTCTAGCCCGCATCACTAAGGTTCACAGAAGTTCAACCCCAGCTGATGTAAGAGACAGAATTGGTGTGTTTGCCTTTAAAAAAAAAAAAAAAAGATAAATAATAGGGTCAGAAAACACGCTGCACAATAGTTAACAAGAAAAAGATGGGAACATAACAGGCTTTGCAACCTAAAACTGCTGCTGAAGGCAACAAACATGACATGATCATTCTGACAGCTGTGACAAATTAGGTTTCATTTGCCTGAGAGCCAGCCATGTTCATTTAACTGCAATTACTGGCACATCATGATCCCCACTCCAGAGAATGCACCCAGTCAGCCAGCCAGCCAGCGAAACAAAGCATCTTGTACAGATCACCGTGTTTCAATTGTTCTTCTGCAACAACACCAAGCCTTCAACACCAGCCATTCGTTAATACACCCCACCAGCTTCTTCAGGTGTTTATCGTGGTCCCTCAGCTCTTCTTCAACAAGCGGAGCAGCAAAAATCTGGGTAAGGTGCTTCAAACCCTGCACCCAGCTCCTCGTGTGCCTGGTTGCAGAATAAAGTGCTCTCAGGAGAATGTGCTTTTTAAAGATGTTTACTCTGAATGGGCTAATCCAGGAGATTTGAAAATAGTTGGTTTCATTTAGCCTGAAATATTTTAACACTAAACAGTATAAATTAATCTCTTTTAGCGCTTGTCTATGCTTGAGTTCAGTAACGTAGCTGGACTTTGTGATCTTATTCAGAGCCAAATCCTGCACATATACCTGCAATTTCATAAGGAGCCTTTCCTTAAAGCCCTTATGCTTCAGCCCCACCAAAGAAGAGAGGCTCAGTGAATTATACACACGCCTTTAAACATGTTTAGTTGGTGAGCTGACTCAAAGAACAAAAACTCCAAGATCTGACCATCAGCTTCTTTGAAATGGTCTTTATGGTCTGAATTTTTGGGTAAACCTGTGTGAAGCCAGGACCTGATGATCCTTATGGGTCCCTTCCAACTCAGGATAGTCTATGATCGTATGATCCTATGAAATTTCCTAGATAACACACCCACCTTGTATCTAATCCATTTAGTTATGTCAAAAAACACCAGTCACTTTTCAAGACAAACTTTATTTTGAAGCCATTCCTGAGCAGGACTTTACAAGCCTGTGCACTCCACAGGCAGGCATGCCTGAGCCCTCGGACGTACACACGCTGCTCAGGCACCAGCTGCCGTTCAGCCTGCGGCCGCAGCAACAGGTGTTTTCTGTTTTTCTTCTCAAGAGAAAGTCCCAGTCGCTATCTTCAGTGGAATGCAAAAAAAACAGAGCGGTATTTAGGGCCCGCCGGGAGCCGCATTCCTTTCCGAGCAAGTGGGAAAGCCGCCTTCCGCTGCACTGCGATAAACCGCAGTGTGTTCTCAGGGAGTAAGCTGCATCTGTGTAGATGTGCCTAAAAATTTCAGTGACAGCACCACTGGAAAGGCAGTATTTCACTCCCTGCAAGGACCAGTTGGTGTATCAACAGATGCAGAGCATGGTACATACATACCGCGTACCTGCAACATCAGCTCACTCACAGGATGCTGCGGGCTGTGGCTGAAGGCTCTTCTCTGGCAGTAGCTAAGGCTTACTCAACACTTCGACCCAGGAGAAATCTTCAAAATTAACTTTCAGTTATTTTTTTTTCCCTTTTTAAACTCCGCAGTCAGCCAAAATAGCTCAAAGATCTGAGACTAAGATATGCAAGAGAACAATGAAAATAGCGGGATTAGGAAAAACAAGTGGTGAAGATGAGGAAAAACACACAAATGGATTTTTCGTTAAAAATCTACAGAATAATCCGTGACTAAAGCAAACATCCATGAGGAATGTCACCAAAATCTTCTGAAGAATACTTCGCAGCCAGGCATCACGCAACTGAACCTATTTCAAAATGCAAGTGAGTTTGTTTCTGATCTTCAAAGGCTTGTAAATGTGTAAACTGTTACTCGCTGCATGCAGTCCTGCATATTTACAGCGAATTAAGCTAAATGGCAGCTTAAATAACTGAAGGATTCCAGCTGAAGTAATTCCTACCCGGAGTCCTTTCCATCCTGTTGCACGCTGTGGATTTTCAGACCGCAGCTCCCTCGTGGGGACGCACTGCAGCACCTGATGTGCTCTGAATAGGAAAGCCGTGCAAGCAATAAAGCAGCCTACCTAAAATCCAGTCATGTTGCCCGTGTTTACAATGTACAAGTTGTGTTTATCCCGATAAAACACAGCTTTTGAAAAGGTTATTTCCCTCCCACTCAGCAAATGGGAAAGGCTAACTGCGTCGACACGGAGGCAGGAGCTGCAAAGAGCATAGCCCCAGGCTCCTCGGCAGCCAAGGACCCGCCAGAGCAGCTTGCTGAGAGCCCAGAAAACCATCCTCTGGTCACAGTGACCTGCCCTGAAACCCTCTGCCACAGCCTGCTTTAGCAGAGACTTCATTTTAAAGCAAGGCTCCAAGGCAGAGGTTTATAAAGCAGTCCTCAGAACAGTAAATTCAGAGGTAACCCCCCCTTACCTTGCCATTTACTGCAGTCACTAGAAACAACGGCGACAGCAAGTTCCCCTTTCTGCCTGCTTTCACATGAATCCTACTGACACAGCTAAACCACAGACAGCGATATACTCAGCCCTAAGTGCCTGCTGTGCTGCTCAGAGAGGGACCCAGGTAGTCTTTACCTTTTCTCCTTGCTTTTTTTATTCATTTTTTTTACAGATTCAGTGCTGTACCACCGAACACGACAGCACCTGCCAGGCAAATGGCTGCCTACAAGGCGCACCCGCAAAGTTCAGAGCAACCATTTCGTACACGGCCAGGCAAGATGTTCAAAATGTAAGAGGTCATTTCAGCAAACTCCAGAGATGTAGGAACCAAAGTGCCTTTGGCAGTTGCCTGGCAACGCTCCGTTACCCTCTATTCATTTATATTTATATTATTTTTGCTACGCTTACGCTCATTCACAGGTCTCAGCCAGGGTTCACCCCGAAGCACAGTTGGCATTTGCTGTCGCTCGGCTGTTTGCCTTCTGGAGACGATGGAGTCCTGCCGAAAGGAGCTCAGAAGTTTGGAGCTTTCCAAAAACTGCTGCTGGGACGGGTTCTGGGGCCCCTCCGGGCTCAGCTTTGCATCACTATGTGCATTCTGGCAGTCTATTTCTCACCAAGTGCCTCTCCTGGTTGCTACCTTTTGCCAGCCTCCAGCCGAACGCGCAGCTCATTTCACGAGGAGATGGGTTGCGAGGACTCTACTAGCTAAAAATACCAGTTAATGGGATGCTACTGTGGTATTAAAAGCATTTTTTTAGGCTTAAAAAGTATTCCAGTTTATTCCCCTGTCAATAAAAACAAGGCAAACTTAAAATTCAAAAGGGGCTTAATTTGCCACTAGGTTTTCCAAATTAAAGAAAAAAAGCGTTCAATTATTTATTTCTGGAGAGGGAAATACCACCCCCATACCACTTCCCGGTTTAAAGAAAAAGAAAACATAATCAGTGTCCACACAAAACCCCCCTAAAGCCCTCTGGGTATGTTTTGAAGCAGCTATTTAGAGTAAGGAACAGGGGCATTCTCTCTCCTTGTATTTGTAATGAGGCTCCAGCATCCCCAGGAGCTGAAGCAGAATGAAAATGGGTCACATATCTAATTAGCACTATTGAAGCGTGAAGCCCAAACATCCCTGAAATCTAATAGATTTTTTTTTTAATAACTCCAGCTTCATTAGAATATCCCGCGGTCACCTCCGTGAGATGCCAGAAGCTTCAGAAAGGGGACCTCAAAGCAGGCACACACCTGGCACCGCACTGCTCTGCTGCTGGGGAAATGGTGCTCCTGACGACATCTGATCTATTAGCTGAGAAATAAAGTGATTAGTCAATCAGCCTGGCACAGCCTGGTCTTTAATCATATTTAAGAAATAAATAAATAAACCCAAACCACTTGGCTACAAAAACAGCATCCAGATTTACAGGTATGGACAAAAGAGAGCGGGGTTTCCAAAGCAAGCAGCCGAGAGGAATCAGCAGGCTCTCACTGCTTCTCCCCGAGGACAAGCACAAGAGCTGCACCCAAAATTTTATCTGCATGGGGGGACAGAGCTGCTGGGGAAGCTCCGGGGAAGCAGCCAGCAACTCAGCTCGCCCACCAGAGACACACCGAGTGAAGCTGCCATGTGCAGGACCACTGACGGTGGGACCCGACCCCGTGTCCCGCTTCGATCCAAGTCAACAACCTGTAAACGCCGCTCACCCGTGAGGACGTGGAATTCACTGCAACCTTCCGGAAAATAAAGAAAATGAAAAAAAAGATCGGAAAGGGTAATTAATTGAGCCTGCAGCTGTCTGCTCCCCATAGCAGGCGTCACCAAGTTCACGCTGCTGCACGGGTGTTTTGTGCAAGAGAGGAGCAAGGGAAAGCGGCACAAAAACCCGAACCAAGAGCTTACTCTGCCCGTCCGTGTCCATGCTCTCGGCCTGCTGTGTCTTTTGTGGGACTTGGCACGGGAGCAGTGCTGCATCCCCTACACTGACTTGGCATTTCTGTTTATTACGGTGAACATTATTTTCTTCTTTTTGTTTCTCTTGTCACGGTGGAGAATGAGGCACACAACTGCACTGGAGTGAGACTCGTGGCATTTGATTTGCAGATAAGGGAGCTATTAGATCGAACCAAAGAGAAACAGAAGCAAAACCAGACACTTAAGCTGGATTACAGACACACACACATATATATAAATCTTTTTTTTGTGGCCGTTCACAAGCCATCAAGCTCACCCAAACTGCTGGAGCAAGACTGCAGCTACAGCTGAGCAGTGATGCCAACTGAGGGACCAGCAAAGACTGGAGATCACCGGTCCAGACCCTTTGTGGCCATCAGTGGCCATTTTTATAGCTTGGGCTGGTACAATTTCAGCTACATCAGTACAAACACAACTTCGGGGAATTCATCACATGCACCCGAACCGGCTGCCAGGTGCTGCGAGTTGCGCATTCGAGGTTTCCTACCCAGGGCCATGGACTCGGTCCACGGGGAGGCAGAAACAAAGCCTGGAGCCTCTACCACCAGAAAGTCCCATTTACTGTGGGACAGGAATAGAAGAGGGGAGGCTTTCAATGGAAAATGTGGCGAGAATAGAAAGCAAGAGAGTAAAAGCCCTGTCAGCACATTTCATAGACAGTCTTTTTAATGAGGAGATAAACAGATAAAGCTTTCAATCCATGTATGGAGGGGGCTTTTTGGTTGATTTTTTTTTTTTTTAATTTGAAAAGAAGCTAACCAAGCACACAGGATTCAATAGAAAACAAAGGCTGAACAAAACATTTTCTGACAAGGCCTAAACAACCTGAAAAATGTCAATTCTCGTGCCACAAAGAAAGCGAGGGCTTCCCCCGCTCCCTACCTATCCTGTTTATTTTCTTTAATTAGCTCCTCCTTTCGGACAGCTGGCTGGGTAACGAAGTTACTAAGTGTGCCCCCCAAAAAAACAAAAAACAACACAGCTGTGGGCAGGACCCTCAGCTCTGCTGCTACAGCGTGGAGGGGCAGAGGACAGACCCAGGAGCAGGCTCCCCTCTGCCTCCTCCAGGCTGTGCAGCCTGGCCACAGACAGCAAATTGCTCCGCTGTTCCCTTCACATTCAAAAGCACGTGTGGGGAACAGGTTTAGGAGCACATGAAAACTCACCTGTTGTGTGGAGCCTTCAAATGAGCGATCTTTGCACTTCCAAGGCTAAAAAGTCAGAAGCCTCCAAGGAAAGGCTCCACATCCTCTTTGCTATGCTCTCCTGGATAGCATGCAATGCCTTGCTATATGGGATCCTCAGAGATAAATGATTTAGGGGCATTTTCAGCCCTTAAATCAATCAGAATCCACCTTGTGAGTACCGCTGCATCTGTAAATACTTGGTATTACTCTATCCCCACTGTTTAAAAAAACTGATGCACTGGGATTTTCTAGCTGCAAACCTACTGCATGTTCAGCCATCCTGACCGGTCCTCAGAGGCCATTTCATGGGGTAACATTCAAGATGCGCAACTGCCACAGTTCAGTGACCTGCGACCCAGGTGGCACCCACCCTGCAGTGCAAAACACGCAGGTTTTATTCTGAAGCAGTGAAGGAGGGCTGAAAACTGCCTCCTGCACGCACAAATACCAGAAAAGCAGAATTAAATCATTGCCTACGTGTCAGATGAAACCAAGTCTAAAACCTACAGTGGTTGCTAAATTCACAGCAGCTGGGCCAGAAGTACCCCGGGCCGTAACGGGTCACACGCAGAGCAGCGGCTGCAGCCCCGGGGAGCAGAACTGCAGCTTGCCTGCACACTCCTGCACCGCCGCAGCAGGACACGGAGCCTGTTTTCAGCCCCGCTGCACAACGGCCCGACCCAGCTGCCGTCTGTCTGCACGCTGCCTGCAGAAGAAGCCGGCAGCCTCATTCAGCACGCAGGCCATTTTGCTGCTGCTCCTCCTGAATGAAGATGCCGTGGTACGTGATCATCTTCTTCGCTGTATAATGCGGTCCCAATGCAGCCACCACGACTGTCCCTTTCCTAGGATCACCAAATCATTAGGGTTGGTGAAGCCCTCCAAGACCATCTGGTCCAACCACCCCCTACCACCAATGTCACCCACTAACCCATGTCCCTAAGCACCACGTCCAACCTTTCCTTGAACACCCCCAAGGACGGTGACTCCACCACCTCCCTGGGCAAATAGAAGGGTTTATTCTTCCCAGACAACACAGTAAGTGAACATTTCAGAGTTTGCTTTACAAATTCTCTCTTGCTTACTTCTATTTT
Source organism: Oxyura jamaicensis (assembly GCF_011077185.1). NCBI lineage: Eukaryota > Metazoa > Chordata > Aves > Anseriformes > Anatidae > Oxyura > Oxyura jamaicensis. Next base: position 147,233,208 of record NC_048894.1, read on the forward strand.
GCAGAGGCAAGCTGGGCTGGATAACCAGAGCAGTACCACTGCCCGTCACCCAGCTCTCAGAGTCCTCTGAGACTGGAGCTGCCTCACCCAGAAGTTTGGGGCACAAAAGCTTTCCAATCACATCTCGTTACAGGAATTTCTATGTGAAATTCTCAGTCTGTAGTGTGTAAGACATGAGATAAGATAACAGGGACTTGGACTATTTTCCAAAAGCCTCTTAAAAACTGCACGCTCTCTGAGCAGATGCAGAAGTTAATGCAAGTAGCAGGGCTACAGCTGGATGCATGAGCTGCACCAGGGATCGCTCCTGGAGTCACGGAGCAAGCCCAGATAAACAGGACACTGCACAATGAAATACCCACAGGAAGGCCAACCAAGCAACTGCCTAGCACATCCCAATTCATTACAATGGTGGGCCAGTCCTATGAACTTTGTCTTGTATCTTAACCCTAGACTTTGGGATAGATGCTGCGCTGCCTTTCTCTAACACCTTTTGTAATTTGAAAGCTGACTTTGGCATTGAGAAACCAGCGTATGCTACTCATTACATTTTTGAAAAGGAATTCAACAGTTAAGCACTTTTTTTTTATACTTCACTGGGTATTTCGTCTGGTCCAGAGCATTCACCTCGCACTCCCATCAATAAAGGAATTTGCTAATGGACTTCACTTCAGCCCCACTCACTTTCACGGCATGTATCTACAGCAAAGGAGTTTCTCCACAGATGGCAAATTTCCAGCCTTTGCTTTCAGGCTGCTCATCATGAAAAATACAGATCTATTCTTTAAATATTACATGAATCTGAGCCCTAACTCAGAGCCAGAAATAACTATCTTCTCCGGACAGCATTCAGCAATGCAATCCCTTCTTCTCTGGCCAGCTAGCTGCCTTCAGCGCAGCCTGCCATGTCTCTCCTTTAATTGCCTGCTCCTTTGTTTCTTGTGGTTTGGCCTTTTCCCACCTTTCCCCTCGTCTCTCCCACTCCGGCTTTTTAGTTTTTTTATAGGGCTTTTACAGGGCTAAATCCCCAGTCTTTCTGCTCCGTGCACTCTGCTCAAAGCTCCCTCCTGGGGGAAGGAGCTCCCACCGAAATAACTTTGTGATCAGCAGGAGCACAGCATCCTCGATCCGGGAAATTGTTTTTTTTTTTTCAGTATTACCAAGCACGAACAAACTAAGCAACTTGACGTGGATGACTCAGATTAGCTCTTCTTTTCAGACCTGTTCTGTCTTAAAACATCTTGGACCACTTCCCTTTGTTGATGATGTTCAGGCATTATTTAAGTGAAACCCTGCCAAAAAAAGGCAGGCTCAGAGCCTGCTCTAGCCCCGTTTCCCGAAGGCAGCAGACACGGTCCGACAGCCTGACCATGGGGGCCTGCTCTCTGCTTAACCCTTTCCCCACACCGTTACGTTCAGCGCGGGCTCAGGTCTCGTGGGTTCCTTCTGACAATCAGCAGAGATGAGGCTTTTCCCATTCATAGCTCAGCTATTTGGCATTTGGTAATGCTAGTGCCTCCTTTTTTTGGTAAGCATGCTCTTGCTTCGTTCACACTCTGTGTTGCTTCCCCTGCTTTACCAATGCCGCTAAAATCATCGCATCCCTCCCATTTTTGCACTCCTTCACTGCCTCCACCAGGCTTGCACTATTTTGACCCTCGCAGATACCGCCGTGCCATTACAGCTTCAGCCTGAGATCGTCCCCAGTCCAGATGTCATTGCTCATCTCCTAACTTCACAACACCCCCCACCATGATTTTTTTCCTCTTATCAACTAACCGTTTATCCTGTCATCCACAGTGTGAACCCATCTTTCTTCATAGCTCTTGCTGTCTCAGTAGGTACTTTTCGGTTGTTGCCTATCACATTGATGTTGTTATCAGGGTTATAAACCATGCTGCAAATGAAAAAGCTTTCCCTGGGTTCAATGCTACACAATCTGGACTCAGTACAAGCCAAAATAACTACTTTTTTTTTTTTTTTTTTTAAAGAATTATCCACCAAATAGATCAAAGCCATTCCCAAATATTATTGCAAGTGAAAACACTCCCAACTCTTTCACAGAAAACACTCCCCGCCGGATCGCTGTGTTTGACTTTTTCAGGTATGTCTCACTAATAGCAGCGCTGATACCAGCACATGGAACAGACTGCCGTGTTTTAAAGTTGCCAACAAGTTTAAACAAACAAATTGTACAAATTAAAGTGTAAGGAAAAGTTTCTTCCCAGAAACAAATACTGACATTCGATACAAAATATGAAAATGCCAAGCCAATACAAACACCGAAGGAGACAAAACAAAACCAGGCAGGAATTCCATTTTGGCATAAACGGCAACAGTTTTGTGCCTGGACCACAAAGCAACAGTTCTCCATCTCTGAAAAATGAAATCTGTGTCCCTACAGGGAAGCACCAGGCAAGGCAGGGAGGATGACCGAGAGCCGTATTCCCTTTATTCCCTGTATTCCTGTGACTCACCAGGTAGACGCTCGCCAGATCTTTCCTGGTGGTGGTTTAATGGCTTCACGCAGGGCAGACTGGCAGCTCCCGGGGGCAGCTCTCCGCAGTAAACACCACGCAGGCAGATTACAGGCTCCACGAGTGGACAAGCCTTCGAGGCAAGCGCTGGAGACTGCAACTTCAATGATAGAGGCTTGCTTTGATGTGACCTATAGGATTAACTGTAATCCTGGTGTGACTAAATATGTTATTTGCGATCTTCGTTGCCCATGAAGGAAAATTTAATGACACCCCTACTTCTTTTCCTTCTTGCAAAAGCCTGTGCACAAGATAGCAGCTTGCAATACGCTCACTCTGCTTCACACTAACAGGTTGCTTTTTCCCTTGTTTGGATGGACGCTGGAGCAAAACTTGAGCTGTCGAGAAATTAATAGAAGGGCCAGTATCTGCTCCAAACAAAACACATTCCCTCATCCTCTGCTCCATGTGAACTGCTGCCACGCACTTAAAAAATGGCTCCATTTGCCTATGCAGGCAGAGCAGACAGAACGGAGCCCTCCCCTGTGCAGAGCCCTTTGAGTTACCTAACCTGAGCAGTTCAAATTAAAACATGCATAAGGAACGCAGCTCAGTCTGGGAGCACTGTCATTACATCTCCCTGCCAAAATGCAAAAGCTCTGCATGTGAACAGCGAGCTCTGGCCGAAGTAACCCACCGTGTGACAAAGGGTGCTGAATGCAGCACAGTTTCGTGAAGTTGTTTTGTTTCTGGATGCAGTCACTTCAGACTAACAGAAAATCTGGCCACTGGAAAAGAAGCAGCAAGCAACAAGGCACTTTACAAATAAGCAAATCTTATCTCATGACCTCTGCCATCAGAGGCCACTTATCTCAGTGGCAGATCACTGCTGTAATCAAGGTTGCTCCATCGGATTCTTCCTATCATCCAGTCTAATATTACATCAGCAAGTCAAGTGAGGACACAGCTGTCTAACCTAACCTTCTCCTTAAATCGAGGCTTTGCAGAAGAGGAGCAGTTTCTCAGGGCTTTCTTTGTGCTCAGTGGGCTGCCGCATTCACGTCGCTACCTGTAGTGCTGACAGGCCCGTGACCCAGGACCAGGTTGTCTCAAAGATGTTCCCTGTGGACAGTCAGTATGCAACGGACTCTGGCTTCTTTAAGTCTCTTCTGGCTGTATTTCCGAGAATTAACTTCCAGAAATTAAAGGGCATCTCGTTTATACATACACTGGCTTCATCTCAGCCTGAATGCCACAAGCCGTCAAGTTTTGCTTGCAGACAGTTAAGGACTGGATGTGAAACTACCCACTTCAGGCACCATTATTAGTCCAAAGATACACAGATAGGTGAAAACAACAGGACCCCTGAGCCCAGGCAGATACTTTACAACTTGATTGCTTTTCCTGTTCTACAGATTACCCCGAAGTCATTTATCCCAGTCCGCATTCCTTCGACTGCTTGCTCACGGTAAGTACCTGCTTACTTAGCTGCCCTTGGTCACGTAGGCAGCTTGCAAAGCTGCCTGCCCACGCTCCGAACAGCCTGGGAATAAAGCAGCTCCTTCTAAAGCTGATTTCCAGCAACGCCACACTCTGCCTCGTGGTAGGAAGAAAACTCACACAGAAGGTCTGACAGGCCACGAGATGGTTTAGCAGCGGAAAAGAAAAGCACCCAGCAAATAAAAGCTAAACCACCCCATAAAACATCTTGTGAACTCCTAAGAGAAAAGCTTTGTGGGTATCAGAGGCTTAAAGCAATGGGAGATCAAGTGCCTAAATAACTACAGAGCTGTGCGCTCTTGTCGAGCCCTGAGGGTTTGTTTCAGCCTTGCCTTTCAGCCCAGCTGCCCTCCTTCACCTCTCACAGCTCCAGGCAGACCCTGGGAAGGAACAGCACCCAAAGGGGTGCTCTGATTAATTGTTTAGGTTCCAACAGCTGCATGGGAATTCAGCTAGGTAGCTGCTCCTATCAGAAGCTATAAGGTTTCCTCGGCGTACATTAGTCTGTTATCTGTTAGAGTCAATAATGTGAAATTTGGCACTGTGTTTGCAGAAGGGAGCTGACTGTGCGCAGGCCACTCGCCAGTGCTTCCAGCGGTCTGAGCAGTGTCAAATACCAACCGCTACCCGCTTCTGTCCCAGCAAGGCGCCCGAGGTAGGAAATCCCAGCGCTCATCCCCTTGCTCTTGATGATTCATTCACACACATGCAGAAATGCTATTTTTTAAATTCCCGTTATTACTTTTTAAACCAGCCTCATGCAGCCATTTTTGCCACGCATCCTTGAATAACCTGAACTAAGAATTAAACTCACTTTCAGTTCTCGCTTGCTGTTACTCAACACCAAGTCCCGCTATTAGTCAGATGTAGGAACTTCGTTTTTCATAGTAAGCAACCCTTCACTCCTCTTCAGGGCACTCTGCTGGCCACAAGCGGCTCCATAAAGACCACCGAAGGACAGAGGGCTTGAAACTTTGGTAGTGCTAACGCACAGCACATCGGGCATTTTATCAAGACTGAACCACGAGAGCTACAGCAAAACCCCATCCCTTGTGCCCATTTGTCACTGCCTGCCTTTAAGTCTGTTGCAGCCTGTCAAGTATCTGGAAGCTCTTCCTGCCATCTGTTTCCTTCCTCCGAGGGTGCTGCAGTTTTCCATCACCACTCTCTCGCCGAAAAGCCTTTATCGCTGTGAATCCGAAGAATTATGTTTTTAAATGCATTATGCATTTCGAACCTGCTTACACAGATTGTAACAACTGTCACTTGCTTGGATTGATAAAATTCACCCTGTTACCTGTCACCATCCCTACAGAACCACCGAAAAATCTGCATTTGCCCACCCTTTCTTTGTGAACCGTGATACCAAACACAGCCAGTTAAATGGCAAGAACACACCAAGTGGCTTCCAGAAGGCAGTGGCCTGCCTGCTCCCCCAAAAAGCTGTCACGCCAATTACCAACCCAATTAACAGCAACTAAGCAAGGAGAGAGATTTGTAGAAAAACTTGAGTTTCAGCGCTGAGTGGTAGGTTTACTGCTGCCCTTTGAACACCAAAGTTTACAATAGATTGTTAATGGGACCTTTTCTGCACCGCTGAGGTTCCTGTGGATGGGCATCTGCCTCCTCTCTGTACATAAATATTGCCGTTTTCCTCGCTTCCTACGGAACACAGCTAAGGGTTTCTCTGCCTCAGGAAGCAGGCTGTCCTAAATATTTAAGGATGCTTTTTGGGTTTTACAGCAAAGAGCCCTAACTGTACATAAACATCTACTTATAATCATAACAAAGCCTAGTTTCTCCATAATGCAGGAGATGTATTGCAGAGTAAACTGTCCTTAGAACAACAAAAACAACCCAGCACCTCAAACTGTCTGCTCTTGAAGAAATAATGAATTAAAAACCCAGGGTATTTAATCTGTTTGCTTTCTGTAGCTACTAGCTTTGATAAACAAAAAATTGGGGATGGGCTGGCTTTTTAACATTCATTTGCCATTTTGTTTATACTGCAGCCCTCTTGGAAGAAAAAGAAAAGGAAAAAAAAAGATAGGATTTCTCACAGGAAAACATTTTCATTTTAAACTTGTGGCCAAACGACTTGTAGTGGAATATTAACATTAAAAATACCACTGTGAATTCAGAGGGAGCAGAAACACTGTGGTGCTAATATCACATTTGGATGCAGACTAAGTAAAAAAAAAAAAAAAAAAAAGTCTGCTTACTGTATACTTTGCAGTTGGACCTCTAAAAGCAAAGGGGAACCAAAAAAATGCCCCATGCCAGGTGTACCTACTGTATTCGAGAGTTTTGCTAATCCCGTCCTTATGTGATCTCACTGGAAAACACCATGCCAATCTGACCTACATGTTTTAAATAACCTGCTGCTTCTACTTTACAGAGAAGCTGGTGTTAAACCATTAAGCTAATAGTCAGAGCTGGCTACTCTGTTTGGGTTTTAATAAGATCTGGCTCCAGCTGATAAAGTACAGGGGGAAACAGCTTTGCGAATGGAAGCTTCCCATGAAAGCCTGGTCATGGTAAGACCAATTCAATTTCCCCTCTGACAAAAAGGCCATAAAGCCAGCATTAAGCTGGTTTGCTCCATCTATTAAAAGATATCAATATCCACCTGTATTCCTGCAGGTTCTGGGAGCAAAGGCATTTTCAATGTAGGGATGTCTCCCAGACGGGTGTTCACATACAGAATATGTAAGAGCTGAGTCTTACCCATATGCTCCACGTTTTGAACCCTGAGGAGCTTCTCAGCATGAAGGACCATGTGAAATGCTACCTCCTGAAGCAAAATCAGCCACAAAGCCACTCAGCACATCATCTTCCAGGAAGCACAAAAGTGGCAGCAGGAGCCAGAGCTGAAATATTTGCAGTCATGAAATTGTGCAAGAAAATTGGGAGGAGGCTTGGAAGTTACAAGCATTGACAGAAAAAAAGCCCACACATCCTTCATATTAACTCTGAACCGCCAAGACCCCTTTTTCCACCCTCTTTGACAGGGCAGCATCAGCCCAGACACCAAATGAGTGGTGTTGGGCTGGGAATGCTGCAGAGCACAAGGTGAAGCCCATTATTGATCTACAACTACGGGTCTGCCTGAAACCACTGCTTCTCCTTGTTGAAATGGCTCTGTTTGCTCTGTCCTCAAATTCCTTTCCATCTCCTACCTGGTCTTTCTCCAAAAGCAATATAGTTCTGGAAAGCAGTGCCTTAGGTGGTTCCCAAGGGCTCTGTTACCTGGCAGTTCCTCAGTGCTGCACCTGACCAGGCCCGGACAGGGAGCACCACGCTGAACGCCAGGCCTTGCTTCATTCCCTCATTTTGACAGCAAAGGTTTGCCTGCCTACCATGACTGCAGCCAACGTCGATGCTAAAAGGACAATACATTTTAAGTCTAGATATCATCTACTTTTCTAAATAAATGTTGTGAGTACAAGCCCGGTAATGGTCTGTATTTCTGGAATCCCCCAAGGGCCTTATAAAGTCCCCTCTGAAATAGCAAGCAAATAGCATAGCACTTAACTCCGTAAAGGTGGATTTACTCCGAGTTCATATGTTTGGGGTGAGTTACGCTGCCTGCACAACCCTAACCATCGCTCGTTGTCTGCGTTTCCCTTGAGGAACATGATTAATGTTGAGTTAAAACCCTACCCCGAGCATCGGGGAGATAATTGAAACCCAGGCGGTCCCAAGACTATTCTCAAATTGAGGAGTTGCTAAACCAAACCGTAAAGCTGCGGCAAGATATTTCTATTAATTACACTAACCAGCCACCACGGGGCTCCTATCTGAGGGCACTTTTCCATGGATAATTCATGGCAGGTTTTGAATGATGGTCTGTAATACTCTGCGCGCTCTTCAAGGCCACGAAGAAGCTGTTACAGCTACTTCAGGCTTCCAGTACGAAAGCACATGGCTGCTTAACTCCCCACAGGAACTGATCTCTCAAATACTACATTGCAGCGATTCCCTTGGCAAACTGAGTGGCAGTTCAAGGTTTATTTTCCAAAAAAATACTCCCTTATTACACCTTAGACTTGTCATCTTCCAATGAGGACACCTATTTAGCTAGTAACCTGATATTTCAGGCCAAATCGCCTTCACGTTTGTTTTAAAAATAGTTCAGTGTTCATCCGCTTTCTGCAACGCCATCTGTATTTTAGGTCTTGATCACTTTGGGTTTTCCCCTGGTGGTTCTACCCAGCAAAGCTTTTTGCAATTTCTCTGCACAAAACTACACAGAGAGTTCCACCCACACAGTGGGTAAATATGTCACCCTTACGTGAGCAAATCGATTTAATTGACTGGTTACAAAGTTAATCAATTAGATTAACGGTTGACCTACTTCAAGATAGGGAAAAGTATCTGGTACTTACTTTCTAAAAACCAGCGTGCGATAGGGCATCACCACACCAACAGCCTGGAGAAAGCAGGCTGAAGGCGAAGGGCAGGCACAGCACTGGAAGGACATTGGGCTCCACTGGACTCTGTTTTACCCTGATCTGTGTAGGCTTTGCAGTCTTGGGGAAAGAAAGCAGCAGGACGAAGGCTCTCCACGAGGTACAGCTACTCATTCAACACAACTGAGTCTTTCCAACAGGGGCAACTCAAATGATCAAGGCTTCTCCCTTGAGGTTTTCTCTGAGCTCTTCAGAGGTTGTCTTGGGGTTTAACGAGCAGAGGGGAAAGGATGCAAACATCACAATTCCCTGCTGGATGTTCAAGCCTGCTTTGAAGAACTCTCTCAGAAAAGGTAACTGTATGAGCTCCTGCAAACCGACATCTCACACTGCTGCCTCTGTGCCCTCATAAGCCATCTATCCTGCAGCAAACTACGGCAGAGAGGGTTTATCTGCATTCACCCTCAGCTGCAGCCAGCAGCTATCTCACAGGACACATTACGAAGAGTCCTTACTTCTGCCCAGAGATCAATTTATTGGACACGGATTTTCTAACGCTCTTTTTCCATCCAACTGACAGCATTTTAGCAACACACTGTATTAACAGCTCGTTCTCACTGTTCCAAAATGTGCATTACATCAGGGGAAAGGTGTTGGGCTCTCGTTGCTGACTTTTTGGTTTTGGGATGAAAAGCTTTACTGGGAGACATGGTGCTTCACACAAATGTTGTGGGTTTAAACTCCACACCGGGCCAAGCAAAAGCAGCTTAGCTAAATCGATCTCCACTCAGCACTTGCTGCAGCTTCCCAGTCTGCAGTGTGGTTTCACACCTGCCTCGCTGGATTAAGGTAGTGACTACAGAGCAGTAAGCCTATTGAAGTACATCGATGAAAGGCTCCTGTGGAAGCGCCACGCTCCTCAAAAAGACCTATTTGTACTGGAAGCTGAAGCTGGAGCAATCCTAATAAGTCTTTCCTTCAGCTATTCATCAGCCAACAGACTGGTACATTGATGGAGGCTGCACTGTTTACTAGTGAAAGGTGCTATCTTTCTTCTCAGGCAGGCAATCTGAGCGTTGTAATTCCGGCCCATATCAGACCGAGTGTAACACCATTTATAATTAACAAACCTGAAAAGCGGCAAATAATTCTAATTCTGAGAGGTAACTGAACAAACGATGTCAGATTTTTATGAAAAGGCGGTTATGCCAGAGGCAATGCATCAAACAGCCAAGTTACATTAAACCTTCTTCTGAAGAAACGTTCACCTGCTCTCTATTAATTTCCTTATTTGTTATTTAAGGACTGACAGTGCTGGAAAATGTGTCATTCCCTTAGACAGATAGCTGTCCTGCCCCTGGGGGAAACGCCGCTAATGCAATGGAAAGAGATTTAAGGCTCGTGTGCTGTCAGCCCAGCTCTGCCCTGAGCAGCTGCTCAGAAACTCAGCGCAACCACCGCGGGCTCTGGCTGCCGGAGACATTGCTCAGGAAACCACAGACTCAGTGGCAGGGCCAGAAGTTTCCAAAAATGAAAAGCATCCCTCGTCCCTCCGAAGAATGCGGGTAAACAGAGTGAAGGACGAACGAGGGGAAATAAAGGGAATAGCTGGTGCCGAGGCCAACTTCTGAAGCACGCCTGCTGGCATCAGGCAGCCCTAGGCGATACGATGGAACAAGGACAGCTCTGCTTTGCAAGGTAAATTAGGACAATTCACTCGTGGTTCTCATAAATACTTACTTTGAACGCAGCCCAGCACATTTCACTCAATGTCTAATAAATGCAGAGAAAAAAAAATTGTTGTTTATGTTCTTATTTGTTCCCAAGAGCATCTCTTCATCCCCGTTACGCAAAGCGCACAAAAATAAACAGCCATTTTGGCTGCCTGTTTGATTTATTTTTTTCCTCAACTTTTCTCACCACTCTTCCCAAAAGCTGCCACTGGAAGACACGCAGTCTTGGGTGGCTTCAGCTGCATGCTTTCCCTTCAGTCGCAGTCCCCTCCACGAGTTTTAGGGGCTTTTCACATGACGCTATCGCACAGTTCAGCTCCCAGAGCCACCTAACCAGCACCGTTGTGTAAGGCCAGCTGCAGTCCTTGGGATGGATTCTTTTCCCCCTCCAACAAGAGCTATTTCAACATCCGCAATGCCAGATGAAAGCTAAGAAGCAGAAAAACAAATGCTTGGGGGAACCTGATTACGGGGGAGTCCAGCTACGAGCGCAGCCTCCTGCCATTTCACGTCGCTGCCACATTCAGTGACAGCCCGTCCAGTGACAGCCCGTCTTCTCCCCGGCCGCAGGCAGGGCGCTGCCATCCCCTGCTGAATGGGAGCTATGTGAGATAAGAGATCCTGGCCACTGGGTTGCAGATTAAGCATCGCTTCCTAATCCTTTCAGTCAAACTGACCGCCTTGTTGCTTTTCTAGCCTTTCTGATGTCTGGATTTGTTTCCTGGCACGTACCTATTCCTAGCTCGGAGGTGTGAAGAAAACCGGGTTTGATATCTTGAAAGCAGCATGCCAGCGCTTCTCAGCCCTTCCCCGACCCCTCTATCTCAAAAGCAGGAGCATTGCTGGTCGAGTGCCATCCTGGCCAGCTGGCCCTCTCGGCACTCTTTACAACTGTCTAATATCTTTGTGTGACCTTCACAGCGCCGACCAAGTGTGGAGAGGTCCAGGCAAGCAACCCAAGGAAGAGCACTAAAAATATCCCGAACCTGCACCAGTCACAGGACTGCGGCCCTGCTGAGAGCACGAGTCTCTGCGCACGTCGAGCCATAGCTCTGCTCTTCCAGCTCAAAGGAATCAGTGTGTCCAGCAAGATCAAAACTCTTTCATTTGGGTTATTTTAAAATAGCAGAGAAGACAAACTCCGGAGCAGCTCTACTGCTGGTTTTTGTCCCATGACCAAATGGGAGCACTAGGAGGAGGCTCACGGATCCTGAGCAGCAGTGGCACAATTCAGCATCCAGTGTCTCCTGGTGCCAAGCACCACAGCATCAAAGCTCTGCCACGGTGGGTCACGTTCCTGTGACTGACCCAAACCCAGGCTTCCTCTCACCAGTTTGGCAGAAGGCAAGTACTGGCTCTGTCCTTACGTTGGAAAGATGCTCCCTGCAGACACGGAATCCAAACCCTGCAGCCTCAATAGTGGGGTAGGCGATACCCAGAGCCACTGGAAACAGCACCCTGGTGGATTCAGCAATTTAATTCCCATCTGGTCGAAATAAAACGCGACATGAAGGATGGATGGGGGCTAAAAGGAAGTGCAGGAAAATAAATGATAAGTTTCTAGCCCAGACAGGGTTTCAGGAATGAAAGGAAGAGCAAAACATCTAAGATAGGAAGATGACAAATAGATATGAAGCACAGCATGAAAACTAACTCCTCTGCTAATGCGAATGTTCTCCTACAAATGAAATCCTTTCACCACTGGGAGGAAAGTTGGTTAAATAGGAAAAACAGCTGCATTTGTCCCTCAGCTTTATACGAGCTCTGCAGAAATGCCTGTGCATTTCCCAAGCACACAAAACTTCAGTGCTCTTTTAATAAGCTGCAACAAAGCCTCCTGGTCTGCCAGTGTCCTGTGGGCAGGCGGCGTGGAGGAAAAGGGATGTTCGTGTGCATGGAGGGTGAAAACCCCATTTTTCCCCATATCTCTCAGCAGCTGGTGCTGCGGGAGGGCTGGGGGCAGCTGCTGCAAGCCACAAATAGACAACAGCTGTTTGGCCATATGCTCCATGGGCTCCATAGGGTTAAGCTTTGCCATCACCCAAAACTTCTGTCCATGGAGGCACCTGGCCCCAGGGCAGCACCCACCTCTCTTCCTGCAGCATTGCTGCTTTAGGGAGATGGGAAAAGGCAGCAGCACCCTCAAGGTTCTTATCTTTGTTCTTTCCAGAATTTTGTTTTGAAGGCAAAGGCAAGGAAAAGCTCAGATGGCAGCGAAAGCCCTTCAGAAGGCGTACCGAAGCGTTCACGTGGTGCTGAAAGCTGTCACTCCATCACGTTTCTTTTGTGCATGCACTGATGCAACACCGTGCTTGGCAGTCCCGTGTCAGGCTGACAGATGAAAGCAGGTTCCTGTGCTCAGTGAAGGTCGGTTTTGAACACAACTGATGTTTTCTCCATCTCTCTCTGCAGGGCTGTGAAAGGTGCTGAGCCCCGGAGCACCGGGCTGTGCCAGCTCACACTCAGGTAGCACAGCCGAGACCTACACACCCCACTGCAACTGAATTTGGGGGTTTTGACCAGCACCCTCCTCCTTCGGGAGGCTGGCTGTGACCGTCCCCTGCCTGCCACCACCACCCCCAACATTAACATGTCCATGGAAGCATTGAATCTCATGGTTGAGGCACACAAAGGGAGCGTCTCTCTTTTGGAAACAGGCTCCCCCAGAGGAGTCGAGAGTGACCACAAACCTTAGCAGCCTCAGAGCAAAGCACAAAGCACAGCCTCGGCCTGGCCTCACTGTCATCCATGAAGAAAAACAACAAAGCACTTTGGGGGAAGCCTCTCGGACTGGGGTCAGACAGACCGACCCACCGGGTTCACAAATAGAGCAGTGCACGGAGCCTTACGGGGACAGAATGGGTTACTGAATTGTGAACTTTAATCCTCCTCAAATCCCTCCAACCCTGTTGAAAGACAAGACTGTTTGTGGCTGTTTCCCAGACTCATCGACGACAGCCACCCTCCTCCACCTTCCCCTTTGCCACGGGGCAGGGCAGGCAGAGCTGCTGCCGTGGCGCACCACGTCTGGGGAGGGTCACTTACCGTCTCCAAGAGTTCGCATCCTGCACCTAACGCCAGGAATGCATCCCTCTTATCACGCAGCAGCCATGCCAAATTTAATGAAGACGCACAACACACCTGAAAATGTCGCTGAAAGACATGGATCAATTATTTAAACTACCAGGGTAACTCTTTCCCCATCGAGAGCAATCCCATGAATGCCCTCCTCTGATACGAACCCTTATCAAATAACCGAGTGCCAGCTTTCTGGAGCACAGACCACGAATGAACTCTTACTTTTCCCCCAAACTAGATCCAACACAAACATTAAAAAAATGCAGCCTCGCATCCATCACAAAGCCAGGGACACAGCCAGAGTGGTGAGGAGCACGGAGCACCAACAAAACAAACCATCACACATGGACAAGGGATGCTATTTCTGGTAGAAGCCTGGGCCCCTCGTTTCCTTTGACCGATGATGATAATAGTACTTGGCAACAGAACCAGGGCTAGAACAAAAACAAGACCAAAATGTTTATACAGAGAATTTGCAGCACGTTTCAGAGCCTCCGCAGATATTGACTTCACTACACCCTTCACCCAGCCAGCAGCATCCCCACTGTCTCTGGGAAACCCAGCCCCAAGAAGAGTCGTGCTGAAGCAGAGCTAGGGATGTGCAGGTGAAGCCCCACTGTAGATTTCCACCCCACTAAAGCAGCTCCATCTTGCTGTTCCCATTTTCCCACAGAAATGACAAGTGTGGTGAATAGATTCTGGCTACCATTTTTCCAGTTACCCCAACGATATCACCCTAGCGAACAAATGCCATGTTGCTCAGAGCATCCTCCCCGACGACAAGCCACGGGGACGCTGCAGCAGACCACAGGAGCCCAGATGGTGAATCCCCAGGGAGAAGGCAAGCGAGCTCGTGTTCGTCGGGTACTCCAAGGGAGCCCTTCAAGTTGGAGCGGAGAAATGTTTTCACTCCCTAAATCTGGTCAGGAGAATTGTTCACAATAACACCTGTACAAAGCCGTCAGTCCCCAAATTCACGTCTGGGTGCTGTAAATGATTAAATAAGGTCACACATGCTATAGCATAAGGTGGGGTTCTCACGCAGCACGCATGGTAGCTGGGAAAGAACAGGGACAGCTTTGTAGAAATCCCTGAATTACACACACACTCCCTCCCTCGCCACTAGTATTTTACACGACGTGCTGCGTTAGCAAGCCAAACAGAACACACAGTTCTGGAATAAACACCAGGGCTATTTATTCGGGTGCTTTCCCTATTTTGGGTGTAAACACATCCGCAAGAAACTGATCAGATGAGAACTGTTCAGGCTCATATGCCTTTTTCCCCTGCCACAGTGAAGCTGCAGGTGTCCAGTGTGAATTGTTTTACCAAACCCCCATTTTAAATAAAGCCAATGGTGCCAAACCTGTTCCCCTCTAAGCATGCACTCTACAGGCATTTATTTTTCCCAAAGCCACGTTCTTAACTGAGCATAACTCCTTACTTCTTGGAAAGTAAATTTAAGGTAGTGGAATTCAGTGCTCTAAGTGCACAGATCAGGCATCCTTCAGGAGCAGAGCGCTACCTTCAAAACGTAAGCTAGGCAACACGACAAAGAATACTGAGATAAACTAACCCATAACTCAAACCCTACTAGCCTGTAGGAATTCAACAAGATGGTCAGATATCAGAGGTTTAGTATAAATATCAGAATTTTAACATTTAAATTTAAAGTTTGCTTAAGTTTATTTAAACCAAAATATAGGTTTATATTTTAAATTACTACTCATCACTATGGTGCTGCATTTAAAGGAGCTGGGAGCTGCTGAACTCTCTAGCAGCCTCTCGGGAGGTTACAAGTGTGACCGAGGCCCTCTGGCACTTGCACACACACGCATGCATTTGGGGGAAATCGAGGCTGAGCTTCTTGCAGATAGGCAAGGATTTTCTCTGGCCTCTTCATGAAGTTAAGCAAGTCAAGGACGATGCTTTCACGGAGGCCACGCAGCCTATTTTAGCAAGAAGCCAGCAGTATTTCCTTACACTTGGTCAGCATCAACAGGATGCAGCTTTCTGCTCGTAAATGCAGGTTACCTATAGCTGCAGGATATCTCCTAGAGCACGTTTTGCGCCATTTAAGCACCACCAGGCAGATTAATGCACTCTGTGTTTTCCATTGTTAGACCATTTCCCAACAGCTTCCCTCCTGGGAGTCCATTTTCCTCTCGGAAAGAGTCGCAAGAAAATAAAATGCCCTCAGAATTAAAAACTTGTATAGGGATATTCAATAATTAAACCATAAAACAGGAGACCCCCTCTATTCAGCATCCCCTTCCGCTCTTCCAATCTAGCAGTTTCTGAAAATATTTCTTTCCCCTTTCACTAGTTAACTGAAAAATGTCTTTTTTCCCCTTGGTGCACTACTACCGGAAGAGTTACGAGTTATAGTAGTGGTTATCAAGTGTACCTTTTTACGGTAGCACAACACCAGTTCCAAATTCCAGAATTAACGCCGCTATGAGATACGTGCTTGGCTTAAGACTTTAATGAGAAAATGTAAGCTTCCAAGGGGCTTTCTCTTCGGGGCATGGGTGACTAATTATGTATTCAGATGCTGCTTGATTCAGTATCTGCTCGATTCCCATTTTGTTTCCGTGGGAAAGACTCAGAAGACTTTGGGAGAAAATTTTCCTGACCACAAACTGGAACTTCACAATACAGTGTTTTAAAAGGAAAATTCAATCTGACAACTGGAGCAACATAAACTGATCTGCGTCTTGGCAGAGAAGTCAAAACATTTCTGTTAGCAACACGTCAAAATGGATAGCGACGGCAAAAGCTGATCCACACCATAATCCCCTCTCCTGTTTGATGCTGTGCTATTGCACTACCTCAGCTTTGTTTTAGTTGTGAGGAAGTTTATATAAAGAGCAGCAACTGAAAATCAGTTACCCAGACCCCAAAGTTTCTTTTTATCCTACTGAAATATCAAGGATTTGAGATCCTGAAAAATACTGGAGGGAGAAAAAATTGTGAAACAAATGAAATGGTGAAACAAAAGAAACAAAGAAGGAAAGAAGACCCGGTTCTAGAGGAACTGAGAAATAAACTTGAATTTACAACAAAGCAAAAGGACTGAATATTCCTTTTACACTCCTGGGAAGCCTCCAAAATAAGCCCCCCAGTTTGGTTTCTTTGGCATACAGTCTGAAAACAGAGACCTGGGACTGTTCAGCCTGGAGAAAAGAAGACTGAGAGGGGATCTCATCAATGTGTATAAATACCTGAGGTGTGGGAGACAGAGGGATTTGGCCAACCTCTTTTCAGTGGTTTGTAGGGACAGGACAAGGGGCAATGGCCACAAAACGGAGCACAGGAAGTTCCGCACCGACATGGGAAAGAACTTCTTTGCGGTGAGGGTGACGGAGCACGGGAACAGGCTGCCCAGGGAGGTTGTGGAGTCTCCTTCTCTGGAGATATTCAAGGCCCGTCTGGACGCCTACCTGGGCAGCCTGTTCTGAGGAACCTGCTTTGGCAGGGGGGTTGGACCCGGTGATCTCTGGAGGTCCCTTCCAACCCCTACAGCTCTGTGATTCCGTGAAATGCACTGGAGACTTCAGAAACCCAGTCGTGGTTTGTCCAACCAGTAGCTCAAGCTAAAAGCAGACACCTGTTATACCTACATGGGCGTACAAATATAGAAAATACACATTTTTGCAGGGACTTGTCTCTGTATGTAAGCTAAACATGTCTGTTACAGGTTACTTCACTGCAAACATGAACTGCAAGGCACTACTGTAATTAAATGGGGAAGGCAGAATAAACAAACCACTTAATTCTTTACGAAACCTGCTACCATTAAAGTCAAATCTCTGTTAGCTTTCGTTTCTTCCACACCCACATGAGGTTTTATGAACTTCTTAACTTCCCTTTTTGCCTCCCTGTTGAAGATGTTGATTGTTTGCAGCATCTACTGTCGGGTGAATGCAGGGATGGGGAAGTCAAAACAATTTGTGCACTCTTAATTACAGAGTTACAGATGTACATTTTGTTTCCACAAAGACTAAATTACAGCATTTCCACCAGAACTGAAGAAACAGGATGTCAGATTTGGCATCAAGGCTTCTTCATGGGCTGTCATTTATCTCTAAAAATGGCACCAGCAAACAGGGGTGTGGTGCCAAGACGTTGCTCCCAAGGGGTCACTTATTAGGGCCGTCACTGGGGTGCAGCGCTCCACATCCTCCGGTGATGGTGCTTAGTCCAAGAAAAGGCAGTTTTGTTCTTGAATTTTAAACTTTTCACTCCAACTTGGGTCATTTTTTAAAAACACATGCAAAGCAGTGGAGACCGACCTGCTTTTGACGCCACATGAACTGAAATGAATGTGAAGTCGTGACCTTGTTGCTGAACTTGCCTGTTTTCAGTGCAGATAGGACTGCCTGAAGTAGAACGCTTCAGACGCTAAGTCACTGCCTATTCCCAGGTCTCCTCTCTTCTAATTAAATAAAGATAATAATGGAAAACATGACAACCCCAACCAGAATTTTCTTCTTCTTTCATGTACTGGGCAGGAAGTTTATGCTCCACGGCGACACCTGCAATGAGATTGCTGCCACCTTGAATTCACTCACATTTCATCCCAAAATTTGTTTGATGCTTGTTTCCTATATTTTTCAGACACTAGAAGACCTAACGCCCTCCTCCCCGCCTTCCCCTGCACCCTCAGACACCGTACAGCCCAGAGCAACGTTCGTTTTGAATTGGAGATGCTCATGTCATCCCTTGGCACACGTCCCCAGGTCAGCTGTACGCTGCTGCTTCCTTCCTCTTAGGAGAATGAGGAAATACTGCCAGTGCCTTTTCCTCCTCTCATTTTTAGCTACTCTTTCACAATTAAGCACAACCCCATGACATTTAAAAATAAGTGTTTGACCATCATTCTCTCTTCCTCTTGCCCGCCATTTGATATGATTGCACAAAGTTTTCGGTTACGAGGTTTTCCTGTGCCTGAAGTACCAATATTTAGGGGACAACTGATATTTTTACAAGACACAGGTACACCCTAATTGGTATTTAAACACGGATTCATCGTTCACCAGTTATTAAGAAGCACCGAGCAGTGCTATTTAAATAGACAACATTCCACTACTGAGAAAATATGATTAAAAACATGATTAAAAAAGGATCCAATATACGTAGTGTTGCCTTACAAACCATGGGGGAAAAAAAGCTGTGCAAAATATCCCTTTTCAAACAGAGATCGTGCTGAATATGATGCAAATTATTTGGGAGAATATGCAGACATCAGAAGGGAGGAGGTAGGACTTTTAACAGTGCCAGAGAAGACTTATAAGAAGGGGTAAATAAATAAAGTTATTCTTTGCCAAGTGAGATAAGATTGCTTAAAAAAAAATCTGGCATCTGGTGCCAGCTTAAGGCTATTTAGACACTACAGGACTCTCCTTTTTGTCTTAACTTGGTCTGTATTAGAGACCACACAAACATTCTTCTGCTAGCAGCATTTGTTTTTTAAAGTTATTATTAGACACGAAGATCTAAAGCAGATCTGTTCTCTGCTACATTCATAGCCCAGATGTGGATATTGTGAGCACTCTGCATGAAGAATCAAAGCCAAGATTCCAAAGCCCCGTACAAGAGGACCCCCAGGAGATGAAAAGAAGGCTGTCTTCAGCATTTCCATCCTACAAGCTATTTAGGGGACTATGACTTCATACTTGTTTGTTCTCAAGTAGCACAGATGTGCTCTATCAATTCATAGAGTTGGAAGACTGTGAGAAGAAATCAAGAAAAAAAAAAATCACTTTTGCACCCAAAGTTTCAGCAATGCAACCATTGAACCGACAGGCTTTGCTGCCTTATCATCAGGGCAGAATATTTATTTATGGAAATACTTACATTTTGTCTGACCCTCAAGTGTGAAGAGATTCTGAAGCCAACCACAACAAAAATCTATAGCTGGAAAAACATTTATTTTGTCCTTGTTCTGAACTGTTCTGAACTGCAGCAACAAATGCTGTCTAAATTAGCAGCAAGCCATTGTTTTGGCCTGCACGTTAGCTACAAGATATCAATTTTGGTGGATTTTTTTTCCATTTTATTATTTTTAAATCAAGTGCTGTCACTTTTAAGCAACACATCCTACCTTCAGGAGGCAGAGAAGATAAAAGTTTAAACAAAAATCAAATAACTTTTGTAAGAGCGCAGATACTTGCAGGTCCATAAAATCGACTTGCTGAGCCGTAACACAACTTTCAAGTGTGCCAAGAAGGAGGGTGTAGTAAAATTCCTTTTTATGTTGCATTAAATTTGCAACACTTTCTGCCAATAATGTTTATAGGAAAATACTTTATAAACCAACCAATACATTTCCCTTTCCTATGATTTTTCCTTAGCTACCGCACTTCTACACCCCTTGCGCACATGCAAGTTACATTTGGCACCAGCTGGAGAACATAAAACATGCAAGCATGAAGATGAAAATGGGTGAGGAATTCTGGAATTTGCACTGGGATGTCCCTGAACACCAGGATGCTGCCCCAGAAGCCGTCCTGATTCACTGAGTCCTCTACAGAACCGCCAGCACCACGTATTTACAAACAGAACTGCCAGAACTGGAGGGCTATATTCTAAATGCACTGCCCATATTCCAGCCGGTGGAGCAAATTAGCGGGGGAGGTTCCTTAATTACAACGCGCTACGTTTAGGACTGCGACTTCTTACTCATCTCAGAAGGTTACCTCTGTTTTAATTCCAGCAGCTAGAAAAACGTGCCTTATACGTTAACGCTGTGTGTGTCACGGGGCATGATTAGCACGTAACATTTAGTTTAAAAAGAATTGGGCTCCACAAATGTGAACGCTCCCTCCCATTTCTCTTTCCTCCCCCAGTTTCCCACTTCCACTCAAATGAGGTTAGCTAAGAAAAACCCCATTCATAGGAATTAAAAGCTAAACACGCGATCCAAGCTCTTGCAACGAACAAGCAGCCTCAGTCAAGAGCGCCAATCCCATAAACCTGCTCTGGTGGTTTATAAACAGGCCCATTTTTTGTTTGTTTCCCCCTTTTTATTTTTAAATTTGAATGAAACCTGTCTCAGCTATGACAGATGTCTGTACCAGCAAGACCTACCAGAAAACTGCAAGAGCTGTGCTTCACATTACCTTGCTCAGAATAAAAGACTTGCTTTTAAAAGGCAACTAAGATTCACAGATAAATTATGAAAAAAAAAAAAAAAAAACAGAAATCCTGCTCCTGCACTAAAACCCTACAATTTCAGCCACACCACAGAAATAACTGGCTCAAGAATTACAAGACCTACGTGTTCACAAGCTGTTAGTCATACGGTACTATGAAAAAAAAAAAAAAAAAAGATCTTTCAAGATGGTTTCCTCATTTCAGGGCAAGCAAAGCGACATACTGCTGAGCATGCAGGCACCGCCCTAAGGGTCCTCCAATGAGAAAGTTCATTGCAAATACTTTTACCTATTAACCTCCAGTTTACTGACCTGCGACTGTGTTATCACTCGGCTTGCAACCTCCTCACCCAGCTATGAACAGAGGTTAGCCTAACCTTGTTTTCATAACTCTTAGCATTTGAGCTCATTCAGGCAAACACTTTGAAGTCTTCTTTACATGAATATTTACAAAGGATGGGAGAATAACATAAGAATGAAGCACAACCCTGTACCTCTTTACATGTTTATTTTATAGGCAAAGCAAGGTGTTTGTGAAGCAAGAGCCAAAACTTCCCTGCACATGCATTCACACAAGATGCAGGATGCTCCCAAATGTCCTTATCCTCTCAGACTGCCTACTGCAGCAGGCAACTCTTAAATTTGTTTCTAAACAGTATCTAAAAAGTGTTTCCAGATCTTTCCTCTCCAAAGACCACACATCTTCCAGCGCTGTTTGACGAGGCTGACATTCCTCCTGCAGGATCACTGCACCACGGGGCTGCTACTTGAGATGTGTGCTGGTGACCGCACATGGCACCCAGCTCCTCCAACCTTCCTGCTACACTCCATCTCTCTGGCTGGCCAACAAAAGGCAAGACCAGTGCTTTGACAACGCTCAAAGCACGCATCTAGCACTAATTCTTTCCACAGTGCATCCCATTTAAAATAAAACAATGAACCTCAGTCCTGACACAAACCTCTGTAGATCCGTGCAACCCATTCTTCAAACAACCAGCAGGCAAGAGAAGCACCAATGACCACTGGGATGCCTGCTACTTGCTGCCAAAGAGGTCGTGCATGCCAAAGGAGGGATTTCTGCAGGGGGAAGATATTCTGAAGATGACCATACTTTCTACTGGGCTCCTCAAACCTCACTCGTGGAGAAAGATGATGATCCAGTAGGCTAATGGGTACACTGCACTCCTCCACATTTCAGATATTATCTTAGTCCCCCTTTTTTTTTTTTTCCTGTTTATCGCAGTGATTAACCTGGCAGATCCCTCACAGCACCACAGCAGTTACTTCCATCCGTGCAGGAGCCATACGCCCTTTGAGTGGAGCCTCAGACTAGTTTCCAGTCCCTGTGCAGCAGGCGGAGGTGGGTCACACCACCTGCAGTTCTGTGACCCTCTGTGCACGTACACTGCCACACACAATGGCCACAGCTCGCTGTACAGGTCACAGGAATTAGAGATAAAGCAGAGGCAGAGCACTTGAAGTCATTGCTGCTTTAACACCAAAAAAATAGTGCTCACCACAGAAAGACAGGCTCCTAAGTGAATAACTATCCCAAACTATTAAACGTGCAGCAGAAGAAAGTATCCTTGTGATATCGCTTCAAGAGTCACAATAACAATATTCCCTACCAGTCTGGCAGCTGCACAGAAACACTGGAGAACTGCAAGGTCTAAGGCTGTTTCCTCCAGACATAGTGGACACGTCCAATTGAAGAGGTCTGGAGTGCAAATCACGATTGCTCACTACAAGCTGCTGGACATCTGTTGCCAAATGATCCTTTTATTCTTCTGGTTTTCCTTAAACAGAAACTCTCTCACCCTTCATAAAAAGAAAAATCTTTTTCTCATCTAGCAGTAGTTAATAAAATTAAATTTGAATCAACAAAACTTGCCCGAACCGTAAGTCTATCCCATAAATACATGGAAGTCGATGTCATGAAAAGACTGGCTGATCAGCTCCATGTCACCAAGCTGACATTGTCAAGTGCCCATTGCTTTTCTCCAGACTGTATCTGCAAACCGAAATTTCAGCTAAGTATTATTACTCTTTTTTTAAAAAACATTTTCTTTTCCAAACTGAATAGGGAGCAGCATCTCATTCCTCTCCAATTATAAAACTGCTGGATGTAATCAGTACATTTTCTCTCGAGATGAGGACGATAAACACAGTCCGGAACGTATTATGCTATATTTCTGGTCTCACAGCTGCTTCCACAAGGAAACATTTCAAAGCAGACAGCAGTGAGTGTAACTTGCCCTATGCAAATGGCTCTCTCTCTGAAAGAGAACCGGTTCCCTCAGTGCCTAGCTCCTCCTTGTAGTGCAAATAAGGAGGAAAAGAGAGGAAAGACAGCATGCTCCAATTCCCTCTCCGTGTTATTTCAGGAAGCAAATAGCTGCTTCAAGCTCCGCATTTCAGAGAGGCCAGGATCACCGCAGCCACCAGCGAAGGGCTTCCCTTCGGCCGGGGAGCGCTGCATCCACGCACGCTCCAGAGCCCCTTCTGCTCGTCCTCATGACCATTCCTGGAAACTATTATTTGTGCAATCCGACACACGGCTCCAAGCACTTCTCTCCAGCCAGAGCAGCACATGTCGACGAGTGTTATAAACCACTCCGCAGGCAGTGCTGGGGAATCCACGCAGCTCCCAGGCACGCTGTAAACAAGCAGACTTGCTGCATACCAGGCAGAAAGATTTAACAGCTTTCTAGAGCCCGGAATTCAAAATACACTCAGGACATCACTGACTTAATTATAACAAGCATCACACTTTTTATTTTTTTCTTTAAATGTTGAAGGTTACTGACCCTATTAATTTAGCTTGAAAATGTCTGAACATAGGCACAAAAATTAGCGCCTAAAACATAAATGAGCAAAAACAACGTGGCTGCTTTCCTTTTCTTCGTACAGGCTTGTGCACATAGCATCTGCAACTTCTTTCTTCCGTTTCTCCACACCTCCTAGACTGCAAAAGATGAACTTAAGACATCGGAAAAAGAGCCTGAAATAATGAACGCAGTGGCCAGGACACCACCACCTACGCTGAGCTCTTAAATCCTGAAGTCATCTCAGCTCATACAAACGCTTTCACACACTTCTGGTTAAATAGTGAAGCTGCAGAAACTGGATGAAAGCTATCTTCGGTCGCTCACTTATTTTATATCCTGCTCTCATTTTTAGGCAAGTGGACTGCAAAAAAAAATAATAAATAAAAACAAACCACCAAGCATCAACACAGATGGCAACTTGGCATCCGGCAGCCAACCTCACACCTGCAACTTCCATGACCCCCGCTGCAGCTGTGCTTTTTGTCTCCTCTCGTCACAACGCAGACAGAAGCTGTAAAAACGTGCTGGTATTAAACGACCCACCACCACCATCTATTGCATTCATGAAATAAGTCCATGGTAAATCAAGGATTAAACCTTTTATTGCCACCGAAGCAGCTCTCCTTGTACCATAGGAAGACGTCATCTTCAGGCAGGTTGCTCAAGATCACTGCCATGGCAGTGTGGGGGGGGTTATTTTGAAGTCTCAACCCAGCCGAGCAAGAAGAACCACCAGCATGCAGTGCTGACAAATCCCAGGAGAACCTGACGGTTACTGACACCAGCGTGAGCCGCGTGAGATCTGTGCTAAACGGGGCATTACGAGTCCCGGGAGGACAACAGATCTCTTCACTGGGTTTTTCCTTGGGCTCTTGCAGCCACCCACAGCAGAATAAGAGCCAGCAGCTCCCTCAATGCCACGTTATTTATTCCTTGGCCTTAGCATTTCATTCCAGGCCACGGCTTGGCACAGCTGCTCCCAAAGGCACTGTGAAACTCACACGTTACAGAGTTACAGGAGGCACACATTCCTGCCTGCTCTGGGATGTGCCAAGAGGATCCATTCCCCTTGTGTCTGTAAAATTTACACAAAATCCACAGGTACACGCCACCAAACCCAACGTCTCTATTTCCTTCAAGACCCAACTCAAGGAAGGGAACACAAGCAAGACTTCTTGTGGTTGCTAGTTTGGTTGAAATATTCTTACATTATTTCTTAATGCAAGAAGAGGCAGCCAGGGCATTTCCCAGCCCATCTGCAGCTCCACAGAGCCTGCCTGTTTCCACACACCTCTCTGCTGTAGGGCTGCAAGCATCGCTGTGTCCAGCACGGGGCTGTAAGGTAAGCACTGACCCATCCTGGGCAGATAATCAGGTTAGATGATCTAATGGTCCTGCTGGTCCTTAAAAAGAAAATGAGCTATGAATCACTTGGATGCTTTCAAGCCCTCGTGCAGTTTCTCCCACAGACTGAGACCAGCCAGTGCAAAATGAAACTCAAACCAAACCCAAGTTTTACTTTGTGGTCAACAGCACAGGGCTGCAGCCGTACACATTGGAGATGGAAAATGAGAAGCAGGCGACCAGGGAAGAGGGGTGCAACCACAAGGGCTGCTCTCTGCCTGCAGGACACAGAGGCATTGGGTTTGCAAAGAAGCATAAAGGGAGGGAGACAGAAAGCTCGGAGCACTTCCTGGCCCGATGCTTTCCATATGCAAACCCAGAAATGGCAGTCACCTGCCCGCCACCATTCATTCGGTTACCCCTATTTATCTAAGCACCAAGCTCTCTTCCTCTGGGCAGGACTTATCTGTGCCCCTTACACTGGTAACTGAGGTAACTTTTCCTCTAATTGTATTTCACTCAAATATTATCCAACAAATGCAAATTTTGCACTAGATGGCTGTTAATAGTGATATCCCGTGAGGCTACTTTAAATTTAGAACCTACAAACTCAAAGAACATTTTGCCCAAAATCTCCCTGTCCAGCTAAGGTGACTTGCTGATATTTAAACCAAGTCAGGCCATCACTGTTCAGCACTCCCCCAGAAACCTTCCCAAGCAGATATAATTAACTGATAAGTTATACTGATAATACATCCATCCAACCTAGAGATGCAGTTCCTCACGTTTCTGCCAAAGCAATTCTACTCCTACTCTTCCTCCAGCATAATTTGAGCTAAAAAAAGCCTTATAAGAATATTAAAATGCCTTACGTCATATCTTAAATTAGCGAGATGGCTCTGACAACTCTCCCCACAAAGCAAATTTCCAGTAGAGCTTCTTTGAATATCTTAAAAAGGGTGGCAGCTCTAGCTACAGGATTGAAATCTAAAACAAGTTAACCAGAAAACAAAACAGAAGGTAAATTACTACAAGTGAAGCGTTTATTGCTGCCTGGAAAGGTCTTTGTCTAAATACACTGCATTTAAGAAATCTTAATATCACATAATTAAAACCTGAACCAACGTGGACAGGGAAGTGGTGCTTTAAAAACAAGGCTTTCAGGATTGTCTAGTTTGACACCTTTACACGGCAGAAACAAGTTTGTCTGCCTTAATCCTTCCTATACCACTACCGACAGGGCTGTATGAATTACAAGAAGAACACCTGAGGTTTTTAGGGATCAAGAAAGAAAGCAATACAACTGTAGCTAGGCCCAACTCCATCCAATCAACCAAGAATACTGCACCTTGTTCATCACGTGTTACCAGTCTTCTTCTCAAAACCAGGCTATTCTTCCAGTTACATGGCTGAGTCATCAAACTTGATGCAAATAAGCTGAAAATGCTGCAGGAAACATGTAGTGCCACAGAAAGAAAGGAAAAGGCACGGAAACCCACAGAATTTGAAAACAAAAAACCACAGGTAAGCCTCGTTCCAATAAAAACAAGTACTGCCCTCTGCAAAGCAGAACACACTGAACCAGACAGGGATCTCTCAGCAGACCAACAAAACACTGGAAAACAACAATTACCCCATATTTCCTATGAAAAAGGGGAAAGAAAGTGGAGGAAAAGATCTATTTGATGGCACTGTGTGCCCCCAAGATACTGTGAGGAGAAACCCACCCATTTAGCCCTGCTAATGAAGTTTAAGGAGTTGTGGGCACACAACTGGGATCCCAAACAACATTACTGAAGAAAATAAGGTGGCAGGAATTCCAGACCCAATGCTTTTAACAGTCACTTGGCAGGAGCTACGTGGTACCTCACGCTTGGTCTCCAACAGATGATGTATAAAAGGATCTGGGGGTGTTGGCTGATGAGAAGCTCAACATGAGCCATCAATGTGTGCTTGCAGGCCAGAAAGCCAACCGTGTCCTGGGCTGCATCAAAAGCAGCCTGGCCAGGGGTTCTCTGCTCTGCTCTCGTGAGACCCCAGCTGGAGCTCTGCATTCAGCTCTGAGGCCCCCAGCACAAGAAGGATGTGGGCCTGTTAGAAGGGTTCCAGAGGAGGGCCACGAAGATGATCAAGGGGCTGGAGAACCTCCCCTATGAAGACAGGCTGAGAGAACTGGGGTTGTTGAGCCTGGAGAAGAGAAGGCTCCGGGGAGACCTCATTGCGGCCTGCCAGTACCTGAAGGGGGCCTGCAGGACGGATGGAGAGGGACTCTTTAGAAGGGCATGCAGTGACAAGACATGGGATAATCTGTTATAAACTAAAAGAGGATAGATTGAAATTAGATATTTGAAAGAAATTCTTTACTCTGAGGGTGGTAGGCACTGGAGCAGGTTGTCCAGAGAAGCTGTGGATGCCCCATCCCTGGAGGTGTTCAAGGCCAGGGTGGATGGGGCTTTGGGCAGCCTGGGCTGGTGGGAGGTGTCCCTGCCCAGGGCAGAATGGGTGGACTGATGATGGTTAGAAGTCCTTTCAACCTATTCTGTCATTCTATGGTTAAGTAACTTACACAAACTTCAGAGATATCAAGACCAGAAGAAATTTTCAGTGCTACAAGCAGATCAGCAGAACAAATGTACCCAGAAGTGTCTGAGGTCCAAGTCTTGTGGTCAGACAACCACTTCACACCTCCATCCCAGGGGCTGTTCAAACCTCTAAAATGCACAACTATTCTTGGAAGTCTTTATTTTATTCTTCTTTTAGTTAAAACTCTCTTTAACTATAAATCATTCCAATTATATAAATTGCTATTATCACATTGTTGCCTTTTTATACTTGAAAATTATAAATTCTGTGCACCTACTTACTGAAACTGTTGTTTGGGGGCAAAATACATCATTACAAGAAACAGCTAAAGGAAGAGACTCATACTTGCCTTGAGTCCATTCAACCTTTTCTCTTGGTAACTGCTGAAAGCAATGAATCGAAGGTAAAATGAACTGACTTGTCCCAGTTTGTTTCCATGCAACTTAAAGCTGCATCATTAATGTTTAATGTTTACTCCCATTGGTCATAAGAAGCTTTTTACATGCTGAATGCATTTCATCTAAGAGATCTTTTCTCAGAAAATGAGAGAGAAGAGAGATAAGAAAGCTATTCATACTTCGTTTGGTTTCTCTACAGACCTGGAGGGCATTAGTTTTGAGTCCACCTTCCTTTTTTGACAGAAATCACTCCTGGAAATAACTTGGAACCAAACTGGGACTAATTTGAAGTAAACAGCAGTCAAACATTAACTGAAAAACAAAGGTCACTTTATCTATGACAATCATGACCTCAAAAGCTTAGATCTGGAGAGGTCAAAATGCTGACCATTTTTAATAGATTAAACATTGAAAATAGGGAATTAGAGACACAGAGCTTTGGAAAGCATATTGGATAGAAACACTTTTTAACCTTGTCATGCTTTAACCTTCATTAACTAACACCGTTACTGAGTACAGGATAGACTTCTTGCCACTCTGGTCCTAAAAGCCCTTAGCAATATGACAGGCAGATGAGCAGTTGCTTCCATTTTTGGAAGCAGTAGCATTTTTCTCCTCTCTGTGGGTGCCTATCAACCCTAACAAAGCCTTAACAAGAAAGCTTTATTCTAGCTAATACATTTGTTTTAAAACACATCTGAACTTCAGGCTCATTTACACTGTGTATATCGTTACCCTCACAGTAGTATCTCAATTACTTTCTTCACTATGTATGCACTCTAGTTGGGTAACATACACCAAGCTTTTTCTCCCACTCCTAATTTTGGGAGCCATATTAAATTAAGTAAGGTTGCCAACAAAGAAAATATACTGCGAAGAACAAAGTCTGAAAACAGACAGCCACTTCAGAGAGAATGGTTAAAACCCTCCTTAAAATGCAGCTTGAGAAACACGGAGGTTGTAACTCCCTACTAAGGCCAACCTCAAGCTTACAATGAAAGATTAAAATCTCTCAGTCTAAATTTATTATCCATCCTGAATGCATAAGGTGCATTGAACCACATGGTCTGGAAAGGGCTTTGCAACGTGGTACATGCTCAACGACAGCATTCATTTCCCCAGCAGCAAGCTACATTTCAGCTTAATAGCTGAAATTCCCCTGACTACATCCCCTGACTACATTCCCCTGACTACATCCATAACCAAGGCTCCTGCCTGTACAGTAGCTAGAGAAGAACAACATGTGAACTCTTTACCTTTGAACCAAAGTGACTAACGCTCACACTGAGCTGCTATTTTCTCTGCAAGATAACCTAGATTTAAAATGAACACACATTCACAACAGCATCAAAGGGAAACATGCTCTATTGAACTCAGTAAGTTTGCAAACTAGTAGAAAATGAACAAGCATTAAGAACATGGATAATCCATCACAATGTGCACTTTGGGTACTTAGCAAACGTACTCTGGGTTTAATTTATTTATAGAAGCTCATTGTTCCAGACTTGCATCACTGGATTGTGCAAGTATAACAAAATCTTATTCTAAGACTCATTGCAAGACTCTGTTTAGTACCTGCCTGCAAGAGGAGGAGGGTTGTTTTGTTTTGCTGGATTTGTTTGTTTTGCTTTTTTACTTCCCCAAAAGTACACAAACACTACTTCTCAGCAACATCTGCCATTACATTCTCGAATAACCATTTCCAATACTTCTTTATTTGTTAATCTGGCCATATCTCAGTGTGGTCCAAATTCGAGTTACTCAAACACATCGTTATTTTAAGCTCTTGATGCAACTGGTTTAATGCAGTAACATTTATTTTTTTTAATCACTGTTACACTTTTACTATGGACTTGCTTACAACAAAATTTAAAAGAGTGAATATAAAAGATGGCCTCTTGGAACAGATTTTTTTTTTTTTGAAATAAGAAACCTCGTTTCTTAATGAATATGTACCTGATCTCACTTAAATATTCCCAGCACAATATACCCTGCTCCTCTTTGTCCTCCATCCATTTCTTCTTCTCCAGAGTCTCATTCCTCAGCTCCCTCCAGCTTGCCCGAATACCAAACAAGTGGCAGTTCTTGGCGTGGCCAGGTCAAGGCTCTCCTCTTGCTTGGCCACCTCAAGCAAATGGCAGTCATCCCTCAACCAGGTGTGTGCATACACGTGTGTGTGGACACGTGTGCGTGCCTACAGGTGCACAAAACATGTAGGTTCATCCTCACCTTGAGGATTCTTGGCTTTTTGGAGGAGAGGGTTTGGGAGTGAAGGGGTGGGGGGTGGTCTTTATGCTCATACACATCTCCTATCACAGCTGTACAAAACTTTCAGTCATATACAAAGACATCTTCACACCTCAGACTATTTCATCAATGCTAATAAACTTCCTTGACAGTTCGAGTTGGTCTCAACTCAATTCTAGGGAACTACTGAGGAAAGACAGCAATAACATCATCACCTGGCTAGGTCCAGTTTCTATACTGAGAGGACTTCTCTCAACAGACTGCTATTCTGCATTTCTTCTCCGCCTCCATCACATCCAACAAGTTTTACTTTGAAAGTGACCCTTAATGGAAGATGAAATTTCATTTTCATGCACCTGATCCCACTGTGCCTTTGTGGACTACTTGCAAACCAGGTTTTCCAAACGCTGAAAGCCTACAACCTACAACAAAGCTCCAGCCCTCCCCATTTCCCCTTCCCTGCTTAACCTTGCAAAACAAATACATTTAGTAGGCTTGCCTGGGCCTAAGCGACAGCAGAAGCTGGTTGTCCAGACGAAACCTCATTAACAATGCTATTTATCATGCTCAGCAGAACAGGCACCAGCTCCACTTCAAACCAGAACAGCGGCCACCGCAGTGGCCATTACTCTTGGGAGAAAACGTGCCTGGTCCCTAGACTTATGTTTTGCTCTGAGGTGGGCTGAAGTGACACCAGGACTGCAACACACGCTGATCAGTCTGTTCTTCAGTGTCTCCTGAGGGAAAGCTGGCGAATGGAGACAAAATAAAAACAACTCACTTCCAACAGTTTGAGAAATGCATATTTTTGGACCTCAACATGCATTTCAAGGTACACACGCTACTACTGTAGTGATGGCAGCCGCCACCTCTGCCTTCTTGTTTGTCCTCAATCAGATCCTCGCACAGGATTGCATCGAACTGTGAAATACGCTCAAACACAGCTCCGGAGTGAAGCCTCAGCCAGCTCCTCAATATTAGTTACTATAGTAACCCATCCCTGGGCACAGGCGCTCGCAGCAGGAAATCATGCAGATTTCAATTTTACATAGTAATAAATGCTGCAGGAGAGGAGAATTTCACAACAATTGCAGGGGTTGATTGTACAAAGCCAGACCTATTCTACCCCGTGACACCACCACGCCGCAGACCGAGGTGCTCTCCTCCCCTCCCACACACACAATTGCCACTGCTATTAGTTTTGAAGTGGTTTCCACAAAGCCTGCCTTAGGATGGCTGCTGCAAAGGCTGCAGCATTTTTCAACGGCTTCATTAGATGAGAAAACACACTCCCTTTTACATGCGAGGAGCCCTAGTAAAAGCAATAAAACCCCAAACTGCAAAGCAGCGGATTTAAGCATGTATAAATATATGCTTACACACAAAGTCCCGGCATTTCACAGGAAATGCTGTCAGGTCACAGCCCAAGAGCCGTCACAAACTGCCTATCTTCCTTACCTTCTCCACCCTGTCCAAAAAGCAGCCTGAGCGGAGGGCAGGTCACACGAATTTGCAGGAAAAAAAAAAAAAAAAAAAACGCTATAAAAAGC
This sequence comes from Oxyura jamaicensis, assembly GCF_011077185.1. Classification (NCBI taxonomy): domain Eukaryota; kingdom Metazoa; phylum Chordata; class Aves; order Anseriformes; family Anatidae; genus Oxyura; species Oxyura jamaicensis. Next base: position 147,264,515 of record NC_048894.1, read on the forward strand.
ACAAAGGCAACAAGAGGGCTCTAAGCCCTGAAGTGAAACAGCAAGGCAATTATATTTTAACTTTTCAGAAGCAGTTCTACAGGTTGGACTTTAAGTGTGGGAGTAGAAGAGGAAGACATGCAAAACAGTGCACTTCTTGTCCTGCGCAGATGCTGGTTTTCCAGTGAAATTCAAGAACCAGCAGGACTCTTCCCCACCTCTCCAAGTGAGCCCACAAGCCTGAGCAGTGCAAGCTTTGCTCCCCCGGCCAGGGAAGAGACGACCGGGGACTGCTTCACTGAAGAAAACTAACATGTAGGGGAGGAGGGAAGGAGTGAACAGCTTGCACAGCAACAGGGACAAACGTTTGTGCTGGCAACACCTGACAAATCATTGAGCAAACAGAAGGACGAGAAAATGAAGGAAGCCGGTCTATTTTTAAGCAAGACCTCATTATTGCCACGGACATGTAAAGCTTCCCTGGAAGCAGCAGGTATGCAAACATGAGATGAATCATATCACCGAGTAAATCACCTGGTAGTGGGAACAGTATGCAGTATGGACGGACACACACAGGGCAAACATGCACGATCTTCTGTCCTGACACTTCTGAAAGCATGTGGAAGAGCATCCTTCTGTGAGGCAGATGGCATTGGGGAGAGCAAGAAGACCTGTCAGACAATGCAAATGCCACTGGTGCTTTTGTTAATGATTACACAGGGCTCCATTGTTCTGGACTCTCCATTCAACATGAGGCTGCTGGAGCTTGTCATTTCACTCTCCTTTTTTGCATACATCTTCTGTCGTTAAACACAACCATAATTTCTGTCCAGCACGGGTAGGAATAGACTCAGGGAGCTGGACAAAGCATCCCAAGTCAAAGCACACATTTCTACACTACAACCTTCACCCAAACTGCCTTGATGTGAAGAAACGCTGCAAGTGGTTCAAGAGACCTGCAGACCAGTGTGCAGCGAGGTCACAGTAACTGCCTGAACTCTGGTCAGGTCAACACCTGCTTCCCTTCAGGTCTGGTGATCTTGCATGAAGCCAGCTGACAGCACCAACCTGACCCTTCACCAGCGTATCGTCTCTTCATGGAAGTTGCATCCAAGTTGACCAAGAGGACAACCGTTGAACCTGCATTTTGAGACACCTGTAAGGCACAAGGAAGAGGCAGAAGCAACACAGCAACTGCTCTGCTGCCTCCACTGTATGTTACGGGCAAGTTCCACGAGGCAAGAAGGAACCCTAAGGTCCCTTTACAGGAACCCTAGCTTAGTCTGAACTTATTTTTTTTTCATTCTCTTCCCACAACATACTCCTGTCTGTCCTATGGCAGATAAATACAAAAAAGGTATTAAATAAAATGTCATGCAAATGTATCTTCAGCTACTTTTGCTATCCAACTGGTGACAGATTAAATAAAAAACTGAAACAACTCCCTTGTTGTGGTTACTACAAAATCGTTATCTGCCAACTAGCAATTTATCACAACAAAAGGCTGACTGAATTAGCTTGAAAGAGGATCTCCCACCACAGGAACATGTGCTACGCTGGGAAAACCAACCACCAACCAAAACCTCAGCCTTCATTTTCAATTCCACATCCCGTTATCAAAAATGATGCTTTTGCATCTTCGCCTCTCGCACACTAATAAATTATCCAAAGCAAGTTCTTTTTGTGATCTATCTTCGTTGTTTCCCAAACTGGATGCTTACAACACTGAAAGTTCAGTTCTAAGAATGAGGAAGCTCTTTGCAGCTACGAAGCCTGTGTTTAGTTACTAAGATGTAGGAGTTCTATGTGAAGATGCCACGCCGTCATGGAGTGAGAGACAGCACTTGAGAGCAGCAATCCATCCATCCATCCACCCACCCACCCCAAGTCTGCAGAAAAACAGGACCCAATATTTTCTCCTACCAAAAACCACTTAAGAAAGGGGAGAGGCAGAACTATAACGAGGACTGAGCATATGGAAAATTAACTCCATACTTTCCCTCCTTCCCCCACACTCAAAGATTTCTGACTCAAAAAGTTGCTCTCCATCTTTTTTATAAGCCCCCTTTAAGTACTGAGAAGCTGCAATAAGGAAAGAAGCTTGTTTGCACCTCTCCTCCCACCAAGCCTTTTATTTTTCTCCTTCACAGAAGCTACACTCTTACATTCAAATTTTCTGTCTGCTGTCAGCATCCTCAATTACGTGGCAGCTTTAGCCATTTCCTAGCACTTTAGTGTCTTAGCAAAGCACCTTTAGCTCAAAAAATATTGGGTTCTAGGGCAAATACAAACACTACTTATACATCATACCATGCACAGCGCCATTGGGTAGCAGACTGCAGAAGTTACAGTGATTATTTTCATCCATCACCCTGGAGATTTCTCCCTAGGTAGGAGCATCAAACCAGCACAAATGCTGTCAGGAACCCTGAGCTAGATTTTGTCTTGATCTTAAGGATGGGGGAAAAAAAAAGCCAAAAAGATAAATAAAGCTCTTTTACACTGCGATGCGCACACTCACCCAGAGAAAAAACAATGGTAATATTTTACCTACACAGCAGCCTTTTTAAACCTCTAAATAATAATAAAAAAGAAACAATTCATTAATAAGCAAAGCAATGAAGCTACTGTTCTTGTGTTTGGGAGTGTAAGATGTTCATCCCATTTTGACTGCTCCAGCCAAACGGGCTCACATCAGCAGCAGACTTCTCAGGGTGGAACGTTTTTGATAGCCGTAGACTGACATTTGCTACTTGGCAAGAGAAAGACAGAAATCTGGAAACAACAAAATTGCACCATGATATACATATACATATATATGTGTGTATGTTTTATAGTTTTAGCACTCAAAATAAGCATTTACAAGTCTCATTTCTCAAAATGCAACAGATGTGTAAGCGTGCATCCAGCTTCAAAATCATCTGGCGGTGACTGTGAATTGGTCCTGTGTTACGCATCATCTTCATGAAAGTATAATGGAAGACTGAATGGTTCATTTAAATAATTTTCTTCCTGATTATTTTATATTTGACAATCTGCAAGAAAAAGACTGGACTGTATTATTCTACTTCAAAGACTCCACGGGAGGAGTAAGTGCTTATTACAAAGTCTTATCCTAACTGACAGGAAGCTGAAACAAAGGCTTCGTTATTTGAGCATGAGCATCTGAAGTTAAAGAGGAGTCAAGAAAAACAAAAAGAATTGAACAGTGAGAACCCCTTCCCTTGAGTCCAGTTCTTTTCATCAGTTCTTTTCACACTATGCCTGGTCTGCAGTTCAGAAGGCCTGAGCACACGTATCTGAGAGATACAGATGCTAATTCCATCATTGCAGCATTTGTGCAGCTTGTCACCTTGAAAAAAAAAACACTTCAATAAACGCCATTTATCCTGGCTAAGATGACAATTGAACACCCAGAGTAAGGACTCCCTGAAGGTGTGCTCGCACAATACCTGGAGTAACACACGTGCAGTCTGCCCAAGAACACAAGTCTGCACCCAAGTTCCTATTTTAAGCAGTTTTCTTAAACGTGAAAGGCAGTTACTGATCGCTTCAGCACAAGAGCTACCTGAGGCAAACACTCACAGATACTAATCAGATTTAATTTTATGAGTAAAAAACATATTTACATTTCTGAGTGTTGATAAAGTGTAATGGGGGCTGAAAAAAAGGAGACACTTTAGCACAGCACTTCATCCAGACGAATATATCCTGTTCCTCAAAAGGAAAACAGGAAAACGGCTGTGCTGGCTTTGTTACCCTGTTAGTGCCACGTGCCGTGTAGGCTCAGGCACGGTTCCACTTCCAGGTCCCTTCGCAGCTGGCTGGCCATCCACAGCTCTTCCCTCGCCAAACTCAAACCCTCTCTGCCCACCAGGCACCTCAGCTGGAATTTCCTAAAACTCTTCTCAGTAGTTCTGTATTGTCTTAAAGTCCTCTCAGACATCTGTAAAATGAGAGGTGGAAAACATAAACAGCACCAACCAGCACGACAGATGTCCGAATTACCAAAGGCAGGGAAAACATACCTTTAGTAGCACTTGCCAAGTTGAAATGGGGCAACTTCAAACAGTATTACAATGCGTGGAATCCAACTGGCCACAGAAAGCTGTGTGATATGCTGAAACCTATCTTAAAATGGTTTAACTAATCTGCTAATATCAAGCACACCTATGTATACGTCAAACCCTCCAGTATGAATGGAAAACAAGAAGCCCACATGAGTGGATATCAGCTGCCTCATTAACAATCTCCCTTTGAAGATCAATTTTAAGCTTCAGGGTAAATCAAAGCTTTTAGATCATCTTTCCATAAATTTTAATTTACACCTGTGAAGATGCAGATAGGCAAGGCTGTGTGTTTTTTTCCACGGAAGCCACTGACAGTGTATTAAGTAGATACAGAAGCGTGCATGTCTTCACATTAATCTCTCTCATAACGCAAGGAGGATAGTTACTCTTCTCACCTACTTTTTCCGAAGTTCTTCAATTCCAGTGCTTATCTACAAATGACATTCAAATGGAGCAGAAGCAGAAAAATACCAGCATACAGAAGTTTACACGCGTCCTTTTACGTACTGTTCATAACCAACTCACAATATGTTTATATGTGATATCTGGGATGCGCAGTCCTTGCTTTCCCAAAAGAACCCATTTCTAATATGTAATGTATCAGGTAAACAGCTATTAAATGACACCCGATTTAAATCTTTCATGCTTCAATTGGAATTGGTGCAGATAAAAGCATTTGAAATGTCAGATACTGAAAAGCCTAACCCATATGGCAAACAAAAAAAATAAATGTTTAGATTGCGTCAACAACTGAATACCTCCTCGAAAGCAAACCTGACTGGGGCTTAAAGGTAGACCAAAGTATTTATTTAATTTTTGTGAATTTCAAAAGCCAAGCTTTAAAATATTTCCAGTTTTCATAAACTACACTAAAAACCTTCTCTGACAGTCTTCAATCTAATAACCATAGTGAGAAATAATACCAGACCCCACTACACACTAACAAGTTCTGCCAGGCTGTGTGTCAAACAGACATAATCTGAAAAATAAGTGCTAGATAGAAATCTGTGTGTTATTAGAACTCAAAAGTTGAAATACATTTGAAGTAATTTCTTTTTTAAAAATCTCTGGTACCAGCAGACAATAATACACGCTGCTATGTAGCCTGCATTATTAGAGAAAGGTGACATTCATTTAAAAAAAAATCTTGTACCAGAAATGATGCAATTCTTCTTTCAATCATTGTTTTAATATATATTTCTAACTATATGTATTCAGTTGATGTGCTTAGATACTTGTCCTTTTGAAGAAAGAAGAATATATCTGGACAGTCCAGAGGAAGAAAAAGCTTTTCATCATAACTACTTTACCATGTTTTATTTACCTTTTTGGGTTGACATGAAAAACCGCGAGCTGACTAACAGTCAGGGAAAAAGACTAAAGTCCAGGTTAGCACATATCTGAATGGACTGATGGCAAAAGAGAAGGAAGCAGCAGCACGCAGCACAGAAAGGAACCAGCCAGGAAACACATCTGCTCGTGGGATCAGCACAAAACACCTAATTCACATTCAGAAGTTTTCCTACCTCCAAAGCTACAACGCGAGGAAAATACCACGAAGCACGGTTGGCTCATCCAAGCGCAGGCTTTACCGTAGGCAGAGCTCCAATTATGCCCTCTGCTTGAGCTCCGTCACAGAGTTAGAAGGAAGTAAAATATACAGAAATACGCACTAAAATGGAAAAGTCAACACTGGGGAACAGCAGTAATACACGGGGGTAGAGAAAGCCACCAGCTTGAATAAGGAATGAGGTTGATGGAAATCAGCTCTCATACTTGAATATTTGGTATCTGCAAACCTCTTCTTGTGTTTGTGTAGTAACGTATAGCCAAACACTTTTTCTTCTTTCAAAGCTAATGCTGATGCAAATAGAATAAGGAGCAGCCAGAGAGTGCTTCTGCTGACTGGTGGAATGATTCCATCAGCTACATCAGTGGGTCTGAAGATAGCAGGCCACTTTCTGTAAAACTATAAGCAATTACAAGTAGAATGCAGGTCCCAGCTTCACTGCACTGCCATCATCCTATACGGCACTAACGCTGTCCCTCGGAATGGGCCGATCTGCTTCAGCATGTGTTCTCCACAGAGGCATTTGGCTCATCCTCCGGATACCATACACACCAACCCTCAGTACCTTCACTGTGGGAAGTGCCACCCAAGTCTCATATACCCCCTGCCCTCACAGCTTATCTTTAACATTTGTGTATGGATTGAAGAAGAGGATGCACCTATGCACAGGAACACAAAACTCAAAGACCAACTTTGTTGACTTTGGGTAACCTGCTAACTAAGGACCCTCTAAACAGCTCGAAGCATAGCCAGGCTTCTGATCAAACAATCAAATATGTTGTTTTACAAATTGGGTAAGTAACAGGAAAAATTTAACCAAGAATTGTTCCATGTTAGAAAACTCCTTGAAGGGAAAACGGGGAGCCCACTATAACCCCACACCAGATAAGAAAAACAGTCTGCTTGGTTCTGTTTTCTGAAGACAGTCGTTTATAATAACTGCAAAATACATTTAAGGACATTTTGCCCCAGTAAGCCATAGAGAATTTTACCATCATCTTCAATGAGACCAGGATTTTATCCCCATCCACAGCAAGCTAGAGGGATTTTTATTTTATAAAGGACCAACACGGAACTCCAGAGATGTTCCAAGGCAAAAGACTACTTATGTGTAAATTCCTAAATGGGCATGTGTGGAAGTTGGGTCAGGAGGCAGATGAGAACCACCACTGGCTTGGAATTTTGATTCTTTGCCCAGAACATCACTTGCTAAAAATAAAAACAAAATTCCCTTCTATCCTTCCAGTCAGGAAAGGCATAAAGACAGAACAGAGGAGCTATACAAAGTTGGCAGGCGTGGATTTACAGAGCTCCTTTTGTGAAGGATGTGTTCTAAGAGATAAGAGACAAGACACGATGCTTGCTGGATACAGCCCAAGTAACACAGCAGAAAGTGCAAAATACCCTTCAATACCCACACAAGCCATTTTTGTTGGAGAGTAGGGGAGCTTCAGTCATCCTGGTATCTGAATGGGAATGCTATAAGCCTGCCAGCACAGCCAGAAGACAACACAAGTTTCAAGGATTTTGGTAGGGTTTACTTTGTTTTCCCTTTGCAGGAGGGAGAAGAAATAGAAAAGATCATGCTCAAAGGAAGACACTTTATAAATCCAGCTTAAGTTCTGCCTTGGGTCTCATCCTTAGTTTATTCCACTTTCTGGAGCGTTGACTATTTTACATGAGTGGGTTGTGCATAATTTACAGAAGGCACGCACACAACCAGTGAGCTTCCTATCAGAATGTAAATATTAGCTTTAAAAAGGAAAAAAACATTGTTCCCTGTTGTCATTCTATGGTTGATCCATGCTCCAGCAGCTGCTACTGCTCCTCTTAGCCAGAGATGGCAGAGGGAAGCGGAAGTTTGGCTGTGCCTGCATACTGCTGACGAACACACACACTCCTCACATTAGCAATACTGCAATCCAGGTCAAATGCCAAGGACATATTAAAACTTCAAAAAAAAACATTAGAGAGCCTTTAAGGTTAGAGGTGAACAAAAGCCACTCACTCAGCAGCAATACATTTGCTTCAGAACTGTTCTTCAGTGACAGAGCCTGGGGACACAGCGACCATGGGGAATGCCCTTCCCTGCATGGACATCTGCACGCGATGCCTTGGTCACTGGGCATCCAGCATCACAGAGAAGCAGCCTTTTGTTTCCTTCCAGCTCAGCAGCCTGGAAAGATTGCCAGCTGCACTATTTTGGACCTCCCTACTAACCAACAAGCTTACAGTGTTACCCAGAGAAGTCCACAGTTCAGGAAAATTAATGTGGGCCAATAGTGTCAGATGTAAAGAATAAGGACAAACAAAGACTTTCCTTACAAATACAAGTACAAGCTACCATCGTTATTGTCCACAGACCCCAAAGGCCACAGCATTAGCTGGTATCAGCCCTATCAGCTGAAACCTTACTCTTATTTAAGGCAGCTGAATACCAAGCCTTACAGTTTTTACATTTACTTAAGGTACAGAAGCGTCAGTGAATACAGATTTCAGTAAATCTTGCTTTCTAAAATATTATTCATCAACGTATAATTCAAATGGTAATTAGAAGTGTTCACATGATTGATGACACATTTAAATTACAGGTTTCCAGCATTTTTTTGGTAAAGAAAAGATGACTTCCTTTTTCACGTGTCGCTTTTTCAAAGTGCAAGTCCATCTAACAGATGTCTCACAGATCTGCTTGTCAATGTAACAAGTTAGACTTTTTTTTATTACGACAAATGGTATAAACCACACAGCATTCTGTTAAGCTCAATATTGACACATCTGCTTACCACGTGTATTAGTAGCCATGTCAGCCACTTTCTGAAAGGCATCCAAGAAGGCAGCAGCTGCTACTACTGTAGTCCTGAAATGCATACAGATAACAAAACATTAGCAGTGTCTCATTGCTGCCTATTTAATTATTGCCAAAAACATTTAGGCTTATAAAGAATACCACTGAGAACTTGTAGAGGCCACAAAAAATATCCTCTTTTATATGTGATTTTAGCCTTTTCCCTCCTTCCTTGCTTAATCTCTTCCTTGCTTTGTGTTAGCACTATGGACTTGGAGGCAGCCAGGCTAATTCTGAGCTGTGAATTGCACAGGACAGGTGTTCTTTCAAAAGAGCACAGCCATCCCCCTTCTAGCTGATTTCCTCTGATGAACTAATATTAAGCAGTCAAACATGAAAAACAAATCTAACACACATTATGCTGCACCCATTAGTGTACAAATTACAACCACTGTTATTTCCAGGGAACATGTATGTTTTGAGAATAAGCATGCAGGACCTTCTTTTTATCTAGGATTCTGGCCGAACGCTTCCCCTGAATTTCTCATTTGAGGAGCCTGAGCATCCCTTGAAACAGAAAATAGCAACCTCTTAGAAACCAGACTGTTCTGGAGTTCTTGGGTAAATGGGATAGTGGCAGGGTAGAGGTTTCTCCCTTCAAAAAGATGTTTTTTCTCCTGATCCAGCGCTCCTGGAAGAGCGGACAGGGTGCAAGTCCCTTCCTGAGAGGGATGGGACCTCTCAGCTAACCCAAACTCCTTCTCAGTTTGAAAGCACACACAGACCACCTGCCTGTTCAAGTGGATAGCGATGGCAAACGTGAGTTCCAGTTTTCCAGGTGTGTTTGTTCTACATAAGTTTTTAGAGCGCCAGGCACCTCAGGTCAGGACCAGGTTTCTGATGGTTTATAGTCTGGGTCGACCTAATTTAAATGAAACTGGGCCAGAGCTCTACAGGTAAAGTAGGACTGTGCCCTCACTCCAGCTACCTCGTGGTGCTATTTCTGCCCATTTTTTTGTAGCAATAACTCTGATTCCTTGTCCTCGCTCTAAGAGTCAGCCTCTCCAAACAAAATCCTGAAGGAGGACTGTCCACTTCAAGAACTCCTTGCTACTCTCAGAACACCACACAACACAAGAGACCTGCAAGAAAGCTGATCCTCAGACAAAAAGAACTCCATAACTGAGGAAGATTTACAGATTTTATGCAAGTCTCCCTCCAAATACAAAAGGATGTAACTGGCAGCATGGCAAACAGCCTATTGACAGCACAAAAGATTTGATCCCGAATAAGAGACTGTCAAACAAATGCATAAGAACTCTTCACATGTCCAGCAGGTAAAATGATAGGCAAAAATACCTGACAGGTTTCCAGCTAGCTAGTAATATTTAGCCCTGGAACAAGATAATCTTTTCTGGGATTTTCCTTAGCAGTGTTTGTGTCTTTAGATTTCCAAACTTGCAGGTCATTCTGTTATCCGTGTACTGTATTGTTAATTATTAATTATATTGCTAATAACAAAGTTCCATTTCTCCAGTAACCAGATCCATGAAGACCTAGCTCCAGCTCAGATGACATCTGCTCTCCTTTATCTGTGAGGCAAAAGGCTCGCATCTGCTAGAAATGAACAGCAAATCCTCAAAGCAGGCTCAAGCTGCCTGCATGTTCCTGTAGCTGCCTGCTCACATGTTCCTTTAGCTAGGGACGCGCTACGCTGAATACAATGCCACAGGACTGAAATCCAACTATTTCTCCTGCTTTCTCTGAAGGCTTGTATTTAAAGAGTACAAAAGGCTAGGAAAATTCTCCATTTCTCTTCTTCCACACTCCCTTACTGCAACGTGATTGCTAGAAAAGGAAAAACCACATGCAAGTGTTTTATTTTAGACATGGCATAGCAGAACAGTGTATTTCAGCCATTTAGATGAGCCTAAACAACAGCTTCTTCAGAAACGGTTCACAACATGATGCAGAACCACAAAATATACTGCCAATAACCGTATCTACTACCACTGCTGCTGTGAGAAAACGCTGATGCTCTGGGGAGCACAGAGGAGATTGCGGTTTGGGAAGAAATGGAGTTTGGATTCATATGAACAGAAACAGACTTTACAAGTGAATGACTTCTGGAGATAACAGAATTGGTCTGAGCGCAGTACATATGGTACTTATTAAGAGAAATCTGTAGAAGGTAATCCAGAATGACATTTGCAAAGTATACCCCAATAAAGTAAGTTTTAATAACTACTGATGAACGGTTCAGCACAGGAATTCCCTTGGTTTTTTAAGCAGAAGAAAGTGCTGTTAAGACTACCAAAGTCTCTAACTCGAGCCTTCTTGCAATATAAACCAGCTGTATTCTACACTATGACAACAAATGTCTAATTCTAAATCTCAGCGTTCACTAAACAATACATTATCTAGTTTTCCATCAGAAGCCATGAAATTTAGCTTGTTTTACTTTTGTTATGTACCATTGGTGATAGATATGTATTTGCCTGAAATACAGCAGAACACCACATACATGGGTGTTGACCATGAAAGATGCACAATTTTACTAGAACATACTTCGAAATTTATCCTGGCAGAAGCTACATTTAATTTTGACATATGCACACACAAGTAATTGTAGGCGATCTTGACTGTGCAACACAAGACTTACCGAAGCTGAGACTGCAATTTCCCAGCTTTATTTATAAAATCTTCCCACACTGGGTAACTTCCCTGCAAGAAAAAGAAAAGACACAATAATGAATATTTTGAACATTCTGGTTTTGATACTGTAGTTTTAATGTTCAAATAAAACTAGAAGTAAAGCAGTAACTCAGACTTTATTAAATCCTAATTCACTAACACCAAAATATATTTTCCCAGTAAGGTGACTCTCATTTTTAAACACCGTTCCCAATATAAGGGACTTCAACTGGTTGTGAATCCAAATGAAACAGGTCTTCTGAGGAGGTTTTACAGATTTCTCAAGCCAAAACTATGGAGAGGAAGAGGGATTTCAACTGAAGAACTAAGAAACTCCTTACTTCAGATGGAAACAGCAAAAACCGCTTAGAAGTAGGGTGCTAGGATGCATAAAGAGAATCTCCCAAAACCAATGGCAGAATTCTAGTTGTTCTTTTCTACATACAGGTTCTCCATGTAATTTCCATGTTCCCATTATCTTATTACTAGGGCTTCTATTTTTCTAACGAAGGTCTGAGCTGCCCAAGAGACCACCTCAAATCGTCTCATGGTAATACAGCAATTGGTCACAGAAAAGGCAGAGTAGTCTAAGATGACAAACTTTCCCAACAGCTGCATAACTTCCTTCTGAAATGGTCCCGAATGACCTTGGAGCTCATTTCTGAACTGACGCTGCTAAAGTAGCGTGGCATTGAGCATATGCAAAGTTTTTAAGAAGGTTTAATTCCTCTTGAATTAAATTCACAGTTTCCTGTGAACTTCTCCCCCACTTTTAGAAACTGTGTTAGGAGTTCACATATTCATTTAGAGTATAAACACCAAGTGTTCTTATGAGTTCTGATGTCTGTTTTCCCAAAGCTTTTGTCTGTTTTAAAATAAGCTTTTATGGTAAAATATCATCCTTTTTAGACCAAAACAAGGTTAACTTGCTCTCTGCAGAACAAGTGCAAATTTTCTGCTAACAGCAAAAATGGTGGTAGAAAGAAACCTCAACATTTCCCTTTGATTGGAGTCTAGAGAGTAAAATAACATATCCATGCTTCCCTTAATAAAGGTTTAAGACTTGCTGTTACCAGAGCAACGACACAATAAAACCCAGATAAGGCAGCTCCTCAAGGCTAACATTACCACAGCTCTGACTGGAAGAGGTTGCAAGCAAGTGCAGTTGCTTGGAGCAAACTCAAACCACCCTGATAAACCAGTCTGCCTTTTTCTGAGTAAAATAAAATCTTTTGCTCACTCTACCACGAGAGGATGCATATTGTCTTGTTTGGGGGTAAAGGCAACCCCTTCCCCCAGAGCTGACAACCTAATTCAAGCTCCTTGGTACACCCTGGCAAGGCAGCTCCCAGACATTCACACACCCCAGCGGGACTTGAATTAGACTTGGGGTTAAAAGCAAAATCTCCCTTTCGATTCTGGCCTTGGTCTGTTGGTCACAAATTCATATTCTCTACTAATCATATTTCAAAAATGTCTTTGCACAGATGTGTGTATCACCCACGCAGTCACTGCACAGCTGAGCTCTGCAGAGGGGCTTGGGCAGGGCCACAACAGACCCTCGCACAAGGCCGCTGTCTGGGGTACTAACCACTACTAAACACTCCTCAGTACAGGTTGCATTGTTCACTGTTTCTTTCTTCGTTCTCTCTCAGCAATGTAAGCCAGGTGGTCATAAAACCTCATTATACCTACACACCATGGAGCCAATGGGAAAGGGGGAAGGCGAAAGAAGAGACCCGTTATCAGGTTGGCAAGGCCTAGAATATAAAGTGCTTTGTGCTGTGCAAAAATCATCACATTTAAAAATGAAAGAAACCCACTGATCATTTGAAGGGATAAGGAAAAAAAGCCATTTCCTTAAACCTATTAGTCTTACTGAAATCCCCTACACTGACCTGCATCTCTTCCCACAGTAGCTGCCTTTCGGAGTTTGCCCGCATGCTGTATATGCATTATGCATGCGTATGCCAGGAGCCTTGAAAGCCCCGACAATTAACAGCAGGGCCTAAGGCTTTCCTGGATTCTTCAGCAAAATGCAAGTTGACAAATGGAGGACACCAAAGCAGACAGTGCCTTCAAAACATACCTCAAAAAGAATACACTTTGGTTTTGTTTTTTGTTTTGTTTTGTACCAGGCTGGCCACAAAGAAAGCAAACGCAGACTAGCTGCTAAGCATTTCCATGACTACTTATTTTTGTCTTTAAAAATGTGTTTTTTTTTTTCTTTAAGCCAAGCCTACTTAGATAAGCTGTAACAACCCACCCCCATACATTGTTTCTTAAATTGGTTTGATTAGATATATATTTATATATTTCAATCACTAATCTTTTCACCCGGGCACCCCTGTACTAGCCCCAAAACCCCTGATGTCATTTTGAACAGAAGAAAAGTATGAGTAGTTCATTTAATCTGTGTTCCAGCAGAAATTGCTGTTTGCCTTTCCCTTCTGAAGGTGAGTCAGCACGTTCATCTCTCTCGCAGTAACACACGGCTCAAGCCTTGAACACCAATCCTGCTGTCCCTGTGAGCTTCTCCGAAAAGCACTTCTACCATCATATCCTTGCTGAAACCAAAACCCCTTGATTGATCCCTACACCTAAAGCAGAAGCGTTTGACACCTGCCACTTTACAGATCCTATTAACAGGGGTTTTATCCCACCTTCAGCACCTGGGAAGCAAGGAGGTCACTGAGTGATGCTTGGAGGACAAACCAAGAAGACAGCACAAGAGTTAAACTATTTCTGGGAAAAACACTGCAAGTCCCCCGCACCCCAGGAGCAGCTCCTACTCCATGATCTCTTTACATGCCACCTCAAATCAAGGCAGCCCCTCTCTCACATCCTCATTTGAAGTAACATTTGGAATAACTTCTTCCTTTCATCAAAGTGGTTGACAGGAGAAATATAGCAGTGGTGGAAACCACACACCAAAACAGCCATAAAACTTAATTCAACTTGTAGTACTGTCTTAATTTAAACACAAAGAAACAGTAGGAAGAATTCACTGTCTTTGTCTAAGAAGTCCTTTTGTAATGTAAAGTCATTTTTGAAAGAGTAATAAAGTATTTTTAAATGCTGCATTTCCCATAGCTCCTTCTGCAATTTCCAATTTCAAACAGCCACTAAAGGAAATCAGTTTTCCCCCTTTAAATGTCAGAGTCCGTCAGGTCTCTGCATTATCTGTACAAGCAGCGGGGCTGCCTTCACGGCTCAGTCCTGCTCAGAGAAACCTCAGAAGAGCTGCAGCATCTGGGTCACAAATCCTCTCTTTAGCTCCTCACAGAGTAAAATAGGAATCTGTTACAATCCGGGTTCGTTTAAATGGTCTTCTTGAAGATCATTAATGGCTTAATCTGGGGGTTACTTCCCCACAGTGAATTTGTGCCTAATTGTTATTTCTTCCTCAGCTGTCTCACATCCAACATTTCTCCTATAAAACACTTGTTCCCAAGGCATGAAAGCCCCCCAGTCCCACCACACTCCCTACCTTCAGCTACCAACTGAGGCTGTGGCTGGTAAGCCGTAACATGCCATTATCACACCTTATAGCTTAATGAGCTGGTTTACAAGCCATTAGTCACCCGATGCCAGTGCCCAGCCACGCTCCAGCTGATTTACACCGAAAACAGACAGGGCATCGCCTTTCTGCCTACAGGCTGAAAAACAAAATGGTGTCTCATGCCTGTCACCTATTTCAGCAGTCCACAATTAGGACACTGAATAGCTTTCCCTCAGGGAGGAATACCATAACTAGTATTAAGAGGCACCAGGATGGAGTAGGAAAGCACCTGCAAGTGCCGGACAAGAACACACAGACCCACTAGAGTCTGGGCAGACGTGGCTGTGGCTCCTGGGGGACAGGTCCTCAGCTACGTATGTGTCCTGGCTTGCTGCTTGTTCCCTGCCTGCCACTGGGCTGGGCAGGAGAGGTGGCACCACCTTCATCCAGTGCAACTTTCCCCAAAACCCAGACCATGGACACGAGCATCATGCCTGGAACAGAGCAACCAGCAGGAGAGTGCTGGAAGACCTTGGGTGTCTGTGCCCAGGTGGAGGCCAGGGGCTGCAGGGCCTCTGTGGTGGCTCCAATGTCGCCATGACAGGGCAGAGCTGAGCCCAGCACCAAGCTGGCGGCACCTTGGGAAAACAGATTTCCAGAAGGGCAGAGCGGGCACAGGCCGAGGAGGAGGCCCAAGGCGAGGGAGAAGCAGCAGAGGGCCCAGGCCCCAGGAGGAGGAGGGCAGGAGGGGCTCCAGGCCCACAGGCAGCAGGGATTCCCCGGCAGCCCTGCAGAGCCCCCGCTGGAGCAGATCTCCACCCTGCAGCCCGGGGAGGGCCCACGCCGCAGCAGGGGGACATTTCCTGAGGGAGCTGCGGCTGTGGGGAGCCCCCGCAGGAGCAGGGTGTTCCTGAAGGGGCTGTTGGGGTAGGTTGGCCGAAGGTGTTTTAATTTTTCCTCTTTCTTGCTATTTAAATCTGTTTTAGTTGGTGATAAGGGTCACCTTCTAAGTTGAGTATGCTTTGCCCATGACAGTAGTTGGTAGGCAATTTCCTTCTTAGACTCAACCTGTGAGCATTTTCATCTTACTATTGCATCCTGTCCTGTGGAAGAAGAGAAGGAATGGGTGAACATCCAGCAGCTGGCCAAGGTCAACACACCAGGAAAGGGCAGAGATGATCTATCTTTAAAGGCCCCTTCCAACCCAAATTGTTTTATGATCCTGTCACTAGCAGGCCACTTTGGATTTTCTCCCTTCCTCTCAGGCCAGCAATCCTGCAGTAGAAGGAATCCAAAAGAGAAGTTCAGGGATTTCTCAATAAATCAAGAATATGCTTTCAGCAAAGGATCCAATTTTACTGAAATTGCTATTGATTACATCTAATGGCAAGAATAGGAACCCAGATCATTGTATTTATTTAAGATTGCAACTTGAGTACCAGCAGTTAAAAACTGTTCTGTCACCCCTTCTACTAAGGAGTTACAATTCTTCTGTTTTTTTCCCATTAAGTGAAAAGACACTTATTTCCTTTAATAATTTATTTCCATACATCCTGAATCCAGGAGACAAGACGCACCTCATCTTTTAAAAAACATTGACTGTGTTCTTTTAACAGCTTTCATTTATCAGAAAGGCTTTTCAGCCATATTATCAGCTCTTGCTGGGATGCAGACTACAAAGGCAGCAGAAACAGTCTGGTATCTTGTTCACAGCAACAACCCATCTAAACTTTCAGGGCACAGGGAAAAAGACAGAGAGCTACTCTACAGTAAAGCAAATTGAGAATCTAATTTTAGCTGTTCCAGCTAAAGAGGTAGGAGAGAAAGGGACCTGGCGGGCAGTGCCCTGGTTTTATCTCACAAGTTATCAAAGCAAGAGCTGTGCGTCTTCCAGAAAGGCACTGAATGACTATCAGCAGACTTCAATAGGAAGGAAAAAAAAAAAAGCACGACTCTAGCTAGCTACAGGAGCTGGACTTCTCCACCTCACATTCAGCTGTGACCAGCTGAGAATCCGAGTCCCAAATACACAGCACTGTTACCCAGCTTCACACCCTAGTAACACATCCAAATGCCACACATCTACCTCTGGAACAGAATTGTAATTTTGCTACTATACTTGTCCTCCCAACCTTCAAAGTAAATAATGCTTAAAAACAAAGCTTAAAAATATATATTATATATGTAGTTTTATGAGATATGAGAATCTGAAAGATTATTATGGATGTTTTATTTCTGTAGTATGCACTACACTACCTACAAGGAGCAAAGAGAATTTATTGTGCTAGACACCACCCAAACTCACAGATGTTATACACACAAAAAAAATGGCCTGTGTAAGTAAGTATGGTCTGCACGTAGAGGCTATCATTTTTCCAGGGGGCCTTCAACAGAAAAAAAACAGGAAAAAGTGGAGGGGAAGGGGACAGGAAAACAATTGACAGCCTGAAAAAAAAGGGGTTCCGGCCACAGATGTCTCAGCATGTGGGAAGATGCAATGACTGACAATCAATTTCCCCACCCAGCTAGCATCTGGCACTGGCTTTTCCTCTCTTCTGAAAAAATCAGTAGTCAACTGGGGAAAAGGGCGCTTGGCCAGTCACAACTGCAAGAGTTACAAAGCACTACCCAACACTAACACGTTTCTTTGCACAACCCACACGTTTAGTCAAACCTGTCTCATGGATAACACAGCCTATGCCACAAAAGCTCTTGCAAGACACAGGTGAGATGAGACTGAACGTCACCTTACACAAAGTTCGTAATGACTGTTCCCTATCCAAAAAAAAAAAAAAAAACTCTGCTTGTAAGCTTTTCCTCTTTTTAAGTCGAAAAATAAGCAATTCAAGAACCTGTCTCATTAATCTTTCTAAGCTGCATCTATTTTCCAATCATTCACCTGAACAGCATCTTCCAACAGACTGAAACACAAATTTTATTAGTGGGAGAGATCTCACTCGTTATGAAGATGCAGACGAAGATGAAGAGGCATACACACTACCTCTTCCATGATTACTTTAGTTTCATTTACCTCATTTCAGATGTACCTTAAATTCAAAAGTAGAACTGAGCCAACAGAGCCCCAGTTCTGGTTTCATACAATGAAAATTGAATGCTCCCACAAGGCAGGGAAAGGGGCTGCAGGACTGCCAAGTCCCTTCTCTCTTTCAAAGCATTTTCCCCCTGCCATGCACAGGGGAACTTCAGGCTTAGCTCTAGCAGCAAAGAGGGCTCTTGACTCTTGTCTTGCTGGGCCAGGAATGAAAAGTCAGCAATAGCAGAAGACGTTAACTTCACAGCGTTTCACAAGAACCGAACATGCAAATTACTGACTGGAAGAGGATACAGATACAAACACAGGGTCTGAGAGATTATAGAGAATGCAAGTGAAAGTAAAAGCATGTCAAAGATCAGATTAAGATGTCATTTAACCTGTAACTACCCTCCAGGAACTAAAAGCAGGGGTAATTAAAATCAAAGTCTTGTATCTAGACACCCATTTCCACTATTTCTGCTACTTGTTTAGGGAACAGGCGGGGGGTTGGAAATGAGTTTCCCTCGGTGTGCACAGTATAAATACATATGCCAAGCTTTGCTTTCACAAGGTGATATATACGTTATCACAACATTGCAAATTATGCAACAAAACACTACTGAAGAAGTCTAGTATGCTATTAAAAAAGCTGCCTACTAGATATTTCTTCTACACATCACGGAACCACTCAAGTTTTCAAGACTGTTTGTTTTTCAGTCTAAACAGAGAACTGGGACACAGAGAACAAGCTACTCTAGCATATGGCAATGGTACAGTATTTTGATAAAATCAAGACAAATCCAATCAGGAAACCGCAGGAGAGGATATTCACCCCACTGGGAAAAAGCACAGAACTATCAGTGATTTCTGCATTCCCAAGACCATTTGAAGAACTCAAAAGGATGACCAGTTCCCGGCATGTAGCACCACTTAGTGAGAATATAGGCATTCAGCAGAGCTCACTAACCATTTAACCATTTAAAAGGGGAGGGGACACCAATCAGGTATGATTCTGCTGTTAGAGCTCTAAAATCTTGGATTTGCATTTTGACAAAGCCTACACCCCACTAGCCTGTATTTAAACAGTTCCAGCGGCGGACACCAATTGCCTCGTGGTTGTGACTTCAGTTTGTAGCACAGCAAGGACCCATGCAAATTCATTCCCCTGGATTGCTGCATGGCATCCCGGCTTACAACACGCATCGTACGCCTCCTTGCCACGTCAATAAGGACCACGTCAAACCTATGCCGTCTGCAGCTCAGTTTCACAGTACTTAAGACAAAGAAACTCAACTCCAACTCAAACACATCATGGTTTAAATCCAAGCTAGATTGGGTAATTAGCAAACAAAATGTTATATTCATGCTGTGAGAAAATATATCATGCATAAACACAGAGTCTCTCCCTCTCTATAAACACAGGAAGTTATTCACAAGAGGGGGAAAAACACAAAACAACTTAGCCACAGCTTCTGGGGAACCTTTTATCCCATGCTGCATTAAAAAAGCTGGACATTAAGTAGTCTTCCAGAGGAAGCATTTAGTTCCACGTTCTTCCCTGCAGGTCTAAACAAGTTTGCAAGCCTGAATAGCAGATTTCTCCTCGGAGACTCATCAATACCGCCTTTCATCTGCCGACTCATTAAGTGGCCACTGTGCATACTCGGCAGCTATTTTCTAAACCCACAATATTTCAGCTGGATCAAAACTAGGATAATTAAAATATCAAGAGGCACTCATTCAAGTTAATGCCTATACAGGACAGTCTCGAAGCAGAGCCAACAGCCCTGTGCTGGTAACACCACCACCACTGAGGTTTCATCACTTCTTCCCAAGGCATCAGCAGAAGCAGGAGACACCCTCGTTTGAGTGTTCATTGCTTGATCTTTGCACAATCTCCATCTCACAGGCATTCAAAACAATCTCCAGGACCCAAGAAACGTCAGTCCTTTGTCAAGAAGATACTGCCACACGTCTGAATTGACCATGGAAGTACCACACCAGGGAAGAGGTGGCTGCCAGGTAGCAGTTTTTAGTATTTTACTGCCAAGGTAGAGCTAAAGTTCATGAAGTGCCACTATGCTTGTCCCCAGCTACTTGTCCTTCATTTCACCCGTGAGAAAAGAAACAATCCCTTCCAAGCTCCAAGTTAATTCGGTTTGGTCATGGACGATTTCAACGAGAGGCACCTCACCACAAAGTTTTAAACCATTACACAAAGCACTTCCATGAAACTACAAAGCACGCATCTACGGTGCATGGTAAAAACAAATCTCATATTTGCATAAGGAGTGTAGTAGCAGTTTATACGGCAGATAAAAACAGAAACAAAATGATCTGAACCTTTTTATACCATGAACCAAATTTCTCTATCTACATGGTTATCGATAGCATTGTGCACGCCAACAAAATCGGCATTCACAAGTTCATTCTTGCAAGTGGACTTCTAAAGACATCCAAGGTGATTTATTAGCTGCTGCGTGTACACCAGGCAGCATCCTAGAATTAAAATGACCCACAAACACTTATGTTTGTTGACTAGAAGAGCAAAAAACACAGAGCTCGTGCACTGCCTTGCCGGACAGCCAAATTCTTCGTGATCTGCCACCCTATGTTTAAGGTGCTCCACTCAGAAACAGAGATACCCCATAATTTCAGTTACAAAACAGGAGTTTAACACCCTTGCGTTGCTAGCTGATCATTCGTTTGCAGACACCATCTCTGCTGCCTAAAAACATGGGGTTATCACAAGGGGAACGGCAGCAAGTCTTAAGCAGCAACAAGAAAGTTGTGTGGGGTGTGGGTGTATGTAGCAACATGTATTACACTGGCAGCTTAAAAACCATCCCCTCATTAACTCCGTGATCCACATGTACTCAATCCCTTCTTGTCCTAGGGGAAAGGAGTAGAAGTGACTGAACCTGCAGCCATAGCTTGCCTTTCTGTGAAATGGGAGCCGTTCTTGGGAGCTAAGTCACACGCTTCCCCTGCACTTTGAAGATGAAAGCTGCTATGGTCTTAACCACGAGGCTACCAGACATTTTGTCTCCAGCCCGCCCAAACACCTCAGCATTCAGGCCATCTCACAGCCCAGCAGGAAGAAGTCAATTAACATCCTTAAAGGTCAGCAGAGATACCAGTCAATGGGGCAGCACCAAGGCAGGCATCATCTGGAGCTGGAAAACAAACACTTGAAGAGGGAAATGCATTTCTATAGCAGCCGAAATGCAGGGCTTTGTGGCACCGACTCAAACCCCTCTGCACTCATCTTTGTGTCCTCTGAAGCAGAGCAAAACACCTCTTCAGCCGCTGTTCCTATCCTGCTCTCTGCCACCAAGTGCTTTCTGCCCCTCTTTGAGGCCGCGCTGTCTCTGGGCAGACCATGAACCCAAAACGTGTTTTTGACAAGCTGAGAACAGGCTGATGGGCAGAATGCTACTTACAGGTACACAAGAATACTCCATCAACTGCAGCAACTTCTGCATCTCGGAAAAAAATATATATCCCACACGCTCAGAAGCGAGGAAAGAAGCAGCAAACTCTCCTCAGATCACCTCTAGTTAGGCATTAACCAGCACTCAGTCTGACATTGCACAGACTTCTTGTCCTCCAACATTTGTTCAGTGGATTGCGGTGCTGCACAACTCCTTCCACGCTTCCAACACGGCGAGCCCTATTATACAGCCCTTGGCATGCCACCAGATCCAAAAGCAGTCCTTTTAAAAGGCATTAAATAAAAATCCTCGCCCTCGGTATGCCCCAGAACGAGCCAGCCTTGGACGCACTTACATAGCGAATGCTCGGCGGTTGTATGAATTGTTAGCGCTCATACAGGCGAGCCTGGATCAAGAATGTGTCCCTAAAAATAATAAATGCCTTGCAAGTATGTTCCCAGCTATGCTGCGTTGTACGGACCCCAGGATTTAAGCGGGCTTGCAGGAGCGCTCTCCCGCACCAGCATTCAGCCTTCGCTCCACGCCGCCACCTCCCCCGGAGAGATGTTTACAGAAAGACGCTGCAGCTGCTTCGGAAAGGTGAGGAATTCCAGCATAAGCAAACCAAATGTTTGGGCAAGCAGGTTGTTGGGAGGCAGCGGGGTAAGAAATCAGGGTGACTGGCTAAGCGCAAACATACGTAAAGGTTTGCACCAACCTTTAAGGACAAGAAAATGCAGAAGAAAAGCTGAATCTGCACAGAGTGGAAGTGGACTCATTTCACGCTTTTGGGGAAGGGGATAAACATCGATTTTCTGGGTTTGGAATAGATCAGTAGGTGCCAGTGCCACCCAGCACGCGTGGCAGAGGGAGGACAGGGGTGTCCACTCTCCCAGCCTCCACCTGCACGTTGCACATTCAGCCTCTCTCCTTACAAGAGTTACCATCTTCAGCAGCTGGACTGAAACTAGACCTTAAAGTCACTGAACTGAACATTCCTCATCGCCACAGAGATGCTTCAAACAAAGCACAGCCGCAGAAGAGCTGTCGTATCGCTGCTTGTCAGGGGAAGACAGCTTTGCCCAGGCTGTCCCTTGGATTAACGTGGACACAGAGGACCTGCAGCTGTACTTGCCGTAGGAACAGCCTTGATGTTTCTATCTGTTCTGGGAAGCGTTTATTGATTTATTTGGACTCGCTTTATATTATTGGTGCGACTAGCACAAGGCCACCCCTCCCAAGCAAGCCATGCCTTACTTAACAAATGGCTCCTCATCCTCGCTGTGACCACCCCCGGCTCCACCTTCCGCAAAAAGCGAGATTAAAACGCTGGAGATAAGAGGCTGCAAAAACATAAATATTTCTCATGCCCATATGCTCACTCCTTTCTCCTCAGATGGAAAGGAAGGCCGGGAGCTTTGCACGGCTGAAGGCAAAGGCACGCTGCCTTCTCATCCCAGGGAGCCCCACCAGCAGCGAGGGAGGGAAGGGCTCGCCTCCTTTGTAGGATTAAAGCAGCCACCAAAAGCAAAACGTTGGTTTTATTGAGATTTCAGTTAAGAGACTATAAATAAGGCACACACTTGGATTTTTGTTTTCCCTAAAATTTCACTCGTCCTCCGGGAACCTTCTCATTTTGTTCACCGAGAGGTCAAAGTCCCCCTCGTACCTGCACATCCACCGCATGCGGGGAGATGACTGAAACCAAATGGTGAGCCTCACAGGACCCAGGAAAACCACAGTAAATTCTGTCGCTCAGTACAAGCGAAGTCATGGACAACCAGCGCTGGTCCGACTGCTCTTTATCCACGCTCCCCCTACGCCCACCCCACGGTGATGGGTGCTGTGCGCAGACAGCAAGCCCCTGCCTTACCTAAACACGTGCTGGCAAAAGAGACAAATAGAGAACAAGCGAAAACAACCAACGTGAAGCAAGGGATGAGCTACAAACAGGTTTAATTTCAATGCTGTCAGCTGGGTTTTCTTCTCCTCCTTTTTCCATCAAGCAAGCAGAGAGCGATTAAAAGGAACACAAAATTAGGACTCACACGGAACAGCGGCATTAAAGAGAAGTCGTCTTCTCATGTGCAGATCAATCTTTTGAAACCCATCCGCAACAGGCCCTCCCAAAAATCAGCTGCCGAGCTTTGCTTTGCAGCACGAGAAATATTGAAATTAGCAGCGTATGATGGCACCTCATTTCCCCACTGCCAGAAATGAGTTACAGACCGTTCAGATCAAATGCTCCCTTCCCGCAGGGAGCCACAGAAAGTACGCCGCGTTCAGAGAGACGCCGCATGGCGTTCGAATACAGCACACACCAGTACTCCTCCAAGGGGACAGAGACGCTTTATTTTTTCTTTTATGAACTTTTATCACTTTGGAAGAGATTATACGTAAGAATATAACAAATTCTAAGTGCCACATGCTCAACGATGCCATCGCAGGAAGCATCAGGGCTGTGACCATGGACAAAAACTCAAGGATGGGACGGGCTTTTCACACTTTACAATTCTTCAATCTGATCTTGAAACCCCCGAGCATCAAAACCTAATTCTAGAGCACGGTGGCCAAGTACAAATCCCATCATGGACTTTCCACAACCAGCTCCGTCACCATGTACACCACTTCCACACCACCTGACAAACATGACCCTCGTTTTGCGTGGAAAATATGGACTTCCCTTATTGGGTCACTGAAGTTACACATTTGCATTAAAACGCTGTGTAAGTGGGATTTTTCTAATGCATTCTTCCATTTAACCCAGTAACCTCGTTTCTCTAAATCACTCAGCTTTACACCTTTTTATTTCGGAGATTTTTTAATCACCAAACAATTTTTGGTAGAAGATGGAGAAAAAAATCGGGGTTTCTGGAGAAGCCATCAAAAGAGGCTCATCCTCAGCCACCACGAGGTAATCCTGCTATCACAACCTGTGACACATCAGTCACGTTTGCGTATACAGCCCTCATTAAGTTTCAAAGTTAACACAGCCCTGAGACAACCAGAAACATGCAATCCCAGTCCGTACGGGCCGTATCCTCATCACCTCGGCTGCAGCACTGATCTGCAGCCGCTGGCAAAACTTCAGAGCAATTTCAGCGTGCCATCGATTAACCCTACTGCCTCCACAGCTAAGCTGAAAGGAGAGCAATATGATAAAAAAGAACCTGCAAATGATTGAGTTAAAAAAGGCGGATGCTGCAGCAGATCCCTCAGCACTGCGGGGCATTTGGGGCCTCGATCTCTGCCTGCAACGAGAGCCAGGCACAGATAGTGCACGGGGCTGTGTGGGCAGACCCCCACACGAAGTCTCAAAGATCCTGCCAGAAGCCTGCCCACACAGACCTGACTACGTGAAGCAGCACTTCAGTTGCTAATTTGCACTCTACTACTGAAGGTATGATTAGCTGAAAGGTTCTGGTTAGCTGTCAAAAATAGCTACTTCCCCCCCACAGCCCGAAATCGTCACAATCCTTTGTGCACAATTCACAAAGGACCCTCGTGCGTCTCATCGGCTGCACTAAATTGAAGCCCAGGTAAAAATTATGAGTTTCACTCACGCTAAATAGCGAGCACAATTTTTAACCGTAACATCCACCACGCTGCTAAGGATCCGGTGTGATTTTTCCCATACCTCCCCCCGCCGTAGTCTCCGGTTCACCAAACAGGTTCCACTGCTATGGAGGATTAAAATAAAAAATTCACACCTGTGCCCATCTCCATACGCTCATGTCAACATGTTTCAGAGGAGCGGCATTCCCATGCAAGCACCAGTGTGCAAGAAAAATAAATAAATAAATCGACACGGCGAAGGTCTGTGTGCTTCAGAGCAAGGGAAACCAAGCGTATCGCTCGTGGAAAGAAGCCAGGAACGAACACGCTCGAGCTGGGTCCCCAAATCGCACTCTGCGGGGAACGGAAAGCTCCTGCATTCTCCCTGCAAACGATCCCGGGGTTTGTGATCGTATTCTGTCCGGGGTGGGTGTCGTTGGTTTATTTTAAGGTGTAATTGTTCTTCAAAATAGAAGGGGGCTGACAGCATGAGGAGCGCGGCCGCGAGGGCTGCAGCATTGTCTTGACAGATTCCCGCACGCACGCCCCCTCCTCCCCGCAACCCGCCTGCTCTCGGTGAGCCGCGCTTTTCATCGAGCATCTCCCACGACCTGCTCGGAGGGAAGCGTGCGTGAAACCCCCCGCCAAAAAAAATAACTTCTCGTGCAAATGGCATCTCCTCCCTGAAACCACACCAGAAGCCGTCCGCCTGCGCCGAGGCTCCCCGTAGGAGCAGCTCCTGTCCTCCTTCCAGCATCGCTTCTCCCGCAGCCCTCCCTGCCTGGCTCCTTGGGTGCAGACCCCTCGCTCCCACCCCAATACTTGGGTTGGGGGCACACAGCCCCCGCTGTCCCCGAACCACCACGGTCGCCCCATCGCCCTCCACATCTCCAGGCCACCGCGTCCTTCGCGGGCGGGCCCGGAGGAAGACAAGCTGCCCTTGTCCAGGGGAACACTGCAGTATTCTGCAGTACTCTGGCGCTGCGAGCCGTGGGGCTCTGGGGCGGGCACGGGCGGCACGACGCAGGAGAGCTTTTTGGCTATTTGTTGCCACGAGCCAAGGGCGGGAGGCGTCCGCTCATCCGAAGCGAACCCTGCGGAGATGCCAAGGGTGTTTTCGGAGCCGCTCGCGTGGGTCTGCACAGAGCTTTCTGGTGGCTGGCGGAGGAGAGGAGGCACCTGGGAACTCGAGACCTTGGCATGCACGCACACGAAGCGCCGAATACCCCCTCGGTGAGCGCACGCCGTGCCAAAATAACGCCCCGTCACTGATTCTAGCCCAGGCGCACGTCAACTTCTGAGCATCTCCCCAGGCCGGGGATGTTTTAGGTCGTGTCCCCCAAACCCGACCCGACCCCACCCCGCGGCACCGTGCGGCTCCTCCGCATCCATCAAAAATCATGAAAAATAAAAGGCGGAGGAGGAAAAAATGGGGGGAAAAATATACACGTTATCATTTTTTTTTTCGATTTCATAGGGTTGGAAAAAACCTGCCCAAGGTGCAAGGTAACAGCTTGCACGTCCCAGCACGGAGAGGGGGGGTCCTGCAAAAGCCCCCCAGGCCCCCAGCACAGGGGGTGCGGTAGCCGGGGCAGGTCCCCCCCGCTGCCGTGAGCTTCCCTGAGCGCCGTGCCCGGGCTGCGGGGGGGCCCCGGCACCTGCCCCCCCCCCCTCCCCCCGCCGCCGCTCACCTTCATGTCGCTGATGATGGTCTGGAAGAGCCCTCCGAGCGCGCTACATTCCTTCTCGATCACAGCCTCCATTTTCCTCGCCCGAGCGCACGGGAGGAGGCACGAACCGCTGCGACCCCCCCAGCAGGCTGCGGAAACCAGCGAGCCTCCCCCTTCTCCCACCTCACCCGCTCAATACAGGGGGCAGCTGCGGGCGGCGAGGGGGGGGAAATAGATTTAAAAAACCACCTCAAGTGCTACCTGCCCGCGCCTCTAAGCATTTAAAACCGGGGAAAAAAGGGTAAAATCCCCCCGGAGCGGCGTTGCCCCTCTCCTAGGCGCAGCTCCCAGCCCCGCCGAGCAGCACCCGGGGGCCGCCAGCCCAGGCGGCGCCGAGCTCCCGCAGCCGGGCAGCGCCGCCATCCATCGCCGGCCAGAGGAAAAAACGCAGAAGAAAAAAAAAAAAAATAGATTTGGAGAGAGGGGGGGGGAAAAATGGGAGAGGAGACGGCGCGCGGTAAGGGATCTGGCAGCACGAAGGGTGCAGGCTGCAGCAGAGCCGCTGCCTGGCTGCTCCGGGAGCAAGCCCACCGCTCCCTCCACCTCCTCCTCCTCCTCCTTTTTTTTTCTCCTCCTCCTTTTTTTTTTTTTTTCTCCTCCTCCTCCTCCTCTCCCACCCCGGCCCGGCCCCGCCCCGCCGCCTCACCAGCGCCGCGGTTCGGCCCCGCGCCTCCCCCGGGCCCAGGAGGTCGCGGGTTCGCGTCCCGCCGCTGCCAAGCTCTGGTTCTGAGGAGGGAAGGAAGGGTTTTCCCGCAGCTGCCTGTTGTCGTTACCCAAACTTGTGGTGTTTTGGGGGAAAAATGTTGAAAATGCTGCCCACCTGCTTAGAAAATGGCAGGTGGAATGGGTCAGCAGAAATAACAAGCAGCTGGAAATACAGCCCTGGCCTAGTGCAAGCACCAGCAGCTTTAAGCACAGGCCTGTTCATCAACAAACAACACAAGACTGTGCTTAAGAGTGTTAGTGTAGATTGCACGAAACATAGCCTTTTAAAAATAATTTTACTTTTCAAATTCTCTGTGTCGAATCCCCAACTTTGCAAAACATCAAGGTTAAAATTCTCCGTTCATACCCACACATAACAGAAGCCGAGGTCACGCAAACCTCATGAAAAAAAATAAAATGTGTGTGCTAAATCTGCTAACATCAGAGGTGTACAGCAAACACAGCGAGGGCTGTGAGACTCTTCGTGGCACCAAAATTAGGCACGTTCCCATCGGCTTAAGAGAGCTGAGGCCTACAGCCCCCCTTGCTGCTAACCCCAGCGGAAGGGCAGGCTGTGTTACCACAGCGTTTAATGAGAGCCAGGTGGAGAGGCAGGAAAATATAAAATATATCCTAAAGTGAGTTTTTTTTTTCTGCCTCCATCCATACAGGCACATGCAGGTACATGTGCAGCCAGTAACTGAGGTGGAAATTTTGAAATCTGAGTATTACAATTAAAATGATATTAAGGTTATTTATCTCTTATTCTCTGTTATTATTATTTATCATCTATTCAATCCCAGCCTGAGAAGAGTTAGAGCAGCACACCATCACGTTTTCGCTTCGCATTTCAGACAGGGCTTGGGCACATGCACAGGATGGATTACAGTCCCCGTGTTAATTTAGCAGCGATGAAAAACGCCGGACAGGTGCCATGCCTGCAGAGCCATTTTCCCTCTGCTCTTCCCACTTCACGTGGGTGGGAGCCACCCCTGCAGCTCCGACGGGGCTGTTCATGCCCTGGCTCTGTACCAGGCCCTCTCTCGAAGCTGGCCACACGAAATGGCTGCAGCAGTGGCAGCAACGCCGCTGCTTGTCATGCACGGAGCGTTAGATGGCTGCCCAGGGCCCTGGGACAGAGGGACACGCAGCAAGGCAGAAGGTGAACTTCAAACTGCTTTGCTTTCTTCAGACACTCCATTTCTGGCACAGTCTTTAACACAAATAGTACCTCGTCTAACCTTCCTGGGAGCAAGGATTTCCAGGGTAAAAGGCTGGCAGGTTGCAGAATGCACGGTGCATATGGGACAGGATGGAGGAAAAAAACCTTCCATAAAGAAGAGGTTGTTTTTCAAGGAGTGCATTCGTGCTTCAGTTAATAAATCAGTGCTATCTGCTCCGTACTAGGCAACAATTCTTCATACAGTGATGAAACAGCAAACAGGTATGCAATAGACAAATGAAGCAAGTGATTCAAACCTCAATAAATTGTAACAAGAGCATTGGGCATGCAAAATAAGAGAATGGTTTTTACCTTGCAAGTTTGAAAGCACTGGGTAGGATGAGCACCTTGCTGAACTGCTGTAACTCACACGTGCCCCGTCACATACCCATCGCCTGGAGAGACCTTGCCCTGTGTGCAGGTGGAGTGGTCTGTCAGAAAGCACTAGGTCATGAAAAATGGAAACATCAGGATTTTGACAAACTTCACATTTGTAGGACAAAAAAATCAAACTGGAGCGTCGGAAATAGAAGAGTTATATTTCTTCATTTCAGTATTTTTTTATTTTAAATGTTATTACTCTTTTATTTTTTCACTGTTCATAACACTTAATGATTGTGTTAATTTCATATTTTACATTTTTTGTTTGTAGCATAACAGCTGAAAAATAAAGCAAAAGCACACAATTTAAAATTAAAAACATAATAAAAATAAGGTCTCGTTGACTGAAACTTCTTTTTTCCTTTTGCACTGAATGAAATTTCAGACTCTTGATTTTATTCTTCCTTTAAGTGACTTTTGATGATAGAATTTTCTACGGGATGGCAATTCAGCTTCAGCCAGCTGTAGAGTGAGAGGTAGCAGTTTTCTTTAGAGACCTGAGCCCAAATAGTTTTTTAGAGTGCGCGTAAGTAGTGCAGTGATGTTGCAGTACTGTCGGGTTACCATCTGTCATGTTATTTCTGGGATCTGCTTGATTGATTTATAGCACATCACTTCCTGCAAGCATTATTTGCAAAACTTCATTATGGTCAAAGGCTGTTTCTGTGTTCGGGAGCCATCGTTACAGGGAAACATTTTATTTCGAAGTAATGACACTCTGTACAATATCCAGTTGCACGGGCAAAAACCAACGCCACTTCTTGACAGTGGGACGGCTGAGTGCATCTTTGACCTCCCCTTGCTGATGTCAACCCTAAAATTTGTCAACGGCACAAGAGTTCCCCACGCTCTGATGTCCTTCAGGACATTCTGTGCTCTGCTGACAAGAAGCCTCTTCCCCTGAAACCACAAGAAGACTGGTGGTTAGCAATGAAAGTATTTCTCCAGAGATAAGTGGGAAGGTTGAGCAATGGCTTGGTCGTTCTTGCTGCTCCTCCTGCACCAAGCACCCAGACATGAGCTCCAGCTGGAGAGAAGCAGGGCACAACTCCAGAAGGTGAGGAGTCCTCAGCCAGCTCCCAGTGGACTTGTCTTCTGACCAGAACACCTCCAGTCTCCTTGCTGGGCCTTGCTTTCTCTATCTGTAAATTAAAGTCCAATTTATTTATTTATTTATAAATATTTTGAGTGTTTTTGCACCAAGCACAAGTGTGAAATTTCGTTGCGGTCAGGACAAACAGATACCCTGTCAATGTGCCGTAGAACGTTTAACCGTGGTGCTCATTTAGGCCCTGATCTTATAAAGATTTAAGCACACTTGTGCTTAAATGTGAGCAGCCCTGTAGAAAACTAGATTACACATGCACTTAAGTGTTATCAGATTGAAGTCATAGAACAACAATCACAAAAGGTACTTAATCACCTTTAAATTACAGCGTTCCTAATTTAGCTAATGTTATTCCCCAAGGAAAAATTGCCTCATCTAGCATACAATCAAGAAAGAATCAAGGGCTGTTCCTTCAAGTGGCTGACAGTTCAAAAAGAGATATGATTATAAAAAAGAAAAAGAAAAAAAAAAAAAGTTGCTAAAGGCTGAACTATTTAATTGAATTATCTCTTTAAGAAATTGATGCAAATTAATAATATAATACTCCATTATTTTTCCACAGAATCCCTCATCCTCAAGTCTTACTAAAATATATTAATAAACTTGGAAAACAAATGTATATTTTTTTGTATGGAACAAGTATTCTGTCCGTGTTGGAGGCTTTCTGGTAATGATTTCTATTTGGAAGGATGATGGTGTTTTTATTGATTCGGAAAAATGAGCCCAAGAGCTTCCAAGGGGCTGAGATCCTGGTGTGATTTCCTTCAGTCCTTGAGGTGCTCATGAGGTCCCACCATGCTGTATTCATACAAGCAGGTGAGATCGCTTCCCAGTGCCTAAACTGGATGGAAGAGGAAGATGGCAGGCAACACAGCCAGAGAGATGAGACAAGGAACTGAGGAAAAACGGAGAAAACCCAATGGAGTCCATGCAAACATGCCATCCTAATGGCATTACAAACATTAAATAATAGACCTCATCATCACTACTGAAAAATCTGTATTATCTCCAAAGAGGGTTAATTTTTCACTGGTCTTACATGTGGTTGGGGATCTGGAGAGGGAGAACTCACTTTTATTTCAGAAACAGGTTTTTACAGTCTTTGGCTTCAGAACATGAGAAATAACAACATTTTGTTTCTCTAACTTTATTCAGGTTATTCTTACGTTCCAAATTGTTTTTAAATTACCAAGTAGCATTGCTGTAGAGTGAGTACCTCTGCAATTGTTTCTGCTTGCTGGCAAAATAGCAGCTGCTATTGCTTTACCCAGATTGATTTCCACAGAACAGCTCCATCTAAAGCCTACCTACAGGCAACAACTCTGCAGCAAAATATCAATGCAGTCTCGTTTTCAGCTGTAAGCTTTTCACAGAAAAAAAGCCCATGCATTTTCAAAGTACAACACAGGATGTCGGTCATTCAGAGCACACTGGGGACGAGATGCTTATTTTTAAAGGATTAAATCAATCTTCCACTTCCCTCCTCCCCGACAAGTAGGAAAAAAAGGCCATCCCACAGCTATCTCTGTTCACGAGGCACAAAAGATGAGAACTGGGGCACGCATGCTCTCATGGACATTACAGACTGGTAGGGGTTATTTTTATATTTTTTTTTTACTACTGGAAAGCTGAAACGTTCTTGCTAACATTTGCCATCTCAGGCTGATGGATTCATGAAGGTGGTTAGGCCTACCACCTCCTTTCAAGCAAAGGTCCTGTCATCTCCCTTAAACCTCTTGCAGGACAAGAGGCAATAAAGTGGAACAGAAGAAGCAGCACTTCTGTGCTGTGCAGGTGATGGAGCACTGGCACAGGATGCCCACAGCACAAGGCTATGGGGTGTGCACCCTTGGAGATCTTCAGAAGCCGCCTGGACATGGGCCTGGGCACCAGCTCTGGGTGCCCCTGCTTGAGCAGGGGTGGGACAAGATGGCCTCCAAAGGGCCCTGCCAGCCTCAGCTGTTCTGTGGATCTGTGATATGATGAATCTTCAGGAACAGCTGGTTGGGATTCCTGTGGCCAAGGGTGTGCAAGCACTGTTGTCCTGTGCCAGTTGCCAGTGGCTCTGACTGCACATTCCTGTGCTCCCCACCTAGCCATGGCCACATTCCTGGGCTGTCCCATGTCACCAGAGCTCAGGCAGCCTTGTGACAAGTCACGCAGGGACTCCATTTGCCTGAAAACTAAGCCTGCAAAGAAAGATTCACATAGCCACAAAGAAGGGGCAGCCTGTAAAGCCATGCCCATGCTTATTCCCCTGTC
Organism: Oxyura jamaicensis; assembly: GCF_011077185.1. Taxonomy (NCBI): domain Eukaryota; kingdom Metazoa; phylum Chordata; class Aves; order Anseriformes; family Anatidae; genus Oxyura; species Oxyura jamaicensis. Next base: position 147,296,546 of record NC_048894.1, read on the forward strand.
GATACCTTCTTGTATCCCATCTACATCCAAGGCTTAAGCACCCAAGCAGTCCTCTTCCTTCAACTTTAAAAAGTAAGGACTTGTCCACAGGCTGCACAGAAGGGTTGTCCTGAACCTTCTTCCAAAGGGGCTTGACTACTTCCTACCAGATTCTGGTGCAGACACAGTCACTCTATAAAAAGTGGCCTCACTTTCACACTTTAATGGAGTCATCTTAAGGTCACACCTGAAATTAATTTGGATAAAATTTCCTCGGTGCACCTGTGTAGACAAGCAGTAAATTTAAAAAAAAATTTAAAAATATAGTTGCAGTTATGTACATGCTTAAGAGCATGAAGAAATCAAACCTATAATAGGTGTCACTTTTGCAAACAGTTCATGTGCCCTTCTTTAAAGCAATTTGACTTCCACTACACAGCAGTACTAAAGTTGCCTGCTGCATGGTGTATCCTGCATGTACATTTGTTCAAGCCTTTGTGAGCCATCTCTCCCTTTGGTGGGATGTAAAATTAATTTGAGTTCTGTACTTCCCAACAAGTAACACATTTTAGGTTTTTTTTTTTTTTTTTTTTTTTAGTGGGTAATTTTAGGGGTAATTTAGGTTATTCCTGAAATCTCTGAGATCCGTGTTTATTGGTACACACGGAAACCAGTGTGCTGAACCACCTCGGGACGTGGTCATATGAAACATTATGCAACACTTTCTCCTATAAAAGAGAATGTTATTTTGCCAGTCCATAAATCCAGCTTTGAAAACAAGCATTACACTCACAAAGAAATGCTTTTGAAAAAAAAAAATAATAAAACGTATTTCAGTGGGCAGACTTCCAGCTCCACGAAAGTGTGGATTTTTTTTTTTTTTCCTGTTTTGCTCTGTTTAGTTTTTGAAATTCTGGTGAAAACAACTAAAACACTAATCCTCTTTTACAGAGCCAGGCACCTGGGATGTCAGTAAAGAGAAATCATGAGGTAGAGGTTTGCGTGGGGGTCTAAGCTCTGCTGCAGCCTCCTTGGGCATTTGGGGTAGATAAGATCAGGCTGAGAGCTGCTGGTATATGGTTTCTTCAGAATAGGAAACAGAAGAATCAGAAACAAGAGGAGCTCTTCCAATGAAGCAAAGACGATGGACAAAAAGAAAAACCTAGCCTACTTATCCAAATAATACAGGCAGACTAGCATGTACTGGAATTCGGGACTGAAACCAAAGAGAGCTGACATGAGGACATACTGTGGGGAGGGACGAGAGCAGCGATGAATGGTACCATTGTGTGACTATTTTAATTAATTTTTGTAATGAAGCCAAAGCTCTAATTTACCACATCCCAAAAGTAAATAGAAAAGGTTATGACCTTAATTTTGGAGGTGGAGAAGGAAAACCTAATTGTTAAGTAGTCAGCTGTCACTCGTTACTGCAAGAGGAGAGATACACTTGGTGTGTTACTATGAATAGTCCAGATTCAACAGTCAAAATAGTGGTAATGACAGTTTCGTTCTCTCTCCCCTTCATTTTCTTTCCAAGTCTTTGATTAGAAACATTTTGTACCAGTTTTACCACGTGGAGTGCAATGTTCCCCACTCCACCAGACACTGAGTAAACCTTGTCTGGGCCACAAAATTGCCTTTTCTGTCTTCTCAGCAGGCAGATGTGTGCAGCCTTGGTGGGGTAGAAAACACACAGAGATCAAGGAGGTCCTTCCTGCCACCTTGGTTTCTGCCAGCCCTGAGCAAGTATATTCCTACACCAGAGCTGAGAATGGCAAGAGGATTTTTGATGTGAAGCCTGCAAGCTGAAAAGGTGCAGAAGCCATGTCTTCTAACCAGGGGCACTGATAAGGATTTATTTCATTAGATGCGCACTACTTACTCTTCAAAAATGCCTCTGTTCGCATCACTCAGACTTTGCACAACCATCTCTGTACTTAACAGTGCAACAGCATCATGGGGTCATTTCTGTGGGCCAAGGGAAAAAGGCATGGACACAGCTGAGATCTGGAGGTATCTGATGTGGATGTGGCACTAAGGGACATGGGCTAGTGATGGGACTCAGTAGGTCATGCTGATGGTTGGACATGATGATCTAGAAGGTCTTTTCCAAACTAGATGATTCTGTGATTCTGTTCTGTGATTCTGTGTGAGGTCCTAGTGTCTGGTCAACTCCCACACCTCTATATGTGCCCCTGCATAAAGAGCACAAGACTGCGTGCTCGCTAAACCAAGTGTTTTATACTCTGGATCTTTTCGTTCTCGGCCCTATAATGCCAGCTGGAAGGGGAAGTTACCCAGCATCAGAATATGCAGGGTTTAGGCAGAAATGTTCATAGTAAAAAATGCTGTTCTGGTAAGTTCTGCTACGACAGAAACAAAGAGGTGATCTCTGTTAGGCTGGCTAGTTCAGACAAAGCATCCCGTATGAGACAGTGTGAATATTTTTAGATTAACACCTATAATGTGGTAGCTCTCATCCCAAATATGAATAACAGACAGTTCCTGTGCCCAAATACTTAATAACAGCCCTCTTTTCCCAGCGTATGCAAAAGCAACCTTCATTGTTCTGGAAGCAGGAACATTGCTTTTGGCCCTCTCCTTTTCATGGTATTCCTACTCAAAATCCTGAATTACAAGGACACTTTATCTGCTGTACATTTTTACTGGCAAGGCAAGTTGGTTAGCTGGCTGGCTTCACGGTTTAACAGTTTAGGTCCTAAGCAAAACAATTAGATGTATTCTTCTGCCATGAGTCAAGATCATCAGGAAAATTCCTCTGGTGCTTTCAATAAGCAAGAATGAACCTCATGAATGACTTTCTGAACATCTGTCAATACTGGGAAGTAACAGATCTTCATCTTCTGTGGCTGTCAAATCCAGAGTGGACTGTCTTCTTTTTGAAGGACGTGCTGTAACAAAACACGAGTTAGTGCAAGCCCATGTGAAATCTGATGGCCTGTGCTACCAGGCAGGATGGTCTCGTGGGCTCTTTTGACTTTGAAAGCCACGGCTGGATGAATCGAACTCTAGGGAAGATCCAGGGCTTAGCACAAATCTTGAGAGGCAGGTGCCACTCTTACAGATAGATGCTCAGGGATGATATACGGGGAAAGCACTGATCCTTTCATGCTCCAGTCCCAGTGGGCTGAGGCACAGCAGGAGAGGGAGGAGGTTTATGATCACCACCATGATAAATGGTCTTTGCAAGCCTGGTGGGCAGCGTGCTGGTCTCCAAAGCTGTATCGCTTTGAGGACAGTAGGGTTGTTGAATACCTTTCATTAGGCCAAGTAGGGTATTCGGAAAAAGCAGGTGAATGTTTGAGTGCATGAGCTTGCACTGAGTGAAGCAAACCAAGCTTCAAACTGGAGACATTTAAAATACAAAAATGATTTGGGATAACATTTGACATTGTTCTCCTGTGTGAGAGAGAAAGCAAAGTGTCATTTTTTAGAGGACAGATCCTCTAAAAAATGTGGTTTTAGGGCTGCCCTAGATATCTGGGCACTTTAGTTGATATCCCTATCCTTTGGCCATTTGTACCCAAATCCCATGGCAATGCGGATTTCTCAGCCTGTGTGGATCCCCGTGGAGCAGGGATCGGTGATGGGCCTTAGTTCAGCTCCCACTGTCTGTGGCGTGGGGCCCCCTCCCACTGATGCTGTCTGGGCAGGGGGTGTGTATGGATTTTACACCCTTTAGATGCAAAAGGAGCTCTTGGATCCACTGCCGATGCCGGCTTTCAGCTCTGCAGATGTCCATCATCAGCGAGGAACTGCTGCATGCTGACCTAGATACTGTCAGCTCCGCTGCGGCGCTGGCTGGTGACAGGGCTCCATCCCCCTGGTTCTGTTCTGCCCTATATCCTGCCTCGGAAATTAAAAAAAAAAAAAAAGAAAAGAAAAGAGGGGCAAATTATCATTAATCTGAATAAAATTTTCCTCCAGTGATCCTTCCTGCTCCCCTTCCTAGCTTTCTCATTATATTGCTTCATCTCAGAAATGCCACCACTTCCCACACACGTGCTGTCGTCAGGAGCAGAGAGGTGGCCACCTCCCGACGTCCCTGCCACGCAGAGCAGGGCATGGGCTGGAAGGGGAGGCACAGGGCAGAGGGAAGCCCCGATCCCCAGCAGCAGCCACAGTAAAGGAAATGTGTCTGTGTAGCCTCTGGTTTGTACTATATACAGATTAAAAACAAAACAAAACAAAACAAAAACTTAATTGCCTCTAAAATTTCACTAGCACCAAATTAGATTGGCAAATCTAATTTATCCTCTGAAAAATCACTGTCCATAAAGGTGCATCTGGGATTTCCAGCAAAGAGGAACATTTATCCTTGGTATCTTGCCGCAGAGGGCTAAGGGGGCCACACCAAGGGCACCCCAAAAAGCAAACCTCTCCCTACTTTTCTGCTGCCTGTGGCAGAGTTAGTCCTTCAGGAAACACAACATCCCATAGTATGATGAAAAAATACAAATAAAAAAGAGTCTTACTAGCCCTCTGCTTAACATGGTGGATTGCTGCCTGTGCTGGATAAGCTCCCTACACTCTGCTCCACTCGGGCACTGCTCTGTCCTCTGCTCCTCCACGGTGTGGTCGCAGGACTGGGAGTGAATCATTTGGGCTAAAATGTTCAAAGGCTCTGAAGTCCATCCCTATCTTCATAACAAGGCTATTTACAAGCTGTGGGTAAATAGAGAAGTAGCTGTAAAAAAGGGATTTCTCTTTTCCAACCTACTCCTCCCGTCTGATGCAGCTGAAGCCGACCGGCCTGCCCAGGACGCGTAGATCCAGCCACCACAAATCAGCGTACGTCTTTCTTTCTCCTTCATTTGCCCCAGGTGGGGTAGGAGAAGACAGTCCCATAGGGGGCTGTAGTTTGCCTCTCTGTCAGTACTTTTCTCTTTGAAACATGAGAGCTAAACTGAATAAAAACAATAAGGAGAACAGTCTTGTGTCTGATTCCAGATGTGGTGATCCGTACGATTGCCAACGTTGCTTTGTGTGAGCCTTGTCCCTGAGCAAGGCCTGAAGGTGACCCCAGCCCACGAGAACCAATGTGAGGTGCACCAGAGCTGGAGGTGTCCCTGAAGCTTTGGTTTCAGCTTGGTGCCAAGCTGGGTGAGCCTAATGATTTTCTAGAATTAAAAATAATAATAATAATGTAAAGGCCTGCATCTTGAGAAAAGTAAGGGATTCCCTGAATTTAGAAGACATCTTTTCTTAAAGAAGGGGGAAGCAAGAAGGAGATGAGATCTGACAGCCCTGTCCTGTGCTCTTTGGCTGATTCTTTTCATCTCGAGGTAATAAAATAGCAGTGTTCTCCGCTGTGCTCTTGCTGACGGAGTGACTGTGACATGGGCTGGTCAGGGGAGATGTCAGCCCCATTCTCATCTCATACCTCTGCCATTTCTTCTTTCAACCCCACTCAGCTCTGGCTAAAAGGGATCTTTCTTGTACATCTCCATGGTCTTGCCAGGGCCAAATCCTCAACCCCAAGGCAACCTCTGAGTAATTAAGCTTGGTGGGAGGAGTGAGTTACGGGGCAGATGTATGTGTGAAGCTGAGAGAAGAGCTCCCAGAGGATGAAGGGTATACGAGATGGATTCCAGCCCTCCGAAGAATCCAGAGCTGTTCTGTGGTTAGGGACAGGGTTGGATTTCATCAGCAGAAGACTGTCAGCCTTGAAAGCTGGTGCCCAACTTCTGGTAAGATTGCCAGGCGACAGAGGACACAAAGTCCCACAAGCTCGGTGCCCCCATACGCTGAGGGAAGGCTTCTCCTCCCATGCCAATAGGGTGCATTTCAGGTGAGCAGAAGCAAACCGAGCTGGAACTTCCTCCAGCACAAGCAGGTGAGACCTTTTGTTTTTGTTGTTCCCACAAAGGGCTTCTGTAACTGAGGACACCGTTATTCTCCCCACCTTTCAGTGCCCATTGCAAAGCCCATCTCCCGGGCTGCCCAGGAGGCCAGCAAGGTACAATCGAAGCTTAGGGGCTGGAAGCTAGAGGGTGTTTAAAGCAGATGCTTATGATTTGACAGCATAGATGATATCTGTTGTTTTTTGTTTGTTTGTTGCTTGTTTTTTGGGAGTGTCTGTTTTATTTAAGCTTTTATATTCAAATTGATGAATTAGAGCAGCTCACTGTAAAATGTAGATTTTTTATTTTGTATTGCCCAGAGCACTGCAGCGGCAACAGTGGAAATAAAACTAAAGTAATAAGAGAAGACGATGAGATGGTTTCTCTGTCACCTGCCAAGAGTTCAACTTTCAGTTGATTTCAGCAACTTTGCTCTTAAAGGTACTGAGCTTTCCAAGTAATAAAGTAAATGCAAAGATGGCAAGCAGTGCATCTAAAATATTTATCAGGGCTAGTGCGACAAATATATTCCATTCCCCCATTTCTATTTATGAATTGACTTAAATGCAGCTGGATGAAGTAATTTTACAAGGGTTCTTGCATTAATCATGCATTGATTGCCAATGCAGCCTGAGATAGTGGTACCAAAAAAGCAAATAGGAAATACGCTTCCAGATTTTGTTGTCTCTTTCCCACTGTGATCACTCAGTGGGCTTGCTTTCCTTCTTGGTCCCATCCCTCCATCACAGACAAGGAGCCGACTGTGCCAGGGAGGACTGGTGGTTTGCTGTGCCACGCTGTCTGTCGGATGAAAGCTGGTGCTCCTGCTCCCACACAGACCATACACAGCAGGCACATTACATGCATGGCTGCTGCTGCATAAGCTCGTTGAAACACAATGTCAGCTTGTCTCACTGGTATCCCAATAAAACAGAGCTTTTGGAGCATTAATGTTTGAAGACACAGGTGGTTATTTATACCATTGCAGTCTATGTAATGGCAGAGCCTTGTTTGCCAGCTTGCTATCCTATTTCTTCAGGATTCGCCGCACTCTCTATTGAAGCTAGTAGCAAGTCTCCCACTTCTATTGCTGGGAGGAGGAATTGGCTATTGTGATAACAGCATATTGTACGTGGAGGCTGGTAGTGAAGATTTTATAGAGGTGGCACTGCATTGATTGGATTGATTTAATGAATTTTCCATGCATTGGTCTGAAGCAAGACCCTCTCAGCAAAAGTTAATCCATGAAAATAAAGCAGACTGCTATCAAATTATTTTTTGCAATGGTCAAAGGAGAGAAGAAAAGAAGAAAGAGGGACGTTTTTTTCCACAGGCAGAAATTGAGGGCTCCTGCATTTCACAAGCAAGAGGAAAATTTCCATCTCGAGAGACGCTGAGGCTTTTATCTGCAGGTGGGAGCTGGGAGGCAGAAGCAGGTGTCTCTCACATTGGCAAGCTCTGTGAAAGCCTGCATCTACCTCTGCCCTGAGAGCTCAGCAGGCATTCCCCCTATCCACACGCTGCTGCCAGCTGTCAAAGTGAAATGGTTCAGCAGTGAGTCTCCCAGGCTGTGTTCGGGCCAAAATTCAATCGGATTACAACCCAATTGCTCCAGCCTGTCCCAGAAGCAGGATGCCACCAGCAGCTGACTGATGGGATCTTGTCTCTGTGGCAGGCAGTGCTGCTGCAGCTTGCTGGGAGCTGGGGCTCTCCTTGCAGGTCTCACGAATGCAGCTCCTCCTCCCCCCCAAAACAGCTCTTCTCCAAGCAGTGATTTCTTGACAAAACATCTGAAATTCCAGGCACAACAGTCTCACAAAGCACTGCAACTCACATTTAAGTGAAATAGCAGATATCTTTCACTGATGTAAGAAAATTGCTTTTATTTCACATACGGACACATGTGGACAGCCTGGCTGTAGATTGTCATTGAAGACAAATGAGACACACTTGGCTAATTCTGTAGATAACAAGACTATCTGATGATGGCTTATGACCAAAAATGTTTTGGGAAAGAAAAAAATGGAGCCTTTACTGTGCGGGTGATGGAGTGCTGGCACAGGTTGCCCAGTGAGGCTGTCCAGTCTCCTTGCTTGCAGAGCTTCAAAAGCTGCCTGGACAAGGCCCTGGGCACCCTGCTCTGGGTGTCCCTGCTTGAGCAGAGGTTGGACCAGATGGCCTCCAGAGATCTGTCCCAGGGAATGGGGGCTGCGTTCAGTCCCTGACGCTTCATCTCCGCCGCTCCCTCCCGGCCCCTCTCTGCCGCTGCTCCCCGTGGGGTCCCTCCCACGGGATGCCGTCCTTCCCCAACTGAGCCTGCGGGGGCTGCCCACAGGCAGCAGCTCTTCAGGAACTGCTCCCACACGGCTTCGTCCCACGGGGTCCATCCCCCAGGAGCAAACTGCTCCAGCACGGGTCCCCCACGGGCGGCAGCTCCCCCCAGACCCCCTGCTCCTGCGTGGGCTCCTCTCCACGGGCTGCAGCTCCGGCCTGGGGCCTGCTTCTATGGGGGCTCTCCATGGGCCGCAGCCTCCTCCAGGCCACATCCCCCTGCTCCACCGGGGGCTCCTCCACGGGCTGCAGCGTGGAGATCTGCTCCATGTGGGACCCATGGGCTGCAGGGGGACAGCCTGCTCCACCAGGGGCCTCTCCACAGGCCGCAGGGGAACTGCTGCAGCGTGCCTGGAGCACCTCCTGCCCTCCTGCTGCACTCACCTGGCGGGCTGCAGGGCTGGTTCTTGCTCCTCGCTCTCCCAGCTGCTGTTTCACAGCAGGTTTCTCCTTTCCTTTTCTTAAATCTGCTCTCACAGAGGTGCAAACAACATTGCTTATTGGCTTGGCTCTGGCTAGCACAGGCCCCTTTGGAGCCAGTTGAAACTGGCCCTGATCTAACATGGGGCAGCTTCTGGACTCTCCTCACAGAAGCCAGCCCTGCAGCCCCCCACTACCAAACCCTTGCCACATACACCCAATACAGTAGGCTTCCTCAAGTAAAGCCCCACTGGAGCACATTTATAAGCAGGAGACCTTAGCAGAACTTGCTCACAAAAACAAGCCTTCATCTTCACCTCACTTGTGGACACAAGGCAGTGATCAGCCATGTGACAGTCTTGTCCACATTTTAAGACTAAATCTAAACATGAGTAAGAAGTCAGGATGCTGTCAAGGCACTTGACTGATCCCTCTGGGTAAGAAGTGCCAGTGGTGGAGAATAACCAGGCTGAGGCAATGGGCTGCTTGTGGACTCCTTTGCACTGAAGGGATGAGAGCTGTGAGAGCACAGGGAAGAGAAGAACACAGATGTGGAAGCCTGAGGGTATAATCAGGAGCTTCTCCCATGAAAGGGATGGGTGAGGGAGGCTTTGATTCTTTTCTCTCCTACACACCTTTATTTCCCTTTCTTTTTCCATTTCTAGTCCCATGTGGCAAACATTGCTGTAAAAGCAAAGCTCCAGGGAACAAGCATATATGTAGGGATTCTTTGGGAAAAAAAAACTTGCCTCCAGTGAAGTCAACAGGAATTTTGGAATTAACTTCAATGAAGCCTGAATTTCACCTTTGCATAATATTCAAATACGTCCTAAAACATTCCCAGGACCATACAAAACATTGCCTGCTTGACGCTGACCTTTACAACAAAACTGTATGGAGCCTGATACCATCCTGTGAAATTCACCATTCTTTTGTGATAAATCACATCCTTCTCAAGGGGTAAAGACAAATAAATACCACCTTCATCATGCTGGGAGCTGGATCTACAGTTTCACATATCTCTGGGCACTGTTACCAAACCTTCATCGTTTCAGTGAGAAACAACTGAAAATCAAATGTTTCTGCAGAGGTTTTTGATTTGAGGGACAACTGGAATATTCCAGTGATGCAGATTTAGTTATTTTTTGGTGTCCCTTTCCACAGGGAGTTGGCAAGCTATTTAAATCCAGGGGACCATGACTAGCTATTCAAGTTTTGCTCTGCTGGATTTGTGCTGGGTGTATTTTGGAAACAATGGCTGCTCTGAGCAGCAGATAGAGCGATGCCACAGCCCACATCAGTGAAAAGCTCTTGTGATTTTTTTTCCTCTCCCATTTTCAGTGAAGGCTGCCCTGTGTTCTCACTCTTTCTATATTTTATTGCCAATGTGAATGCTCTAAAAATGCCATTAAGGAATGTATTACCCAATAGCATCTATACTAAATTTCACTCTCTACGCTCTTTCCAACAGCAGCCAAGCCCTGAATCTAAAATGCCATTGTGGTGATTGAAAAAGCACAAGCGTTTTATGCTTGGTAAATGTAACTTTAGGGTTATTGACAACAGACTTTCCATGTAAGTGCAGAATGATTTGGACATGACAGGTCTGTTTTTCCTAGGTACTTGAACATCTGAGCATGTGAAGCTGATGGTCTAACTTCTCAGCTAATGAGACTAGGCACAGAAGATTCAAAAATTAGATCTAAAGAATGAGCCACCCGTATCTGTGAAGTCCAATGCCTTTACCTTCATCCTCATTCCCTCTGTTCCTGTTCCTGGGAGAATTCAGCCTGATTTCTTCACTTTCACTCTAACATTCAGAAACACTTTCTGAGCTGTTTCTTTCACCTGCCTCACAGCTGCCTGGGATCTGGGAGTGCTTCAGCACCGAGGGGTGACTCAGCAGCGAGAAATGGTTTTCAGATACAAACCCGCCGCCCACTGCGACTCTGAGCAGGAGCAGTCAGCGTATGCATGCAACCACGTTCATCCAGGCGTCAGCGTGATGAAATGGCAGCTGTGCCTCGTGCAACATCTGCCTCCGCAGGCAGTCTATCATGTATGCCCATGTAGCACCATCAGCTCAGCAGCCAGGCTGCTGGCACCAGGACTGGATTTGTGCTCGTGATCCTTCCCCAGTGAAGCACTGCCTGCCTCGTCCTTGTCTCATCACTTGTCTGGCTTCTGTTTTTGTCCCTCTGCAGACCACTATGAGAATGGGGGATCGATGTTTTGGGAAGTCCGTAGCAGAAGATGGGACTGTCGTCTTCCCAATACTGTCTACTTTTATATGCTCAGATGCTCTCATGATGTGAGGTTTTCCATATCTGCACTCTTTGTCACCCCCAAGCCCTGTCTCAGGCTGCACCTGGAGACAAAAGTGGGACCAGGAAAAGACAGGCTGCCTAGGAAGAGATGCTCAGAGACATTCCCACTTCCAGCATGGGCTTACCGCATGAGCCTTTGAGGGCAGATAACTTCTCTGTTCTCTGTATTAAAGACTAAAAAAACAACTCTGACCTACTGAGATTAAAATAACTTAAGAGCATGGGCAGTGTCATACTAACTGATCATTGTTAGAAAAGGAAGAGAAAAAATAAGCTGAAAAAAAAAACAACAACCTCTTTCACTTCTCTTGTTCTGTCTGTAAAAATGGTATTTGAAAAAAAAAAAAAAAAAAAAAAAAAAACCTCACTTGAGCATGCACAAGTCAACAGCTCTGCCATTCTGCCAGCATTGCCCACAGTCTCCACCTGCCTGCCAGGGTCCCTGCATCTCACTTAGCACACACAAAAAAACTTGTGTTGGTAGGCTGTCATCCCCCGAAAGATAGAGTCCAGACAAAATGCAGGGAATCCTGGCAGGTGGCTGTTGTGAAGAGGAGATTTCATTAGAAATGCTGGTTAAAGGCAGAGGAGGTGGATAATAAATCTAGAGAGCGTTGTGCAGAAGTCACTAGAGCTACTCTGGTGTCTTCAGTGTGTATCAGGCTGGACACAGAGACTGGGCCATTTTCGAGACCTCAATATTCTTATTCCTGTGAGCAATCCTGGAGGAGGATAGCTTTAAAGTCCCTTTTGGTCAGTTCTTGGCCAGGAAAATGTGACCATTCTAGATACTACAGATGCTGAAAATTATTTTTGCTAGCAAACTTTTGTACGGAATGTCCTTAGTGATACAGGTGCTCTGTTCTTTGTTCCATGAGTTATACAGTGAAAATAAACATTCCTCTGGAAGCAGACAAACACTGGTTAGTCTGTGCTAGATTCTTAGTGGGTAGAACCAGACCTGTGGCCTCGATAAGCACCAAGGGTTCTGTCAGATAGGGTAAAGGGGTCTACAGCCTGAAGACTGGCCTCCATCCCTGGAAGAAGCACAATGCTGTATGCTCTAGTGCTCCACTATATTACTTCCAGATAATGTCTTGCTTCAAGAAGATGAAGTGTTTGGTACCTAGAGTCTGTACAGCGTGCAAGGCAAGCAGAGCATTTCCAGATTCCTGGGGCAGAAGAGATCCTAGCCCAGCGGTCCCATTTCACCTCAGCACCAGTCCCTGACCCCTTGCAGCCTGCTGATGGCAGCCGAAGGAGGGAAGACAACCAGAACTGTGACCTGCCTCTCTTCCAGCAGGTGCTTTGGGTTTTACTATGGCCTTATTGATTTCTGTAAGAGCTACTTACTTCTCATGGCCCACTGCAGCTTGACTGCTGGCCTTTTATAGTAAAGACAACAACTGGCAGTGCAACATCTGCATCAAGGAAAACTGGCCCTTGCCACTTGAATAAATAAATTCCTACAGCATAGGTCTGTTTGCTTGTGCTTTTCCTCTGTGTACTTAACCTATAACTATTTTTGTCTAGCTAGGCACAGCCCTTTTATAGTTATCTCTGCTTATTTTGAAAAACCTGAGCTGGGCTTAAAAATTGGCACACATCATGTTGGTCTTACTGATTTTGTGTTGCTTTTCTTCCCGCTACCCCCCATGCCTTGCCCCGGTGGATGCCAGCCCACCAGCTCCTTCCAACCCCTCCATGCCCCACTGTGATTTAATCCAGTCCCTTCCCCCAGCCCAAAATTAATAACCCCTCCTCACAACAGTCAGCCACAGTTCTGGTGGCTTATTTCCAGCTCTTAAACTTACAGACCTATTTTTAGCTCCAAAGGTCTGAAAAGGGATCATTAAGGGAATACATTTGCAAATGTAGAACAATGAAGTGATTCTGGGATTTTCTTTACACAATTACTTAGTGTAAATAATAATGTTTGACACCTGCTTTTCTCTCACATAGAAATCTTGAAGCAGTTTGCAGCTATGAATTCACTAATCCTCTGTCAGCTGTGTACAAATCAGTCTGAGTGCAAGTCCCCTGTGCAGCAGCGAGAGTTATCCTTGAGGTGCTGAGACTGACACCGTGTTCAGATCTACTTTTTCCTTTAAATTCACTGACTTGCTCTTATTCTGTCTGTGACCCCAGTGATGTACCTCCTCACTTCAGAGACTGAAGCATGAGTGAATTAGACCTTCACAAATTCGAATTATATCAAAAATATAGCACCACAGTGCTATAAAGGTGACATTCAGTGGAGACCCCGAGTTCCTCCCTTTATTCTCAAGCCATTAAGCATTATCATTCCTCTATAAAATTATTATAATGCTGTTATACACTGATGCAGAGAGAGGTTTTCTTTTTCTCCCCCCATTTCTCAATTTCCCTTCAGTATTAATGTAATGTGAACATCCGACGGTGGGGCTCAGGAGCTCTACCCTAGCCCTGCTCCACAGTAAAGAGCTGAAGACATTTTTGTGCAAATTACGTTTTGTTGTTTGCCTTTGGTTCTGGTGAGAAACAGCAAACCTGTAGTTAGTGTTTGAAGATCAGGGCTGAGTTGGACAGTCCATGCATTACCCAGGGAAATGCACTTCAGTTTACAAAATAAAACACAAAATATCTCTCATGGATTGTGTCTCCACATGGAGAAGTCAGGATTCAGTAAAAAAGACAACAACTGAACAGGAATCAAGCTGAGAATGCAGCCACATGAGTTTGCCATGGCTTTTTTATGCCCCAATTCAGATTTTTTTTTCCTTACCATCCTTCAGCTAAAAGTGTCGTTTTGCTGGTTGTCACAAAAGCTCGGCTGCGATGTGCTCCTGTGTGCAGTTTCTTTCTGTAGAGTCAGGTCAGCATTACAAGGATGATCACATTGACTTAACCAAGCAAAGCCCTCTGCCTTCACCTGATACAGCCTGACAGCTGGCGGAACCGCAGCAAGACCAGATAATTCAAACACTAGATTCGTAACAATTTTTCACGAGGTATTTTCTTTTAAACTTCAAGCCAACGTTCTCCCAGCAAGCATCTTTTTATGGAAAGGTTGATTTCCTCTGTAAAGTTTCTTCTTGCCATGAATCATCCTTTTTCACTGAACCTTTATGTAGACCTTGACAAATGTCTCATAGTCCATCTTGTTTTCCCTGAGCAACCATCTACCTGCTGGCCAGAGGTCTCATTTTGAAGTTTTGGCCGTGCTTGGGCAGTGCCTGAGATGAGGGCTCCTGTGTTGTATACATGTACTCACCTCAGTGAGATTCTCCCTAGAATATAAGGCCAACAATTTATTTATTTATTTATTTTTAGTGTGTTTTAAATGTAGCCAAAATATTAGGCCTCGGCTCTGGGAGATTAAATGCATCTTGCAGTCTTAGGTACCTTCTGGGTGCAGGAGAAACACAGTGATGAAATGGGGGAATGGTGATTTCGGATAATAAGGAGGGTAAAGGGAGGAAGTAAGGAGCAAAACTTGGAGTTCTTTAGGGCATCATGAGGTGTGTCTTAGGGCTGAGACCAGAAGTGTCTCTGTAGACATGAAGTGCAAGTCTGAAGCTCACCAGGTTTCACAAAGGTTGCCTACTGCTCATGTGAAGAGCTTGAGTTGGTTGGACTTCTCAGGGCTCAAACCAACCCTCTTATTTTACTCCTCCTTTGGTCTAACTGTGCAGGACACAGTCTCTGTAATGGGCTTGGCAGATAGAGTCACTGGGATTCTTTAAAAACACATCCCTGTTGTATATCCTGGGCTGTATTTACACACCTTTGTCCAGAGCACACGCCTCACTGCTGTTTTGTCACCTGAAATGTGCTTACACATAGAGTGTTAAGGAGTTCGTGCTATCCTCCTTTGTCTCGTTCTCCCTCTTTGGCCCAGATCCACCTCCTTTACACCTGGACACAGTCTCTGGAGCAGAGGCCTGCTGGCTCTGTGGAGGTGCCAGCTGCTCTTTAGGGCATAAAAAAGGGATGGCCCAGAAGAGGGCCAAGTGGCTGATGAACAGCAGCTGCAGGTGCCAAGTGGCCGATGACTCAGGCCTGTTGGCGACTCCTCTGGCTACACCTGTGCTGGTGAACTCCTGCCAGTGCCTGCCCTCTGGTCGCGAGGCCAGCTGGCATAGTCTGGCTGTGCCTCTGCTTTCAGACTCTTAGCCTTCAAACCAGCTTTACGAACTTCCTACTCACAGTGTTCCCTGGTCCAGGCCTGCTCCTGAACCTTTGTTTAAGACAGTGTTCCCTGAACTAGGGCCCTAATCATGCCCAAGACCATGATTTCATAGTGCTGACAATGATGTTCCAGTGTCTGAGCCTGGTCTCCAGTACTGTTCATGCCAAACAAATGCCAACTCCATCTCTGCTTTTGCAATACCTTCCTTCCAAACATGAAGGGATATTGTCCCTGCTGGGTTGGAGCTGAGTTGTGTGAATCACCTCATAGTCTCCCCATTTTCAGAGCACGTGTCCCCTTGGTACTCCTGCCTGGAGGGGAAATGCTCTTGGCCCTGTTCGGTGGCTGGAGGCTGGGATGTGGGGAGGATGTTGTAGAGATATAAGAGAAATCTCTGGTTTAAAATAACAATAACTATCTTCAGCTTACTTATTACTTACATAATTCATCTTACTTATTCTCAGAAGGATAAACCAAACCCTGCCAAATTCTAGGCTGCACAGCCAGCTGTTATTTCTGCAAGTTAGACACATCCCTTGCTGCAGCCTTTGAAGGTTTGAAGAGCCTGGAGGATCAGGTCCTAAATAACTCACTGAAGGTCACGAGGGAAGTCTGAACAGGATGTGGAAGCATCTCTCCCAAGTCACAAGCTAGCACAACAGCCCCTGGAGCACATATTTCTCAAATGTAGTAGGTGATGGAGCCTATAAGTCCTTGAAATTTTCTTCCTTCCATAATAACACACAAGATCAACATTTGTTCATACAGGCCAAGGTTGTATCTCCAAAAGCAGTTAGAAAGCACGTCTCAAGGGAATAGGAAAGAGCCCCATAGGACAGAGGAATGTTAACTCAATGGTCCAAAGGTCTTAGTTGTGCGTGTGTTCATATACTACAACTTCAAGGTTAAGTAAAACATCCTCTGTGACAGTGATACATCTTAGGAAATATATATATATATAATATACATACATATACATATAATATATATAATATATATATATTATATTATATATATATATATATATATATATATACACAATCCTGGAAAACAGAAAGGGTGAACAAAGCACAGAGGAGTGGAAGAAAATGGGAATGTGCCTCTTCTCCATGGCAAGCTCAACATAGAACCTTAAGGAAGAGCTGAGAGAGGGGCAAAGCAGCACATGAGGCTTTTACCAGCACGAGAGCCCCCTCTGCACAGGCTGCGGGGGCCTCTCCAGCATCCATGGGCATGCTCCAGATGGCAAAGCAGGTCCCATCAGGTAGAGCTCTGGTGTGTCCTGGAGCAGTCCCTGGCCAGTGTTTATCACATTCATGATGTGACTGTTCAATCTGCCTGTATTAACACTAGGAAAAATGTAGGGTCAGGCAACAACCCCCTTAATAATACCAGGTTCACCAATCTGCCCACTTACTAAATCTTCAACATTTTAAAGCAACTTTTGTATTTTCTACCATGCTTGGATCCTGAGGTCTTATTTTATCTGTCACATCCAGTCTGCTAAGAGAGGCAGGTTCTGTATCTTAGTCTGTGGTATGATTTTCTGTTTGTCCTTTTGGATGACTTTGCCCAAAGGGGCGATAATAAAAAATGTGAAAGCTGGTGTCAAAATAATTTCTCTGTTCCTGGAACATATATTTGTTTCATTATTCTTGTCATTCTGTTTTACTTCTGTCTTTTTCTCTTCCCTTCTCCACTTATGTTCAGTATTAGAGCAAAGCAAAGTATATAATATAAATAATTCTGCTTTAAAATGTTTTGGTTAGCACTGACCCATTCTCATGTGGATATGTGGGAGCTCGCATACCGCATATGCTCTTTATATGCCTGCAATTTATGAAAACACATAACTTTCCATTGACAGCTGCACAAGGGCATCATCATATGGAAGATCCTTTGATTCCTCCTGTTGGGAGTAAAATTGTTATTTAGCCAGGGCCAAAACCTACAGTAGACTCCCAGAAGCAAAAACAAGCAAACAAAATAACAAAACAACCAACCAGCCAGACAAACAAACAAACAAAAAACAAGGAAATGGGAAATGCTCCTTATAATCAGACAGATTATCCAAAATAGATTTTATTTATTCCTTCCATTCTACTGCCCAAGAGGAGGGGAGCCAACCCCAGCTTCATGGTTATTATTCATTTGGGTGGGAAGCTGGGCTCTGGAAGGCCTTTAGGAACAGACCCTTCCTCTACAATATTTAGAAGGATGTCAGGGATGTTTGATATTTTCTTGTTTTATGCCGTGGTGAAGAACAGAAAGGAAGAAGGTGCATGTTGTGAAAGGCAGGCCATGTGTGCTGTTGGGCATTAATTGTCCCTGGGAAGGTTGTCTGTAATGAGGCGCCAGCACTAATGCTCCCACTCCACCCACGTGGCTCTCGGAGGCCCTCACCGTGGAGGGAGTGGGAGCCAAACAGCAGCCGAGCAAGGCTGGAAGGGCTCAAGAGCAGAGGACATTGTTCCAACACTAATCCCCAAAAAGGGCTGTTTCAGGAAGAGAGCTCTTCTATGGTGATACCATAACAACACACAACTGCCAATGCAGTCAACCGGGTGGTTTTTCCCTCTCTTTTCCTAATTTTTTACCTCCCTACCCTGGATTTTCTGCTTTAAACCCCACTGTAAAGGACTTAGACTGCTAAACACTTTCAAGAAATACATATAAATTTATTCCATACATTTAGCAAAAAACAGAGGCAGATTTTTGGACAAGTGCCACCATTTTGACATTTGGGTTTCAGAGATACCGTCTCCAAACCTGCACATCAAGGGTGACATCTCAGAATCAGATGTGGCTTGGCTGGCACCACGGCTTTGCTCCTGTGCAGGGCCACGTCTCCCCAAGGCAGTGCAGGGTAACCATCTGTGCTCTGCATCTTGATAAAAACAGAAGCTGACATTTTTACTCTTTAGCATTGATGTTACAGCAACTCTTAAAAAAATGTATCAGATGATGTACTGACATGGAGGCCACATCGGCCCAGCTCCCACATCAAAGGCAATGCAAAAGGTGCAGAACAGTCAGGTGTGCCATGTGATAGCAGAGACAGGGTAATTATTTAATATCCACAGCTTAAAAAATGGTTAAAATTGAAATCCGTTCGCACTCTGGGATCCCTGACATACCGTAGTGCCACAGAGGTTGTAAAGATGAAGTGGATGCTGCAGTTGCTTGGTGTTGGCCTGCTGCTGGAGTCACTGCAAAACCGGGATTTGCCTCACGGCTGGAACAAGGGGCTGGCAATCCCCTGACATTAGTTACAGTTTCCACCACGGGATTGAAATGGTGGCTTAGGGCATGTCTTTGTTCTTCCACCTCACTGCTCCCCTGCCTGCAATGAGCAGCGTTTCCCTGACAGATGTGCCCATGCCCGGAGATGAGGAAGGTGTGCGGAGAGCCTGGCACCGCTCGGCCATGGCTCGAAATGCCAGCATCTGTTCACTGAAAGGGCACGTGTTAAGTAATTGCACTTTTTTTTTTCATCGTGGCTGCTGTTGTCTGTCAGCAGCAACGGGAACACGGCGGTTAATGCTTAACCTCCATCCTCCGATGTAACGAAGGAGCTGGGCCATGGGATGAATATGGAAGATTTACAAAGGCAGGGCGCACAAGTGGTTTTTACATGGATATGGTGCACATTTTCCTGGCACAGGTGATGCACACAACGTGAACAGTTCAGAGAGTTGCTTTCAGAAGACACGCTTTGCAAATACTGTTTGTTTTGTTTCGAAACAAACAGGGAGTGATTGAAATGCACAAAGGTATTGGCAGTGCCACAATGAGAAAATTATAAAGCCACTCACACATGACGTGTTGACTGAGTTCACATACCGGGACATCTCTGAAGCTAGGATTTGTGAAAGAACACAGGAGAATCAGGTCTATTCAGTGGGTTTTTAGTGCCCAATTCATTTCAGCATTTTTAAAAAACGGTGCTATGATTTTAATATAAAACTGAGCATCAGTGCAGTTTCCCCACGTCAGGTCAATGACTCCTGGCATGGGCTGCAGAGTCAAGGAGATGTCACAGAAGGTCGGAGGCTCGTGTTGACCTGCTCAGGACCGGGTGCCATGCTGTGGCTGACAGTGAGGGCTCAGCAGCTTCCTGGCTATGGAGCTGAAACTGCAGGGTAACAGCAGAGCGAAGGACAAGGCATGCTCTGGAGAAGGGTAAATCAGCCAGCTACAATTACCGGCAGGCAATCAAGCAAGGAGGGAAACTGTTTCCTGATTCCACAGCAAACCATTTGTATCTAAAAGATTTCAGTTTGATTAGCTCCTTTCTCAGTATGCAGGATAGCCCTGTTATTTCTTTCCAAATCCAGCCCCATAGGTCACCATCCCATTCCTCCCAGCAGGTAATTCTAATTAATGAAGTGCTGTGAGGTCTTTTCAGGACACGAGGATGATTAACTCTTCGACAGGTATCTCCAGCATAGATCAAGCAATAAGGTTCAACCAGAGGACCTAGCAGCAGGTTCTGACCTGATTTACATCAGCTGAAGTCTCAGGTAGCTCCAGTAGCTTCAAAGGATTTCTCCTGGTCTCCTGTTAGTATCAGCAGTCCAAGATCTGGAAATGACCTCCCTGCTGTACGCTGCAGTGGTGACTTCATGTGGACAAGAGTGCATCATGCCACAGGTTGCTTTTGGAGTGACCTCCATTTTGCACAACACTCTGGCTTTGAGTTGTGCCTTGCCATAAGACCAGCTCCATGAGGGTTCAAAGTAGGACGTTCCCCTAGGTGGGCTGCCTTCCCACCTTTCTCTCAGTATGGTGATCCATAACCAGGACCTGGTACAGCCCCTCCCAGTGCACAGGGGAAGGGACAGGTGACAGACCCTCAGCCTGGATGGCCTAAATTCTGCCCTTCGTCACCTCATCACCAAAATGGTGACCTGGGTGATGGAGGAAGAAGAGGAGAGCAACTTGGGGAAGACTTAACTGGTAAATCTAGCTAATTTCAGTTATGATGTTAAAGTTAGGCTTCACTATTGCTATTATATGTATCTTGGACTGGCCTCACACTTCTGAGACCCCCTCACTACTGCAGCCTGCAAACGTCAGGAGCTACCTTGGCACGTTAGAGAGGGACACACCACCCAAGATATTACTGTGGCATTTGTTAGAATAAAAGTCACCTTTTCTCTTTTTCTCCAATTTTGCCTACAGGAAGAGTTGGGCCATCCCTGAGTTTTGTGCTATCTGTTTTACATGGCAGGATGTGCTTGTCAGACACTGTTCTGCTTGCTCTGTGCACGCTCTGACAGCACTGACGTGTTTATTGTGATTAATAAACACGATTATTCATAGCGCAGTGGCAGCTAGAGAGCCTAATGATGCATTGGGGCCCAGTAGAAACCCCTCGGAAGAACTAGTCATTTAAATAGACAAAGAATGTTATTACTGCTTTACAGGTGAGACCCGGAGAGATTAGAGAAGTTGTCCCATGCCTCACAGGAAGCTTTGC
Source organism: Oxyura jamaicensis (assembly GCF_011077185.1). Taxonomy (NCBI): domain Eukaryota; kingdom Metazoa; phylum Chordata; class Aves; order Anseriformes; family Anatidae; genus Oxyura; species Oxyura jamaicensis. The sequence goes on from NC_048894.1 coordinate 147,317,123, forward strand.
AGAATCAGAAGCTGAACTCATATCCCCGGAGCTCCAACCTTGTGCCTCTAATTTTACTGAAACAGAAACACGGGAGGAAAACCACCATCAAACAGCCAAGTGCATCACAGGATATACACTCATTCTTTCAGCCCCGTGGAGCTGCAGCACTTCCGGGGTTTTTGTTTGTGTGTGCACTACCCTTCCCTGGTGATTATTTCTTCTCCTTTTCCTCTTTGTTTGCCGCCTGTGAGTCATTGTAGTGCAGAGAAAATTTTTGTCTAATTGAAAAGGAGCCTGGTTTGAATACACACACCAAACACTTTCCTCCCCCCCCCCCCCCCTTTTTAATATCAAAGTGGTACCAGATCGGGCCCTACATAAAAAAAAAAAAAAAAAATCTAGCTCCATTTCTTTTAACTTTTAATTGCCTTTTATTGCACCTGATACCAGCTCTCAGTCTGACCATAACTGTGCCACTCTATTGTTCCTCATCTACCCCTACTTCAGTTTTTATTTGCAGCCACCTCTGTTTGTCTTCTGCTCTTGGAGAGCTTCTGTCTGTGAGTAGTCCTACACTATGAGTACTCCCCCAAATCACCTTGCTATTGTATTTTGGGTGAGGAAAGAGGTGGTGGAGGGCAGTCTTCACATCAGCATTTGCTTTCTTCTGTCTCTCAGCTGCCATGTTTCATTTCATGGCATCCTCATCCATGTGGGTGCAATTATAACCTTGCCAGTCTACATCCCATCCCAGATACTGCTAGACTTTAAAACTTTCCTTTGGCAGGCCTGTGGGCCAGGTTAGGACATGCAGGCATTCAGCACGTAAGCAGGGAGTGCTCCTGGTGGTAATCCATGAGTAGGTCTTGATGGATGGGCAGAAGTCCTCCTTCTTCCTCCAGAGAAGTGGTTTTAGGATACCCAGCACACGGATCTTATCCCAGGGCTGCTTGGAGGAGGGAGGAACCTTTCTCTGGAATGACAGCCTCTGTGGATAGCGAATGCTGTGGATTAATGAGACACACAGATCCCAGAGAATGTTTTCATCCTAAAGGGAACATGTTCACAGGGCCTGCAAAGACCAACTTCTGCTGTAGTGGCAGAGAGCAAGCTGGGTGGGCGGAATATCAGTGCTCCTGCTGGAGGTGGCCAGGGCACAGAGGCTTGCAACATTCACCTTTTCGGAAAGCTAAAACAACATGAACCTGATGTATAGGCAAGGACTGGAGATTTAGCAAGGTGCAGCTACTAGCGTTCCCACACCAAAAATCCTACAATACTGACTCCAGAAAGGGCAGCATTTCAGCACACAGATGTGGCTTTCTGGCGCCACAGCCACAGTTGATGTATTTCTTGGTTCAGATACCTTTTAGAGGTTATAAACACATCACTGCCAAGGCAATGGCAAATTTGGTTAAGGAAACGGAGTTGTAGGTCATTTTGCCTCATAATGGACTGCAAACCAGTACAGCAAAGTGCTTTCTTTATGATGTTCATTTTTGCGAGGGAGGTAAAATGAAGCTGACTTGTTTTTGGAGGAAAGAGAGCAGATGGCAAAATCTCCAGCTATGCTGGTACTGAGTGAAAGGAAGGTATCGCTAATGGCCAGGTTTGAAGGCAACGACCAGATGTGATTTAGTCTGCTCTCTCCTGTTTCAGAGGGGTGCTTCAATCTCCATGATCAACTCCAGGCATCTGCTCTACCCCAAGCCCTGAATAGCTACAGCTTCAGAACATCATTCAGAGTTACGAATTTCAGGGGCACTAAACACCAGACCCAAAAGGTGTCAGGTTGGACTTTCAAACGTGGAGACACTGGAAAATACGGGACCTTCTAAGAGAACAAGGGGCTAATTTTTATCTTTGTGAAAACAAGACCATTTAACTCTTCCTATTCATCAAGGAGCATATCAGACATCCACAAATCTAACTGTAGATGCCAAGTAGCAGAAGAATATGATGGCTGTGAAGACGCATGTTCATTGAAAGCCTCTGAGCCTGCCTCTGGAAGGAAAAATTGAGGTATGTGTAATTGTAGTGTCAGCTTACAAACACCCTGCTTCGCAGCTCCATGTTGCGTGCATTTACCTTGACAACAGCTGCGGAGCAGTTCCTGTATCTCTGTGGGGTTTTGTTCTCTGTGGGGTTTTTGTTCTCTGTGCTTTGGCATTTTAAACCAACGTCTGATGTCAAAACAGAATGGGAATTTCCCGATTTTTCAATTTTTGATGGCAGTCCCATCAGACGTCTCAAACCACGAAGACGTCTCAGTGGTGAGGGAGTTCTGCGAATGGCCAGACAGCAAGGGGAGCCGCGCTGACTCTTCTGCATGGCTCACGCTGAGTCACAGCCAAACCCACCGGCGGAGATCAGGAAGAGCAGTGTTCGTCAAGATCCCGTGTTCTGAACGAGACAGAAAAATAAGCCTTGGATTCACGAATGTTAGAACTTCCTGGGAGAAAACATTGTTGTTTAAAATGAAACAGAATAAAAAGAAGAGCCCCACTGGATCACAAGTGGGGCGTAGGACTGAGACATTGCCTGGTGTCAGAACCCTTATAACACTAATTAAGGAGCTCGCCAATTAGCAGTGGATGCGAAGAGCTCTCTGACCTAGGCTGCCTTTGCTCAGCACACATTTTCTGGTGGCCTGGAAGTGAGAGGGAAGCCGTCCCCAAGAGGCAGAGGGGCACGGTGATCTAATGTCTGCATGTGCAAAGTCCAAACCAGTTACTCATCCCTTAGACATTTATTCTGAATAGTCTTATTTTAAAAGTAGCTACGAGACAGGCTCTAAAGCAATTCCTTGTGAGAAATCATTGGTTCAGAGATTAGTATCCAAGTAGCCTTTTCACACTGGAAATTTATTCTGTCTACTTCAGAATTCCCCTTTGGTAAATAATGGATTAAGTCACAAAAATCACATTATAATGAGAATGGCATGAAGCTTTAATGAGACCAGAGCTACAAAAACTAACCTTATTTTCGGCTCTCCTCAGAAATCAGGATAAGGTTTGTCATTAACATATCATGACCGGCTTTAATTGAGTAATTAATGACAGTAACCAGATAATAGCAAGGTGCTTGGCAGTGTTATTCTAGCTGGTGTACAAACACATCTCAGAAACCTGGGCTTTGTCTACAAAAGGTTGCAACTCGAGAGGGAAGAGTCAAACAGAAAGTCTGCAGCTGCCAGCCTTGGAGCTCCCTAAGTACAGGGTGGTGACAAGGCGGACTCTTCCCTACCCTTTCTGCTGAAGCCAGACCCTTCTGTGTGCAAAGACAGACCACTGAAGAAGTCTCTCACCAGCAAGTAGCCACAGGCACTGCCCCCAGGACGAGCAAGCCCCGAGCTCTGCTCCTGACTCCTCGTGCTATTTATATGTTTCATGCCATGAAGCAGGATGAGGGAAGTCCCTGGAGAAAGCACCAACCATCATGCCTCATTCCCCACCCCAGAAGAGCCCAAACATTGTGCCACAGAGGCAGGACCTCCTTTGCTTGCCTTCTCTTGCACAGGCAAAGCATACACTGCTCACACCATAACCCAGCTACAACTGGGGATATGGTGAGAGGGGACCATCTCCTCCTCTCACTGAACCCCACCAAACCTGTGAAGATGCTCACAGGGAAAAGGAAGCAGTGGCTTTGAAAGCTCTCAGGTTGAGGGTGTGAAATGCAGGTCTTGTAACTTCTGGGTGCTTGAACTAATAGGCTTTTATACAAAAAGAAGGAATTACCTGTTCCAGTCGTGTTCAGGAAGAAAAAAAGAAATGAGCTGGCAATCTCTCCCCTGGGGGAGGATTACAGTTATGTGTGGGAGTGCTCTGCAAATCCCCAGGCTGGGTGATCACTCTTGCCTCTTCCTGACTGTCTGCCCAAGGGACGCCGAGGTGTGCAGCAGCCTTCCACTCTCTCCCACTCTCTGGTTTCCATGGGATGGAGACATGGGTGCACAGGCTGGGTGTTCTGCCTCTTCCCAGCCCAGTCTTGGCTCAGCTGTATGGAGGGCCATAAAGTGATCAGCAGTACCCTGCAGCCAAGGCACAGCCAAAATGTCCCAGGGTACAGGCTCACACCTAATCTGGGCTTTCCATAGGTACCTAAGCCCAGGAGGAAGGTGGGATTTCAAAGACGATTTTCTTTTCCACCTTTCAGGCTGTCCTAGCAATGCCCTGCTCAGCACCCTCAGTGCTGTGGGCCCCATTCTGGGCTGTGGGCTGTCCTCATCGTGGCACGGTGCCACAGATGCTTTAGCCCACGTAGTGCTGAGGACCTTCTAGCTGCGGTCCTGTAGCCTCCCTTTCACTTGCAGCTTCGCATCTCCCAAGCTGCCTCAGGAGTGTTTTCCAGAGCTGCTGGGGCAGTAATTTTCTGCTGCTGTTCTCATGGCCTTGAACCTGCAAACCCCGATGCTGTCGTTGCGGTGGGTCCTCATGGGAAGCAAATGCCACTGGGGTGAGACTCATGCCTCCCCCCTTCCTTTCCCCTTGGGTGTAGCTTTCTCTTAGGGGGCCCAAAACCACACATATGCGAAGCTTAGCAGCCAGCCAGCATGAAACACCCGCCGTGATCACAGTGTGCTCCCAACAGCACTGCAGGCTGGCATAAAGCACGGGCTCTCCCCATAGGGAATTTGAGCAGCTCCTAATGAAAACCCTGCAGTTATTATGGAAAGTGATAACGGGAGGAGCCTGCCACACTGGAGAGGACACCCAACAGGGGGGCTGCGTCACTTGTCTTCGCTGCTGACCACTCAGAGATTTTCCCTTCCCTTTATTTTTCTCTCTGTTTCAACGCTCATGCCTTGGTGTCACTGATAGGCTGATAGCAGCAAGTGCTGCAAATATTGCACCCTAAGTCAGGATGTGGTAATGACCGTAGCTGAGAAAAATCATACATCCAGGCACCGTTTTCATAGCCCATCATTCTTTCAGCCGGTCTGATTCTGAAATATACTGAGCACTTTCCAGGAAAGGACTCGTGAGATGTTCAGCCCAGCTTCAGATCAGGTTCTTAAAATAAACTATCTCCATGTTTATTTAAAAACAAAACATCAGCTTAGCCAGTTCTACAGTGATGGCTTGAGTTAAGATTTCACGTTACAGAAATATGGACCTGCTTTCTTGATGCAAACAGTGATGTCAGTTTATGACGGATAATATTTTTTAATCACCTTTATCTTTAGAACCACCCAGTAATTAAGACTCAGAAAGGACTGTGCAAATACGTTTGCATGAAAAAAAAATGATGCTCTTTGTGGAGTAACTGATTATATTAGCAGCTTCAATTCTGGCTGAAGAGTTTCTTGGTCCTGCCAAAGCTCAGGAGTCAACCCAGCTAAGAAAAATATGATTTCTTAGTTCCTTCTCCAACTGCTGTCAGAGAGTCATTTCAGCCAGAGTCCTAACCAAAGCAAACCCAGAGAAAGCACAGGGAGCACACGGAGAAGCAGAAGGCTCAAACTGGAGAGCATGTAACTTCCCAGCATCCTGGGAGACAGCTGCAAGATGTTTGTTAGCCACAATGATACATGAGATAGAAGGAAAGATGACTAACAAGCCTTTCACTTGAAATTGTGGCTGTCTCATAATCAGTAACACTCAACAGCCTCCAGGCAAAATCCTCCATCAGTCCCAAACAGCAGACAGTGCAAGGAATGAGTAACCTGAAGCTGGGACATGATTTCTCAAATCACTTGCCCCTGCTGATTTCCACCCGTGGTGCTTTGAGCTCCAGCATTCGGCTAGCGATCCCCTTGCTCCAGAATCAGCACTGGCTCGACAGCTTCTAACATAACTCACCCATTACACATTGTCTAGGGCTCGGCTGTCATGGCTATAAACAGTGAAATAAGGAGAGATAAGAGATCACCCAGATTACTGGCAGCGGTAGAAGCTGTAGAGCAACCTTGGCAAGGCTGCTCTTGCTATCTGGCAGACAGCTGAGCAGAGACAAAAACACGGCTCTGCCCATCCTGGGGCTCGGTTCTTGGCATGCTGCTAGGACAGCTTGACACAGGTTGCCATCGCCCAGGATTTATGGCAAGCCACCCTTTCGGCTCATCAAGGCTCCGTGCTGGCTTGGGACATCTTCCCATGAGCAATGTTTGTCGGTGGCAGGGAGCTGCCTGAGGTTCAGACCTGTGAAGGAGTTACCAAACCTACAGAGGAACCGCACGGCACCTGAGACGCTGCTTCATTGTGTGCTCTCCCTGGGCTGGCAGCAAGAAAAGGTTCCCCTAAACACAGCACAGCTCCTGTTTGCACGAGGCTAGACCTCGTTACAAAGGGATCGGGGTCATTTCCTAATGGGAAAGCTCCGACAAGAGGGGGATACCCGCACGTTAGCTGAGCTGTGGTAACTGTTCACGTACACGCTCCTACCCCTTTGCCAACAGCTAGGAAAGCACATTCATCTAACCCTCTTCCACCGAGGCTTAGCGTAATGTGTTTCACCTCCCGGCTGCCGTGGGCTAAGCGCATGAATCAGCCAGCGATTGCAGTGCAGCTGACATGTAGGAACTCAACCGTGTGTCTCAGCCCTCTGGGCTAGCTATTGTCACACTGTCCTTCCTCCTGCATTTGTCTTAGCTTGTTTATGACCCTGTGTGCTCAGGTCACATCAGATTTACTTGGTGCCTTCCCGTAGCAGGGACCAGGTTCCCATTTCATTTTTGCTATGCTCTTTTTCACTTCTCTGGACTGCTGTGGTTCAGACTCCATGTGCAGGGGTTTGCTGAGCTTCAGGAATATTTCTTACAGTTGTACTTAAATCACCCATGGCCAAGCCTTTCTATTCGTATCCAGACATTCATCTATTGCTCTTCATGCAAGTAATAAAGCTCTTTTCATAAGCAAGCAAACAACAACAAAAAAATTAGTTTAGCACCAAGAGCTGTTTGAAACAGATAAACTGTAAAGCATTACATAAAAAGTGGGGCTGGTTTTCACAGTCCTCATTGTACTTGGAGGAGCATTTTGTCATTATAACTTTGGACTATAGCGAAAGAGCCTTGCAATAAAAGGCTGCCATAAATTGACCTTTTGTTGCAAATACTGCCATTCAAGCATAAAGCAGCAAGAAAGGCTACATAAGCTGCGTTAAAAGTAGGTCACTGTACATCTACTGTTGCCATGGCTGGTCCTGGCTGCGTGTTGCTTGCTGGGTTTCTCGGCAGGAGCAGCGACACGCAGGCAGAAAGACTGTAACTCACCCCACAACTTCATGCTGTAGAGAAAGGACAGGGTGGTATCAAGGGGTGTTTAAAATCTGGGTTCCTAGGTAGGGCAGGACTTCTGTGGACCACCTGTAAAGCTGATTTCTGAGAAGTGGGATGTCGTGGCAGCAGGGATGGATGCAAACAGGCTGCTGGCTGGCACTGTCACCCCTTAGGTGGGTTCCAGGACTGCAGAAGTGGCACCTGGAGCTGGTGGGAAGCTCTACTGGTAATACTAAAGGTCTCAGTGAAGCAGCAGTACTTCAGGTCTGAATTGCCCCGGTCTTGCTGAGCCTTTCCCTCCCCACTGTGCCCCCATGCAGTGCTGGAACAATGCTACCTGGCTGGGCTCTCTACCACAGCAGCACTCCTCTTCCTCCAGCCCTCCACAAAGTCACCATTCCTCTGCCATCACCTTCCTAGCCAGAGAGCAGCGAAAAGGAAACTTTTATCTCCTCCACAACTGCCTGAACTGTCATTGATTCTTTGCTGTCTGTCCCCTGAAACACTTAAATGGCCTCAATCTCTGCAGCAAAACAACAGAGGTGGCTTAACTCACCTCGGGCCTTCCAGGGCTGCCCACATTGTTGACATTACTGAAGAGAAAACTGAATCCAAGCCTCCAAAAGCCAACAGGATCTTTCTCCAGTAACGCCCATGGGCTGCCCACAGACATTACCTCAGAAAACCACCGTGCTCCAGGAAAATGTTTAAGTGCACAAAGCCCTGTTTCTGAACAGGACTGAATTTAAGCTCAGGGTCAAATGTCTTCTTGACTCCAACCCTAACCAACACAATACAGATAATAAAAACTGAGTCACAGGGACTCCTCAGGAAAACAATTATAACATCTATGTTCCCATGACTGTCCAAGCTTATCTGACTCAGCTGCACTAACTGGCCCAAAACAGGGGTGGATTCAGGATCCCAGCTCCTGCTGGTGATTGACAGCAGACCCTAGAATGTGATGGAAATCAAGAGCACTTCCTTACAACGGGGAATCCATGTGCCAGCTCTTCCTTATCCTCAGCTCATCATTTTCCTGTTGAAGTTTTTACTCGGCAGCAGGGAGGAGCCTTCATTTACTCCCCTTGGTACAAGATGATACGATAGACTGAAGAGGAAAAATCGTTTTTCTTTGTGCCTCTATTACAGCCTTACACAGTGAAATAATACACAGCCTTTGATCTTGTTCCACTTGTGTATCATTCTTTGCAGCTGATTGAACTAATAAAATATAGGATGTGCAGGTTTAAAGACAGATTCAAAGTAAAAGTGTAGCTAGATGTTATGATTTGTGCTGAATTATTTATTACACAATAAACGACTTACTCATTTCAGTAGACAATCCATCCGCCCACCCATCCTCTTCCACGGGCTGCTGTTCAAAAAGGCTTAAACGCTGTCAGAGAAGGGAAGATGCAATGGAAGCAAGTAAGATGCTGGTGCCTAGTCATCGGAGGAAAGAGCAAAAGGTGGCTTTTATTGTCATTGATTATCATTATAGCACTATATAGATATTAAGTTGGAATATTCTTCATGGCATTTTTCTGCAGCAGTTCTGAGTGTCCCAGATGGAAGTGCAGTTCCCTGTACTCAATAAACATGACATAGAAAACTCGCTAAGCAGAATGGGTGGACCAAGACAACATAGAGCTAGAACAGCACAGACTGGTGAGGGACATCGTAAGGCAACTGAAGTCCAGCTCAATTTGCTTATCTGATATACAAAACATTCAATATAATGTGCATTTTCAACTAGTTTTGAAGGATTCAAATAAAAATACATTGAACAGACTTCTTGATACTGTACACTAAAAGGTCTGTTATAAAAAAAAAAAAAAAAAAAAAAACTTTTTAACTCCCCTGAGACAAGTATGATATTTGTGTTTTCTCTGTAAGCCTTTTTTTTCTTTTTTTTTTTTTTAAGTGTATGCAGTCAAACTATCCGTGTGTTCAAACATGTCTATGTATAGATGTGCCCCCCCTGCAGAATCAAAGAACAGCTGAGCTTTGATGGCACCCTTGGAGACCATCTAGTATAATCCTTGATCAAAACATGGGCAATTAAAACAGGTTGCTCAGGGCTATGTCCATTTGGTTTTAAGTATCTCCAAGAATGGTGACTCCATAACCTCTCTGAGCAACCTGAGCCAGTGTTTGACTACCGAACAAGTGAGTAAGAAGTTATTTCCTATGTTCACATAGAATTTCCTATATTTTAATGTATGCCCATCATTTCTCTGGTGGTGTCACGGGGCACCACCACTGAGAAGTGTCTGTCCTATCTTCCTCACTCCCTCTCTGTCAGGTCTTGATGCACATTGATATGATCCCATGGGGCCTTCTCTTCTCCAGGATGAATACTCCTAGTTTTCTCAGCCTTCCTTCTCAGGAGAAAACATTGAGAGCCTTGCTAAATTCAAGGTGAACAACATCCATTGCTCTTCCTTCATCTACTGAGCTGGTCATCTCATTGTAGAATCATGCGTTGGTTGAGCATGATTTCACTTTTGTCGGTCCATGCTGATCAGTCCTAATTACCTGGGTTTATGTGCTCCATCACCCTTCTTCGATACTGGAAAATTTGTTGTATGACCCGAATGAATGGGGGTGAGGGGAAAATCAGATTATGTTATTTCTATTGCTGACACAGCAACTCTTATTTTTGTTATAGAAACAGTGCGAGGCTTTGAAGTTTCTAAAATGGAAAAACATCTGAATTAAATTCCTAGAGGAAGGGGAAAGCTACATCACAGGATATCCCATGGGAACCTAAGAAAAAAAAGTGACAAGTTCCTTACACAGCAGGAGTCTCTATCACAAAGTCATTAACCAGTCCTATTACCCATCATTGCCTACACTTTCCGTGAGGATTTTGACCGACTTAAAGCTCCTTCAAAATAATGCCTGGACATCAGGATTTTGTACTATCACAGAAAGCATGCAATATCATTCATTAGGTTACGCACATTGTGGGTCCCATTCCATGAGCACTGGAAGCTCCCATGCACGTCAGTCATCCATCAGTCATTTTGGCACCACACAACCTCTTCCTGCATATCTGTCCTTTACTAAAGGCCAGAAACGTGCTTAGAAAGGGTCCTACACCAAGTTTATAGAAAACAATAAAATAGAAAGCACTAAAACTCTGAATGTAAAGACACAGCTCTGACTTAATGTTTAAGAGCCTCTTGCATCTCAGATTTGCACAGGATGGAGAAGGAATGAATCCAGTGACTATGGAGTTACAAACTGCCCCTCAAGTCCCACAGAATAATTCTGATGGTTGTTGTTTACAATATGTTTATTAGTTTCCTGGTGTAAACAGCCGTGTGTTCTGCGAAAACAAACAAACAAATGTAAATATTGGATTTGAAATCAGAGTTTCCCATAGCTTGTTTGCAAATACAAACTTCTTAGAATTGTTTTAAAGCTTATTACTGCTCGCCTGCTTTCTAAATAGGCAGGAATGAGGAACGCAAACATCAGCTGCTGCCTCAGGCAGGTATCTCCCAGCACAGGGCTACTCGAATGCCAGGGTCTGACCTTGATTTGGGGTTGCTGCAGGTCGGCTGAGGAAGGAGCCCTGCTCAGCAGCCTCAGCACAGGCAGAGCAGCCCTCACCCCGGGGAACAACAGCACCCTTGGCCCTGTGCTAAGGAATGAGGTGCTTCTCTTTTAAAAGGATTCTTTGTTTCTATAAATAATGGGTAAAATTCTTAACAGTGCAAGTCTGCTTTCTCAAAAGTGACAGCTCAAGTCTCCAAAGCAGCTGCAGCTGAGTTACCTGATCACAGAGATCTGTAGGATCCAACATGCCCAAATACTTCTGAGAATCTGGGCCAAGAGCTTTGGTTTCACTAATAAGCAATGAAACAAGGGCTCCAAAGTACTGGCTTTTGAGAGTATTTAGCTGTTCAAATATGGCATTGTGAAACACATCAGCAGCACCAAAGCACCCCTTGTAATTTTACAGCTATTTTTTTTCTGTCTGGTCTTTGCTGGTTTTGAGGACTTTATTCCACATCTGGCTGTCCAAAAGCTCAACCATTCTAGAGAAAGATCTGTTAGATACACCCAGAATACCATCTTGTTACCAGCATACGTGGTGGCTAGATGCCTCCATCAGGCCAGAACTGCACTTTGCTAGGAGCTGGTGGGAAGCCGTCTCTCCTTTCTCTATTCCTATGTGACCAGCATGAAATATCATTCCAGCCAGAAATAGAGTCACAGATGGAGGCGGTAAAACAGCCTCCTAGGCTTTTGCAAATCTGTCTTGTAAACGCAAGCTGGTGTCCCAAATGGCTTTTATATTACCTGCAAGGGGAAGAAGCTCGGGTCAATGTCAGGAGATTGCTGTCACCACAAATAATCCTTCTTAGAAGATCTTCTGCAGGTCTCCATTGTTCGTAATGACTTTGTTGCCACGATGCACAGATGTCCTTTCCATTCTTACTGTCAGCACTGAGGATGTTTCATTCCTCTAAACTGAGAAGCAAAGGTTTTCTCTCGGGTACAAACAAACATTTCAAATAATAGACTTGTTGCAGTGGAATATTGCCTTTTTGTCCTCCAAAGAGTTCTTCTGATACCCAATAATGATCAAAAAGCAGTGAATAGAACTTTTACATAGATACAAATAAAAATGAACAAACAAACTAGGAAAGAACCATAGAGCCAATACTTTCATTTGCTCACTTCTGCCCACACTATTTCCACATGAAAATGACAAGACTTTATAATTAAATTCATAAGCATTCGAAAAGAAAACCCATGTAAGTTGGCAAACCTGTAGTAGTGCTGAGGCTGATCCGGCTTTTGTGATATTTTGCTAAATCATAGCTCTTATTTTTCTCATTGCTGCATCCGTAGGCCAGCAGAAGCTCAGGATGGCTGCATGCTCTCCTTCCAAAGTGACGTGCTGGAGAACTTTTGGCAGGAGCGCATTATGTTAGCATTACATTATGTTAGCATTACTGCAAACTACACGATGTGCTAGCACAGATGTCAGGTGAGAATTTCAATTATGATAAAAATCAGCACAAAGCCCATAGCTGGCCAGTTTACCAGGAAACCTCTGCATGTTTATGCAATCCTGTTTGTTCCAGACCTGTCAATCAAAACTGTCCCAGCTAGGAAAAATAAAACAACTACCAACAATTATTTTCAAATAACAAAACTTCTAAACTGTGATTAAAGAAACACCGAACCCTGTTCTATTCCCATATAAAAAACATTCCATACATATCAGGGATTAGTCAGAATTCCCCTTCCTCCATTGTGCCTTCTTGTAAAATTTACTTTTAATAACTGTCAGCTTCCTGAATCACAAAGCTCTCTCTTCTGTTTTGCTGTTATTCGCTGGGGCAAAATAAAATGCTAAGGCAAGAAGAGAACACAGGTGTGTTTACCCTGGGTCAGAGCAAAAGGAATTTGCAGTCTAGCAGGAGTGGAAACAAAAGCAAGGGGCTAAGCGGTTGTTTCCAGTGCCTGCTGTGGAGGGAAGTCTTGTAGATCAGCTCACCAAAGGACACCAGCCAAAGCTGCACCTCCACCTGCACCAACCAAGCCCACCTACTGTCCACCGTGCTGGGTTATTTTGCTGGGATTGTGACCATCCTCTTCCTACCGTAGGAAGTCCCCACCTCGCAGAGAGCAGCGGCATGGGAAGCATCTCAAACACTGCAATTTCCCCCTAAGAAACCATCCCGCTTCCCTCACAGTTTGAAAGCTCATCGTTATAATGAAAAAGTAAGCACCAAGGAGAGGCTTCAATGCCTTTCATCCCACTGGGGTTTCCAAACTGGAAGCCTGGAAATAGGAAATATATGATGGAAATATACCTATATATATATGGAAAAATATGATGTAGCTTTGCAGAGGTGATGGGCCAGGTTTTATGAAGCATCTACCTCACTGCAGACATAGACAGATCTTGGAGAGGGATTTTTAGTGGTATTTAAATCGCATCAATTTCCATGGCAATTAGATATTAGTCACCTTTCAAAAATCCCATTAAGCACCACTCCTTCCTACCCTGGCTTTTAGTTAGCAATGGAAAGGGTCTCTAAAACCAAGTTTTGAGGGGAATGGAAGAGGGCTGAGGTAATTACTTTGCTAAGACAGTACAGGAAGGAATGAAGCTTAAGAAACTAAGAAAATAATTATGCTTTGAACATATCCCATAGCAATCTATATAAAACATATACAAATAATGAAAATATAACAGTCCCAGCTATTAGCATTTTTTTGATATATTTTATAGGATTTGCTATAACACTCTTCTACAATTTGATCTAACACCGACACAATTATTTCCCAAACCCATCTCTTAATTTCTTCAACACACATAGAGCGTGTCAGTGCAGTAACAGACTAGTCTTGGTGTACGATGATGAGCAGATATACCTTCAGCACATAAAGAACGCCATCAAGAATTGACCTCAGAGCCACATCCCATTCTTCCAGGAGCTGCAGAAAGAGTAGAAAGAACTCGATGGCAAGCAGGGAGGGACCCTGGAAGAGCAGGCAGGGAAACAGAGCGCATAGTGCTTTTATGATGCCTTGCTTTCAGGCAGATGATGATCTCTCTCCAGTCTTGGAAGAGAAAAAATGCAGTTGTGGGACCTGCTTCACATCCACTCTCCACAATACTGACTAACCAGTGGTAATGGTCCTTCTCTAAAGACAGCTTTTACAAGTTAAACACATTTACATAACCCAGTGTAATCACATAAATAGCTACCATGCACGTAAATCAGGTGTCTTCCTTGGAATTTAAATGTGTCTCCAGTTAGAGTATTCATGCTAACTCCTGTTTACAAACATAATCTTAAATTATGAAGAAAATACTGTGAAGGAATGCCTGCAAAGGTGATAGACATATTAAAAACACATGAGGTAGGGCTGTGTTTCCCAAAGTAAATCCAGTGGTTCGTCTTCAATTGCAAACATTGTCCAACAGTTTATTGAAACACTTTGAAGCTTATTTCTTGGCCTATGTATGAGACCTTATGTGAGATTATTTGGAACAATTTCAGCATAAATGCTGCTATTTCTGGCCACATTTTTAGCACTCTTTCTCCTCACCAGAAAATGGTTTTACTTGCTAAAGGATATTTTTGCACATGGATTTGTTTGTCAGGAACATCCACAGAAAGTTTTCTGCATGTAGTGCAGAGTACTACAAAACCAAAGGCCTGCATCCTGACAAAGCAAACACCTGCAAAGCAGTTTTCTCTGTGTATAAGTGGAAATAGTTAGAACAGTCTTCAAGAAAGTGGGAGCTATGAAGTTACCCTCTCAGGTGGCCATTAGGCTAAAAGTGAGAATCTTCCTTTCCCCCCAAACACACCGCTGCCCAGGTACATTAGACATAGATCTGAGTGTATTTGACTTCCCATTAATGCCTCTGGGAATGAATGGGAGCACTTGCCTGGGTTCCCGGGTAATTTAATGTCTCCATTTTCAACCATCAATTGATTTTAAGGTTCACTTAAATTTTGAAGCCACATGAACAGCTTGAATAAAGCCTCAAATGAAGTGCCTTAAGTCATGACTAGGTCGAACTTAAGGCTAATGTAACTCTATATATTCAGTAGGAAGAGCTCAAGCGTTGACTACTAAATGCTTGTAACCATTTTTTCCACAAACATCAGTGAGAGAATTTGTAGAAAATATTTAAGAAAAAAAAATAAAAACAAACAAACAAACAAGCAAAACCACTGGAGACCGAAATGCAGAAAAATGTACTCTACTAATGAACAACTTCCAAGAAATAAAGTTACACTGTAAAAACATTGACAGGAGCCACAGCTCAAATTATAGCACAGATACCCTCAAACTCTTGATTTTTTAGCCTATCTAGAGCAAAACACCTTCTGGTCTTTAATACTAGAAGACAAGGGGAGTGCTCTGTAGATAGAAAAGAGCTGTACTGTCATGAAAAATTATAGCCTGCAGGGCAGCCAGAACAGTTCAAAGGTTTTCTGTTTTTCTTTCTGTCCATTTGCAGGCTGATGGGCTCCAAGGAACACACAGCAGCCATTGAACTTCACCCTGGGCACAAACCCAGTGAGGGGAAAGAGGAGCAGAAAAGGCGTCTGGCTGCCTCTGTCTGTCTCTGTCAGCGATAATTGACATGAGGGGCAAATGTCACTTTGGCATGGCAGGACACCCAGAGGTGCTCGAGATATTAGAAGTGGGCACGCAAAGTCTTGAGGGGAAGGCTTACCAGATGGATTTGGGGCTGTGGTGAGGGAAAGAGGAAAGGTCTTGTTGATTTTGTTCAGGGGCCTGCGGGTGTTTAGGGTTGGGGAGATCTACAAAGAAGGAGAAATTTGGAGCAGGGCATGTGGGAAGGGTCAGCCCCATGCGTGCATTTGAACATAGGGATCAGGGTGACCTCCCCTTCCTGAGGTTTTCACACTGCCCACCCGCAGCATCACAGGTTGCACTCCCCAAAAGCCAGGGCACAGAGGCCTTCTGCCTTCTGGGGAAGCTCCGGGCACCTCCTCCTGCTCCCCTATACCGCTGGGAAGTGCTGTGCAATCCTTCTTCCCCAGTCTGGAAATCCCTGAAGAAGCCCAGGCCTCAGCTTCCTGACTGTAAAACCCGAAAGGAGGCACACAGCACGCCTGAGTAGGCGTACGCGTGACAGGAGAAGGCAGCTCAGAGATGGAGGAGAGGACTGGGACAAAGGCAAGGTGAGTAGGCAGGAGCAAGACCGGGCAGGCCCAGCTGCAGCAAGGGTACGAAGTTCAGACAGGGTAATGCAGAGCGAGGTGCAGCCTCTGGCTCCTGTACGTGCTGTGCTGTGGCACTGGGGAAGAGAAAGGCCTGCTGACATACTTGTACGCAGAAAAGTCAGGAACAGCTTCTGAGCAAACCCCTTCCAAAGGCGAGTGCTTTGAAAGAAGAGGGTGAACTGGCAACAGTGGTGGTCAATGGGGAACACAGTGGACACAAAATCTTTTTTTGTCCTGGATTCCAGGCATTATCATTTATAGGCATCTAAAAAAAAAACACACCCTCACGTTCCATCACACTATTTATTAAGCTGTAAGGAATCACAGAGGGGGGGAAATCGCTCCCCTCCTTGCACAAGGCTCATCTGCGACCAGAAGTATTAACTTTAGTTATATATATGTGTATAAATGACCACCGACTCTCCCAACAACATGCCTCCTTCCACTGCAGCATCACGGTCCTCGGTCCCAAGCAGTAAGGCCACAGGTGGCTCTCACCCACTCCATGCCCCCCTGTGACAAGGCAACTGCTGGCCCACACAGTTTTTCTCAGCTTCCTACATTTTCAGCAGTTTGCAGAGTTAAAATATATTCAATTGCTTAACCAGGGACATCATCTGGAACAAAATCGAGATTAGGAAATCTGCATTTTGCGTCTTTCTGAGCAAAATGCCTTTAGGTATCTTGAGATAGCACTCTCTGTGTCAGCAACAATTGTCTCACCTACCCTCCTTTTTTTTTTTTTTTTTTTTTTTTTTTTAATACAAAACACATTCAAACAGAACCCAAATCTTTCCAAAGCTAACAAGGAAAGGATTTCATCCTCTAACTGAAGTGGAGTTAGCAAGGTTGTGATGAAGCACTGCATGCTGAGACCTGCGCAATGCCAGCCATGAACATGTATTAAGATGAATTAAGATGAGAGGGAGTAAATCTAAAACTCTGAGCAAAGAGGTTGGGCTCATCTCTCCACAGCCTGATATACACCTCATTATTTCAACAGTGGACAAACAGCAAGATCAGATTGTTTACAAGAGTGTGGAGGTAAATCCTGACAGTATTTTGTTTCTTCTGTAGTTTAGTGATGACAGAAAAGGTGATTATGAAAAGCCATTGAAGTATTTCTCCCCAGATTGGATGATTCACAACTCCTTGATGATGCTGTCGTCTCCAAACCAAAGGTTGTTGAGGATGGTGAGAAGAGGAAGAAGGAAGAAAAGAGAAGGCATGAAGGACAAGTAGCATGCTGCACTTGCAGCAATTTCTCTGCAATCCTGAACAACCTCTACACACATTCCTTAACTTGCAGGTACAAATATACTTCACACAGTACACAGTCCAACAGAGAGGTAAGAACAGGAGTAGAGCATTAAGAAGCACATAAACAAAGCCTACGTGGAAGGCTGAAGATTAAGTGCTAGCAACAGTGTAGACATCGGGTCATGCACTTACAGCCCATTCATTATTTCTCACATTAAACCATCACCCTGTATACAAAATAAATAAATAAGCCTGAGCAAAGCTCAGAAAAATCTTTGCCAGAACACAGGGACCAAGAAGAGCGTAGGTTAACATGTGCTACATGCTCACCTGCTCCAGTTAGGACAGCCAGAACAACACAGCTGTGCCAGTTTGCACCCGCTTAAACCATGACCTATTTAGACATTTTTGGAAGGAGTCCAGTGATGGAGTCTAGACATTGTTATTCAGAAATAACTTGATCTTCATCTTTTCCTTTTCTACAGAAAGGAAGAGGAAATGTATGTCACAAAGCAATATTTCATGCGGAACAGCAGGGAAAGACTGGATGGTAACCCAATTAAAAACAGATCAGAAATCTTTCAAAGCCATTTATAAAGCAACATAAACTATCTCAGTCCTCCTGTGACCGAATGAAAAGAGGTTGCACATGGAGCAAGGAATCAGGTGATCTGCCTTGCAAAATCTTCTTCGCCTCAGAGAACAAAATTCAAGAGCCCATTTCATCAGCCTTGCCCCTTGGGTCACTGCTGCAATCTTCTGCTTTTATCTTCCTCAGTTCCTGATCAGGCAGGCCCAGCGCCCAAGAAAATGAGTCTTACCATCTGCTATCTCATGTTTGCAAGGAAAAATCTAAGGTGCTTGCAAGGTCTTCTGTGTTTAGGGGCTATTTCAAACAGCACTATATTTTTTTCCCCCTATTCGCTTACTAGCACGATTGTATGAAGCAAAACAGCTTTTCCAATTCTAATGTTTTCTATCTTTCTGGTCTTCGTTGCCTCTAGGTCTACTGGTCACAAAGTTTTATTTTTAGATTATGTCTTTATTT
This sequence comes from Oxyura jamaicensis, assembly GCF_011077185.1. Classification (NCBI taxonomy): domain Eukaryota; kingdom Metazoa; phylum Chordata; class Aves; order Anseriformes; family Anatidae; genus Oxyura; species Oxyura jamaicensis. The sequence continues at coordinate 147,335,382 of NC_048894.1, forward strand.
AACTTCCATGGAAGAATTCAGCGTGCTCCTTCCACACAAATGTTGGCACCAAGAGGCAGGGAGATGAAGAATTCTTTGAAGGGAACATCTGTGAAGCCTTTGTGCTACAGCTTCCCAAAGGCCCTGACATTCTGTCTTTTCCTTTGCTTCTACTTCAGCTTCTTGTCTCTTCACATGCACCTTTTAACTATATTTTTAGATAGTTGAACAATTCAAACAGTTTGCCTGGAGCCAGCATTTAAACTTAGACCTATATTTTCAGGGAAAAAAAAGGTTTAAAGTCAGACTTATTTAGAAGTTTCAAAAAGGTTGATCTCCTGCTGACATCTTTACATACCTTAGTTTTGTAGGTGCTTATCTTTCAGGTTAAAAATGTGCATTTTATAGAGGAACATATTATGGGTTTTAAGAGAAAGAGCTTACCAAATCAATAAAATGACTGATTTTATTTATATACCTCTATTTCTCAGGCTAAATTCACTGGGACTGCTTTGGCAAAGCCCAAACTATGAGTTGACAAGATGGAAAAGTTTGCGTTTGAGGTCCCAGTATGGCCTCTCAGACATCATGCACATCTCATGATGGCCACTGAACCAATAAAAAGACTCAGTTTGCTAGTCCTGAAAAACAGGACCAAAAACATTCACCAAAAGCATTTTTGTATTTTAATGTAGCAAGGGTAAGCAGTATGTTGCATTGCATGATGTCTGTTCTCCTGAGGCTGGCCAAAAAGCAGCACAAACCTTCACTTTTGGAGTCTTTGCAAATTCAACAAAAGTGTATTAGTGTGTCCACACTCTAGTATGATCCAGCAGGTTCTACTTACCAGCATGGAACCACAGCCTTCGAAGATACATTGAGAAGAAAGACAAATGATCTCAGCAGCTATCAGAACGGATGGATACAATGGTTGGATATTCAGGAATAAAAATGCTAAAGCATACTACCCGTCTCCTAACAGACATATCCCATCCCAGACTGCAGGATTTGCTGGGAGATAGAAATTGGCCTTGATACCCAGATTTGTTGTCCCCTAGCAAAACTCCAGCTATCTCCACTACAACCCGTCTTACAGTCCCAGAAAATCTCCAGTTCTGAGTTTACTGTGATGCCTCTTGATAAATTGTCAGTACATGTCGGCTACAGAAAGACGCTACAGGGAGATGAAGGATGGGGAGCTCTCAGGGACTTTCCCTGGAGAAGAAAACTGTGGCTCCCCAAGGGCTTCAGGGCTTCTTAGGTACCCAGCTGGTACCAGGACACTGGTGTGGTGACTTGATGTTGATAATCAAAGAAATAGCATTTAGGTGACTATGACAACAGATGGAAGGGTTTAGACAGAAAGGGACTGTGCAAGGAGAAACAATGGCGATGGGGCTGTACTGAAAGGACAATTTACCGTGTTTCAGCTGGTCTTTATTTTCTCGCCACGGGTATATGTTCATATCTACAGCACATGTAAAGAAATCCAAAGAAACTTAGCCTTCTTGTGGACTCAAAATGGAAATCCAAAACAACTGTATAACCTTGATATTTGCTTCTTCAGGCTTCAGCTCTCTTATCTGGACTTCTCTCTGAGTAGAAACTAGAAATCATAGTCATCTCTGGGAAGGTATTAACTCAGTAATATTAATGCTAGTTCTGAGAACCACAGAAGGGCCAAGAGGAAATCTATGACTTCAGTGCAGCATTAAACAGAAACCACGGGAGTACCATCCAGAGCTGCACAGCAAAAGTGTTAAAGCTGATCATTCAGCAGACATCATCTGTCTTTTGCACTGAACAAAGCAAACAACATACAGAAAAGAGAGCATGAAATCATGCAGTGAAAACCTGTATCATAACCCATAGAAAGGGCATAAAGGGCATAAACTAAGGTTACACAGTAAATGCTAATTCTGACATCTTCAGAATTATTGCATTTGTAACTCAATTTTCTTGTAATACAGCCATTGGAAGAAATATTGGTATATACCAGCAAAAAAGAAATTCATACGACAGCTGGATGTCATTTTTTCCCCTCTAAAGAATGTCACGTTTGGAATGGCCCAGTGGGCAAAGGCGAATACATAATGGTTATTCAGAAAGCAATTAGATTCTGACCGCAGGGAAATGTTTTCTGAATGGGTTGAGCTTTAATAGAATAGAGTGAATAGTCTTTTTTGTCCCTTTCTTTCTTATATAAGGAAACATTTTTTCCTTAGAGTTAAGAACTGGGTTAATGATGAACACATAAGTATACTCTTCATCCAGCTCTTCACTATGAACTCATACATGTATTTTAATAGTTAAAACAGCTGCACTCTGAGATAGATAGAAATAAAAACTGGCTAAAGATACTCTGAGGTAAATGACTGTATACCTGCCCTTCACCAGAAGCCCAGTTTATGCTAATGAATTTTAGCCTTTTCATTTACAGAAAGTAAATTACAGGAGTAATCAGTGTTTTGGGTTGATGCAAACATCAAAAGCAAGTAGTAACCCAAGCCAAAACTAAAAGGATTCTACATGCCTTTGAGCAATTCTGATGATTTAGAAATCTCACATTTTCTTGTGCTGCTTCTTTCAGTTCTAAGACATGAGAAGTTACGCCGTATTAAAAAATCTAATAAATAACAGGCCTAATTCTGCTCTCCACAGCATGGGTGAATCTGAAAGCAAAGGCAAGGGGGTTCGGGTAGACTGTGTAAGCCAACACCACTACAAGATCTCATCAAAGGCTAATCAGCAGCAGAAAACAATAAAGCTGCTATAAATCAGTGTTTGATAACATATGAAAAGTTAAGTATTTATAATATCTTATCTGTACCCCTGTAATGACAAACTGTAAATATCCACATTGCCTGGATAACCAGCAATAATCACGATTAATTAGTAACGCAGCACAAGCAGTACAGACAATGAAGGAGTGAAGAGGGGAGGGAATTTTTTTTTCCTTTTATTTTTCGTGGACATCCTGATACAAGAGGTAATTTCACCCAACCTTAAAGGTGCGAGGCAATGCAGAAGAGAAGCAGGCTTGCTGTATAGCAAAACATGCTCTTCTGGGTAGTGAAGTATCATCAGAGTGGCTATGTTTTTGTTTTTATTATTTCCTATAAATTACTATTTTTTCATTTTTCCCAGTGATACTCAGAAGCTCCACTAAGACAGAACATTGCTGCACTAGCTCAGAAAGCACTGATAACATACGGACTCATTTTTCTAGGGGTTCTGTCAAGAAATAAGGTCTCATCTTCCTAGGGGTCTCAGTTGTGGCAATTATGTACACAAGGATTACTTCACTCAGGTTTGAATATCCCAGCTGTTGCTTGTCTTTGCTCAGAACCAATCTCAAGTCTCTGTAATTAGCCAGTGATATCAGGTGCTCTCATAAAAGCTGGTGATAGCTCAGTTTCTTGGTGTATCAAAGCAAGCCTTGTGTATCTGGGAGCGATCAACAGCAGAGGCGTGAGTGCAAATGCTCCAGATTACAACATCTACTTTTTTGAACCAGGTATAACATAAAGTGGATCAACCACTCTTCCCATTTCATGTTATTTTTTTTCCTTCTTTTTAAGTAGAGAAATGTCTTTCTCATTCAACACATCTCTATGTCTGATAAGCATTAAGCAAGCAGCATGGCTGTAGTACTGCCACTCGGCTTCAATATATTTAAAAGAAGAAGAGGGAAAAAAAAAAAAAAGGCTTCCTGGATTCAGAAGCAGTGCCTATAAGAATACTTACTGTGTACTGAACAGGCCCAGTTACTAAGTAGAAGAGGAGGCTTCTGTGTTGTTAGTGACATGCAAATAGCGAATGGGTCCTGATCACGATGCCTGTTCGTGGGAAAGATAAAGCACCTGCTTGGATAGATACCAAAGTTGAAACACATGAATTATATTATGAGTGAGCAGATGATAGTGTCTTGCTCTTATGAAGTGTTTTCCACTGGTATGCTCAGATCTCAAGGCACATTTAAATGGAAATCAATGCTATGGGAAAACAACTGGGAAGCTGCTAGATAGAAAAGTGAAGGGACATACTGGGCCAGCCCGGAGGTCAGTGGGAAGGAAGTCCTTGTCCCTCAATTCCCTGACTGGTTTTCTGTCGATCATCCTGCTGCAGGTACTCTCATTTCATGGGCTTTGTTTGTTTAATAATACAGCTCCTAGAATCCTAAGTTGGAACGGACCCACAAGGATCATTGAGTCCAGCTCCTGGTTCCACACAGGACCACCCAAAAAACAGATCCTGTGTCTGAGAGCGTTGTCCAAATGCTCCTTGAACTCCAGCAGGTGTGGTGCCATGACCACTGCCCTGGGGAGCCTGTCCCCGTGCCCAACCACCTCTGGGTGCAGAACCTTTCCCTAACCCCCAGCCTGACCCTCCCCTGTCCCAGCTCCATGCCGTTCCCTCGGGTCCTGTCGCTGTTCCCAGAGAGCAGAGCTCAGTGCCTGCCTCTCACAAGGAAGCTGTAGACAGGTGCAAAAAGACCAAGAGAAAAATGTTGATGTGAAAAATGAAATTAAAAATGAAGATGTTGATGTTTACTTGATTTATGATCTTCCCCCCACAAATCTTTCTTGTTGAGTCCATTGGTTTGGATCTGCAATGGGCCATAAATGCCTGAAGTCAGATTTAGGTGGTATTTAGGTACAAACTACAAAATAAGGAAACCCCAAAAATTTCACTTAGCACTATGAAGTTTGCAGACATCTACATTTTCACTTATAAAACTTCCCAGCAACTTCTGGGCCCATTCAGAAACACCAGCCAAGCTCTTCTCTACAGTCAGGTCATCCCCCTGCCTACATCTCCTGAAGGTCCTGATCCTGTTGCTGTGCTAACCCAATGATAACTTCCTTTTCCTCCTATGGCAAATGCCACTTTCGTTTGGGAACACAGCTGGCAGAAACCTTGCAGAGCCCATACAACTTTCTGCATAGTTCAGATGCTCTTGGGGAAGGGCAACAAGGGGTGTCAGGCATGAAGAAGGGGGCAGCCTTTTCCTGTCTCCTCAAGAGTACAGTGGGGGTATTCCCATGAAGACTATTGTTGGTAAAGAATTACTGTATATGGGCCTTAGGGGTCTCTATTTTTTTATAGCTTGGCTGTATAATTAGTCATTTTTGTTTCTTTTTAGAAAAAGCAGGGCAATCGTTCTATTTTATTTTCTTTCATATTTCCCTGACACAATAGGGAATGTCAGTGGCGTTACAAAGCTTGTAAAAAATGTTTCTGAAATGTTCTGTGTGATCATCCAAGCTTCACAGAACTTCTTATTAAATTGAGAGAATAATAGAGAAGATGATTTTTTTTTTTTGAAAAGTGCTTTATGTTGGATGCTACAGCCATAGACAGATTTAAAGGAGTATTGTTTTAAGAAGTACAAGAAGCTCCTAATTCAGTGTCCTCTCTGCTCTTATTCCAGCTTCAGTTTCAGTTTTTCTGAGATGCCCCAGTATACGAGTCAACACTGATGTTTAAATCATATTGACGGTGAAGACAGGGAAAAACTGTGACAACCAACAAATCTATTGTCTTGTGATATGCAACTGCTCTAGCTGAGTAACTCCACCATGATCCTTGGTACAACAGTGGCTTACTGTTTCTGGCTTTTCCCCTATTCTTCCTAACTTCTACTGTATCTTATTCTTAGGTTAAAATCTGCAATTTAATGTATTATTTTAGTATTCTTACATGTACAATGGTTTCCAAATTCAAAGCCAATGCTGGGAAGTATGAAGGTTCTTTGTAGACTGTGAGGTGCCTTTCACAATTTTAAATACTATAAGACACTAAATTAATTTATTATAAGAATATATTACTATAAGAGTTAGTGTTGAAATCATGGATCATCAACCAGAGGTCACAAATTAGCCATCTAATGTACTCTCTGGGCTTTATCTTCTGTGTTAATCCTGCAGAATGTTTTACATTTAATTTTAATGCACTCCCTAGGTCAATTTTGAGCTGCAATTTGTCATGCATCATTAATTTACAAGTCTAAACAAGTCCTGATATTAATTATTACTTCACAGCTGCCAAACATTTTATGAAGCTATAGTGATATTCCTGTTCTTCATCTCTACCTGTGAGCATCTGGCTGCTGAATATTTGGTAGTCAGTGCTTATTTCTTATCATACTTTGAATCTGTTAGTTTGTGCTTATTCTGAAAAATACTGCACTGTGAAGCAGGCAATTACGACAGTCATTCTGCAACCTTCTGTGTGGTATTTGTCACCCACTGAGACTTTCCCAGCCCTGGGAATTGTTAAGTCAATGTTGTCTCAGCTAAAGACCAGCAACTATAACTAATGTTTTCAAAGCGGGCAGAAGCTGCACTCTTAAATCCATTATTTGTACCGTTTGATAAAAGTGAGCTGATTTTTAGAAACATTTTTAAAAAATCTGAACGGAAATCAAAATATGCAATTACTAGCATTCCTAATTAGCAAATAGAAATAAGAGTCTGTATTCATCCTCTTGTATTTGTATCTGGCCATACCTCCTTGACCAGGGCCATTTTGGCCCAGACACAGCCTGTTACATTAGAAAAGCAGTTTTTAAGCTTGGGATTAATATTTTACAGCAGTGGTCAATGGGACACCACAATCCAGGTCCTGCCAGTAAAGGTACAAGAACACATCGATTAGTTCAGACATGAATGCGAGCGGATAAAAATGCCAGAAAGTAGCATGGCTCTACAAAACTGCCTACATACTTGAAGAATTTGAGAATATTTTAGTTTTAGAGCCAACCCACAGCTTTGGAAAGGCTGATAAACTTTCTAAAGGAAGGGGGAAGCAAACTGTCAGCTTTCCCTTACAGAACTGCCTGAAGGACATGGTGGGAGAGCTCTAGACTCCCTCCATCCCACAGCCAAGAGGTGGATGGTTATTCTTTTCCTGCAGTGGCTCCTTGGTCTTTCCTGTCACTCCGTCCCTCCTGCCTGATACTGCAGGACACGGAGATGAAGGCTGCAAGCACGGGTCTGATTTCCCAGCCCTGCTGGTGCTGCAAGGGGAAGGGAAGGGAGGAGGAGGGAAGCTCCTGCAGTCGGGTGGGGTAGCAGCAAAGGGAAGAGGCTGCCTTCTTCACCTTCTATCCGAACAGCAGCTTGCGGGAGGTATGTTACCCTAGCTGGGAATTAGGCTTTAGCCTACCCCACCTATTTAAGGTGCCGGGGTTTGTGTTTCCTTTGCAGCAGCAATGCAGCCCGTCCCGTCTGGCTGACCTCCAGTAGCAAGTCTACAGCTGAGAGGCTCATTATAGCACATGGTGATATGCTGTACTTTTATATCAAGAGCTGAAATAACAAACTCGGTTCATGCAGGGGGCAGAGCTTTGGACTCATCTCTGCTTGAGAGGCCTGGTTATTTATTAATTATATTTAAAGTTTTATAACAGCTTAAAAGGAATGTGAGCCAGAGGCAACACTTCCAGTCAGGCCTCCCTTGTGCAATGCTTGTGTAATTCTCTCAGTTTATTGCTGGCTTGTGCAGCTACAGAAAGCTTCAGTCTGCTCCCTTCTCTAATGCCTCCACTGGTCCCGGTGATTTCCTCATCCCTCGACACACAATCCCCCAAAGCACTACCTTCTTGTGAAATCCCAGGGCATGGGAGTCCAACGTGCAGGCCACTGCTGGGGAAGACAGAAAAAAAAAAAAGTCTTTCCCAATCACTTTCTAAGGAAAATTTGTCAGACTCCTGCCGTCTGATACCCACCTGGTGAGATGGGAGAGAATGCTCAGAGCTGCTTGCCTGCCTGCAATCCTCCTCACCATATCAAGCAAGGCACCCACAGGGCTGATAGTTTGCTAGTTCCAAGGTTCTGCTTCAAGAGAAGAGTTCAACAGCAGCGTTAAAGGGTGGTGTAAGTCAACGAGTTCTGATGAGTTACGGATTGAGGCACGCTAGCTCCTTGGGTTAGGAAAGGCCTCCATAAGCACACGAGGTATGACTTAGCACGTGGTGCGATGCAACCATTTACTCACGCTCCTTTTACGCAGGCTGAGCCCATGTGGGGCATGGATAACTCTGGATGGACTCTGCCATAAAGCTGTTTGTGAAGGCATCTGGCATCGGACTTGAGACCTCCTCCAGGTTGCCAGCTCCACAGCAGTGGGCATCTGCAGCCACCTGCTGGCTCCCTCCAGCCTCGGGAGGGTTTCCTTCCTCCTTCCTGCCCCACGGGGACATGTCTGGCAGTTCTTGCTACTTGCTGGTGTTTCTTGAGACCCTGGCCCCAGTGAAGGAGAAGCTGAGAGGTATGATGTGCTGCATCCCATTGGAAAATAAACGAGGAAATCCTTTAACTCCCTGTCCTTCCCTACTGCTGAATTTAGCTCTGCAGGGGTGCAGACAGGGAAAAGGCAGGCCTGAAGCCTGACACAAGTTCAATGTATTGCACGTGAGCTGCAGCTCGTACCTTGATTAAATGAATTTGCATAGCCAGTGTTAGTTAAATCCTAATGTATTAATGAAGATGTTAATCAATGAAGAAGTGTGTAGAAAACGAGATGCAAACTAAATAAGGCACAGGAAGGCATGCTTAAGGGAGTGGTTCTGGAGAGGTTTTTCACCTTGCTGTTGGGGATAACGCCATCCTGCTTCCGCGAGGCCTTATCAAGATCAGCCGGCAAGCAACTGCTTTGATTTTACCAATAAAAGATGTTATCTGTGCCTCTTGATTTCTTTTAAATTAACACGTAACTTTCTGTAGTAATGTTACAGGTTTCGTAAACATCCTGGCAAAGGTACCAAATGTTAATTGGGCCTGCTAATCTCAATTTAATAGGATGATCAGCATCTTTTGTTTTTTCCCTTCCTGTGCCTCTGACTGTGTCATTTCTTCCCTAATCCCCACTCTTTGCTCACTGCGTTTGTTCAGTTAATACGTTGATTTATTTTTGCCTAGAAAAAGCACTTTCCTCTCCAACTACGCACCCCTTCACATTCTGGCCTCTGGTGCTGTCGAAGTGAATAAAACGGAGATGCCATGTCCTCAAGCTCTCGCTGTCTGAAACCATTATGAAAAATAACTGGATTAATGAACTGACTGTGGTGGCAATAAGGGAATACAGAAGATGGTTGGGATCTAATCTCAGACGAGTTTCAATCCCCTTCTGTCAGCTCACCTCCACAGATTTTGTCCAAGTCATACCACTCAAAATCTTCTTCTAAACTGAGGTCCAAGCCTGGTCACCATCCTCAACCTCTCTGACTGGTCTGTTGCTCTTGACACTACTATTAATGCTTGTGTTTTTCTGTCTTGTCACATGGGAGTTAATGACTTTTCAATGCTCTTTTTCTCTCAGTCTAGGCTTTCTTTCCAAAAACTTCCCTCCCACCTCCAAGCAGAACGTTCCCTCCAAACTTCCTGCAGTGCCTTCCCTCTCATCCTCTGTTCTCCTTCCTCAGGTGACCTCTCCTGCTGACGTGGATGTAAGTATTACCTCCATGTCAACTGCCTTTCAAGTGCTTATCTACTGCTGATTGCTCTTCCGCACGTAGGTTTTGCATCTTACTGCCTCCATAGTGCTACATCCTGACAGATAGCTTGCTACCATCTCACTGGGATCCAAAAAGCTCATTAAAAAACAAACCAAACAGCGCAGCTTTCCTCAGCTATCTGGCTGGCAGCCAGTGTGTTTGTCAATTTTAATGTCTTTGATATTTAAATTTAGCTCTCTCTTACTGCTGATACCATTTGGCAGAAGGTGTACTTACAGTATTATTCCCAAAGCTCTTTGCCAGGCATCTCTTTGCTGCACTCAAATTCTTCCCAGGAATTCATTTCTGCTTACAAATAAATGCAGGAATGAACAAGCTATCACTGCTATCCTAATTAGCTAAAGAGATAATTTTATTGTTTTTCCCTCTTCTTTCTTCTCTTTGTCTGTATGCTGAATGAAATCTTCCTTTCTAGCCAAGGACTGTCTTTAATTGTTCGTGACACATCTAAAACACTTCAGTGTGCATTTGTGTTTTTCTTTCACAGAATTCCAAGGAAAAAAAATATGTTCTAGTAACAGGATGGTGTGGCTACAAACGTGCAACACTGCTATATGGTGTCAGAGGCAGATAAAGTACCTCACTGTGAGGATGTCGTACTTCTGTGTCCCAGTTTTGAGACTAGTTGGGCAACGTAGTACAGGTTGCACTAAAAGTTTTCACATGTTGAACATCTTGGATTAAGAAAAAAAAATAAACAAATAAAAAAAAAAAAAAAGAGTTACCTGACAGCTAGTCTTAGTCTTAGTAAGACTATTTAGACTTTTTAAATTTAGAAGACTTCAGCACTTCAGAGCTGTGCAAGTATTTCCTTCATGTACTTTTTAAAGTTATGGATCATTCTTCATTGAGTCTCGTACTCTCAGTTTTGAGAAAGATCCCAAAAACTACTACTCTTGGTTTACTAGGACTTGATTCTGTAAAATTTTAAGAAATTTTCGAATGTTAAAGTGACACAACAGGATTTCAGGTGATTCTGTGTCATGCCACTTGAGTTGTATTTGACCAAAATAGAGGTGCTATGGCTGCTTTATATACGTATACAAACATACATAAACACACACGCACGCTGACAGTTACTCAGCTGTTGCCAGAACCTGAAGATGTTTATTGTGCCTCGATACCGACACCTATGTCATTACAGCACCCAAATACTTAGAATTTCTTTTAGACAGATACCCACTGAGATTCGGGGAACAGGTTTTTGCCCCTCCTGTTTCACCTGCAGGATTTAATATGATGTGGATGCTGACATGCAGCTCCATACAGCCATGGCTGAAAGAGTCTGCCTCTTTTCCATAATTGCTCAGAAGTGGGGCATTTACCTAGACCTAAATTCTTTTCCAGTTTCATCCCAGGACATTGGAAGCATCTAGATAAGTGCTGTAATCACTCAGGCATTCACAGATGTTCTAAACACTGTTTTCAATAAAATGCTTAACTGCTGTTGGGCACAACACCCAACACCCTTGAATGCTCTAATGAGCATACTGTAGCATCATAACTCATTTGTTTTTCTCGTCCTGCTGAATATTCGGCTATGCCATTCAAAGTAGAACTTCCACAGGGGACCAGAATATCCTGCAGCAGATAAATAGCAGAAAGAGGAAGGAGCTTGGATCTAAACCACCTCCAGAATAAAGGCACCTGGGCTTTGGTATCCTACATCCTGGGCACCTTATCTAGGCACCTAGGTAATTACCCTGAGCATTTAGGTAAATGGTCAGTTCTTGGCTATCCCTTGAAAGGGCTGATAACCTTCACTGTTTGAAAGGTGAGAATAGGTTCCTAATTGCACTGGAGAGTAGATACTTCAAGTGCCCGAATGGTGAGCTCTGCAAAGCCTCATGCTGACCCCAGCCTCCTTCATGAGCTTATCTCAAAGGAGTTCTTCCCATGAGAATTACACCTCCATATTGGCGGAATCAGAACCTCAAGACCAAATGGATAGCAAATAGGAGGTACAATAAAGCTCTGGTTCATAAAGAGTCTTCAACTAGATAATTAACCTTTTAAGAATGATTGCAAAAAAGGTCCAGCTTTTCTCTTGGCCCCAGCCCTTTTTTATGAATGAAAGCCTTATTGTTAAGCAATAGAGGAAACCTGCTCCTTTTAGATCCTTAGAAATACCTCGCAAGAACTTCGACAGTGGATACTTAAATATGCATTATTAATTTTTTTTGGTAAATTTGGCATATATAAAAATTCATTGGTCTTCCCAGCAACAGCTCAAGAAAGGTATTTAACTTGGAAGTTACCTATGACCTGTTCTGATGCTATCTGAATTACGTCTTTTTCATGCACATTTTGTGTTCACGATATAATCCCAAGCCTGTCAAATGCTGTGGAAACTATGCTGTTGATTCTGTTGTTCAGCGGGAGATTTCTTTTCTCATGGTGCTTTGTAAAAGTGTATAGAAGTAAAAACAGGAAAGTTTCAGTCTGAGAAGACTGCTTGACATGCATTAATTATTGAATGCATATTAATATTCATAAGAGACCCAATTATGTGGGAAAGTCACAGTGATCTTATTTGCTGATTAGAAAAGAAAACACTGGCATGGTATTTTTATGAAGTTCACCTTGTTAGCTAAAATTTATGTCAATAAGCAAGTGCAAGGTTAAGATGAAACAGGATAATCACACTGGTGAGGTAACTGCTGATATAAAAATGGTAGAAATGAAATGGAGTGCTTTTTCAGCAGGTAAGAGTCTTAACATCATGAGATAATTTAGTTTGGAAGGACCTCTGGAGGTAGTTGGGTCCAATTTCCCCATCAAAGCTGGGCCAAATTCAAAGTTACATTCCTCAGGGCTTTTGGGACACACTGAAGTGTTAATAAAACATGAAACAGGAAATGCTTGAGAAAATGAGGTGGATATAATTAGATATAAGAGGCTTACTTAAGGGAGGTTCTTTGGAGTTTCATCCAGGAAAAATGTTTTTCGTAGTCACCAAACTGTCATGTTTGGCTAGGCAGTGTTAAAGGCAAATGAGATAAAAGGCTGAACTTTATCTACAATGGCTGCTTTAACTCTGATCATAAGGGAAGGTCTCCAAATTTTTGCTAAAATAAACCTCAGGCTTCCTGTAAAAATGACGGTGATTTGGGACACCGTAAATACAGTATGTAACATCTGGGCCTTATCTAACATCATTTTAATCTAAAAGCATCTCAAAAAATCTTTGGATCGCTTACTGAAGGACCACCGCAGGAGATGTTTGCAGGAGACACCTGCCTCAGGTCCCTGTGAAGAAGAGAGCTTCGCAGCACAGGTGTGTACGGGGGGATGGAGAAGCAGTTCCAGTGTCATCCTGAGACCTGGTGTGTGGTGAGCAGCATCCCTACACACACAGACATCGCCATGTAATGAAGAGCAGCACTTCCCACCCACTTGCACACTTCCTAGAGGTGTCACTGTTCTCCCTCACATAGAGTAAAGCCAAGGAGTGTGTTTATTCCCATTCCTGGGAGGGGTCTCCATGATGAGATTTTATCCAGGATGCATTCAGCCTCGTGGCAGCTCTGCCCACTGCTGTTTGTCTGTCTCACGGCAAGGGTGAGAACCAAAGACAAGCAAAGTTCTTGGAAGAGCCAACTTTGTTCAGTGGGGCTCTACCATCTTCAGCCAGATTTCAGGTAGCTGTATACAGCAGAAAAGGGCTCGCTCATTAGGTTGTTGTGATCCCAAAAAGGTACTCAGAACCTTTGAATCTTTGAAAAATCGGATTTTGGTTTATTTCCACACCATCAGAATGTTGCCATTTTTTTGTAGCGGAGGCTGAGCTAATTTGACAGCCAGGACAAAAATAAATAAATAAATAGATAAATAAACAAATCCTTATGGAACAACTAGGATTTTTTCCCATAGCATCTATAATTTTTTGAAAGTCCCCAAATTAAAATATCAGGAAAGTTACTAACTGAAGAGATATCGTGAATGCTTATTTTTTTCCTTTAATTTTCTGCTTATTTTTCTCCCCATTGTTCACTTTCTCTTTTGAACTCCCCATGCCAGCAAAGCCTTACTGACTGTGCACGTTCCATTACTCAGGTCTGATGTATTTGTGATGAAATTTTTGAGGTCCTCCAGCTATTCTGTTGTCCTGTGAAGTGCTGTAATACTTGCTTTCATTTTGTAAGGAACAGTTAAAAAGACTGACCTATCCATCACGATTTCTCAAAAGACTGCTGTGGGGACCTAGAGGAGAGTCTGAATTATATCAATTTGTGATTATAAAATGGCTAAATTAATCTCAAATGGTGTCTTCTCAGCATTGTTTCCTCAGTCCAGCTCTATTTTCAAATTAAGAGAAATGCATATAGCCAGATCTAAGGAAAATAAATTAAGAAAGGTTTTAATGGTTGAAAACAAAGGGGATGGAATATTGCCTGAAAGTTATGAACATTAGCAAGGTAAAGGCACAGAATTATAGTTATGCTTTTGAGAAGAGGCTGAAAGATGACGGTCTTTTGGGGTCCAAGCCCTTGGAGTCTCACACCCAGTGCTGTGGGTGTGAAAGAAAACTTCCTAACAGTGTTTGCTTCTTCTGCGGGATTCATGCATGTTTTGGGCAAATAAGCAAGACTACACAAATAAGTATCTAACTTGCATCAACAATTTCTATTCAAGTAGAAAAAGCAGTCCTCATAAGGTCTTTCAATTTGATGATCCACTTGAGCAAAAAGGGCAATGCTATTCAATAATATCTCAAATGCAAAACTCTTAAGTAGACCTTGAAATGCTTTAAAGAGTTGATTTTTTTTGTTAGCATTTTATTCTGAGACAGTCATAAAGTAAACTAAAACTTCAAATTACACTTCTGTTCTTTCTCAAATACTGAAGAACAATGTGATTATGTACAAAACACAACACTGAAAGGAAATTTGTTCAAACTGGTCTTCAAAGCAGGGAAATCTGAACACAGCAGACAAGCAAAGAAATAAATGAGAATCAGCAGAAAGTTTGAAAATAGACCAGAAAGCTCAAATATGGTCAGTACTGCTACAGCAGAGGCAGAGCTTTACATAATGGGAACTTTGACCGAGCTAATTGGAAATGCAAAAGAAAATTTTAGGAAATGACTTCCTGAATTAGACATTTATGAACACTTAACACTTGTCAGTTACTAAGAGGTAAGTCTCTTTTTTGAAGGCAAATACATACTTGTGTGTGTGTACACATATGGTATATTTACAGATGGAAAATCTCGAACTACGGGAAGCTAATAGGATAAAACTTCACACACACAAAAGAGCTGCTACCTTTTTTCACAGATTACAATGAATCAGATTAAAACAGGATTTTCTTGCAGCTGCAGATTCACCTTTAGGTCTCTGACATGTGCAGTGACACATTAAATCTGGTTGGCTGAAATTGTTCTGTTACTGGCCGTCTGCCAAACCTTTACAACAGAGCTAATGCCACAGTGTCTTAAATCTAAAATCCGAAAGCAAACTAACCCCAAATACAATTTCCTTTGCCATAGTGGCCTGAAAACTATGGCGGTCCAAAAGCTACTTCACGTGTCATTTACTTATCCCATGGCAGGGGAAGGCGCATATGTGGGGTGGGCTGAACCTGCCATCAATTTGAATTCACCATCGCATTGTGTTCAGGCATTAAGTATAGTTCTGCTGCTGCCAGAGAAGAGGAAACGTCAGCCAAGAAATGTCATTGGGCAAGACAAACTTGAGAAAAAAATCTTCAGGCTGATCTGTGAGGAAAAACATACTGAAAGCCCAAGCCAGAGAAGCTGTGGTTTGTGGGTGAAATCAGTTCTGTTAGAGAATTGGTTTGTCTTCAACTATGGAGTCCGTCACCTGTATCTGGGAACAGGATGGAGGGAAAACAATAAGTACCCTTATTCCTGTAGCTGAGTTCTTCTTGATGACACAGTAGCATGAGTGTGGCCAAAATAATTTAGCCCTCGGCTAATGACTTTCACAGGGGAACTGCCCACTCTTTGCGTGGTCTGCTTGTCCTTGCAATGCCTCACATGGCTTTGCATGTGAAATCTGGACTCCTCCAGGACTTTCTCTTTGGCTCTGGTTCTAAATAACAAGAATGCCTGTTGGTATCCCAGGCAGGGGAATTTAATGGATGGGCCACAGCACCACATTTACTTGACTCTAATGACCATGCTCCTCTTTGTTACTTTAGTAAAGACACAACACTGTTTTCTCAGACCGCATCTCTCAAGAATATTTGCATTGCCACGGTCTATTAGGTAATTATAGACCAGGATTCCTCAGATGTCAGAATGTGGTCTGGGTTCAGCATGTGAGTAAATCAGCTTACCAAGATCTGGCAAGACTGAGGAATAACCAGAACCATACGAAAGCTCAGTCAGCAGCACAGGAGGCACCATGCATGGGAGGACAGGCTTCTTGGGCAGCAGGGAGCATCCTGTATCCGCCTGTTACCCCACTTCCCTGGGGTCAGGCTCTGTGGTCCCTACTTGTTCGTTCCCACTACTACGGACTCAGAGCACCCAGAGCCTCTCTCAGTGCCTCCTGATGACTGCGTTTGGCCACTTGGTAAATATCTAAGGATAAAATTCGTCTCACTGATACCCACTCTTAGCAGAAGCACTTCAGCTTTGGCACAAAAGCTGTTGTCCAACAACACATTGCTTTCTTTCACTCCTGAAAGATCCCAGACGGCAGCCAACAGGGCAGCCTGGGTAGCAGAGTCTGAGTATCTTCACATACAAGCTCTGCTTGTAGCAACAAAAAGTAGATGGAAAACAGATGTCAGTAAAAAGGAACTGTTGTAGATGACAAAATGGAAGCAGTCCCCTTTTTCTAGGCTCTTCTTTCTCTGATGCATTTTCTTCAGACTGGCCTTAGCTGTTCTTGTCTTCTTGCAGTTACTGTACATCTGGGAGCTCTCTTTACATTTCAGATAATTGCTTGTAGAGGAAGCAGTCTTCTCCCTTTCCCAGTCATTCACAGGTAGAATCATGGATGCCTTTAATTTATATCATCTGTCAAGAAGTAGGCAACTCGTTTTCATTTGGAAAGGCTATATTTTACTTTATGGTATATATTTTCTAACAGTATGTTTTAACACTATCATTGTTTTGGCTAGGATAGAGCTAATTTCCGTAGTGGCCCCTATGCTGCTGTGTTTGTGATTTTTGATGAAAATAGTGGTGCCAGCACACCGCTGTTTCAGTTGTTGCAGGGCAGCGCTCACCCAGAGCCAAGGGCTTCCCAGCTCCTCGTGCTGCCCTGCCAGCTGTAGTGGGTTTACGTGGCAATGTTTTGGTAGCAGGGGGCCATAGGGGTGGCTTCTGTGAGAAGGATCTAGAAGCTGCCCCATGTTTGGGAAGGGCCCCACTGCTGACCAGAACTGAGCCAATAAGTGATGTTGTTTGGCACCTCTGTGAGAGCAGATTTAAGACAGGGGAAAAAAACGCTGCGCCACACAGCAGCTGGGAGAGTGAGAGGAGTGAGGAACAGCCTTGCAGGCG
>NC_048894.1:147352370-147602654 GCF_011077185.1 Oxyura jamaicensis
GCTGCAGCCCATGTGTTAGTGTAGCAGACACATAACCACAACGTGATTATATGAAGGTGCTTTATTCAGTGCTGGGAAACCAGGGGCAGGTGCCCAAATCTGGCTTCAAGTCCCATTATATCCCGATTGCTATTAATATCCTAAAAGTTACATATTCATTAGTATTCATTAATATTTACAACATCAGCCTCGCTTTGTATGCTAATTATCTCTCCTCCCATTCACACATGCGTGGTGCTCTCTGGTGATCGTCCTGGGGGTTGTCCAGATGAAGTAAGGAGTCATCCTCAGGGTTAAACTTTTCACTTCTTCTACTTGGCGCATGCTCCTTTTCAGTTCTTGACTTTAATTAGTTCTTGGCTTCAGTCCTAACCCACCTTATCCATCTTATCTTCCTAACAAGGCTCAAGTTGTTCCTGTTCTCTCTCTCAAGGCCCGTCTTGTCTCTGCTTCATCCTTCTATCATTTATTTATGCTTTCCTTTATTATATACACAATAATATTTGGCTATGAATCTCCCATCCCATTACCAATAATTGTTTCTTAACCCTAACACATGGAGGAGACCACAGTGGAGCAGGTGGACCTGCACTGACAGAGGCTGCAGCTTGTGGAAGACCCCTGCCGGAGCGGATTCCAGGCCGGACCTGCAGCCCGTGGAGAGGAGCCCACGCAGGAGCAGGTGACCTGGCAGGAGCTGCTGCCCGTGGGGGACCCAGGTTGGAGCAGTTTGCTCCCGAGGGATGGACCCCATGGTACGGACCTATATCTGGAGCAGTTCTTGAAGAGCTGCTGCCTGTGGGCAGCTCACGCCGGCTCAGTTCAGCAAGGACTGCATCCCGTGGGAGGGACCCCACAGCACAGGGGACGAGAGTGACTGAGGAGGAGCGGCAGAGAAGAAGCGCTATAGACTGACCATAGGCCCCTGTCCCCTGTTCTCCTGTGCTGCTCAGGGGGAGGAGGTGGAAGAGGGTGGATGGGGGGGAAGGTGCTTTTGTTTTCTTTCCTTTGCTTCTCACTTCTCTAGCTTGCTAGTAATAGGTAATAAATCTTACCATCTCCCTGTGCTGAGTCTGTTTTGCCCGTCACAATAATTGCTGCGTGATCTCCCTGTTCTCATCTCAACCCTTGTGCCCCTTTCATCATATTTTCTCCCCGTTCCTCTTTGAGGAGGGGGAGTGAGAGAGAGGTTGTGGTGGAGCTCGGCCACCCACCCGAGTAAAACCACCACATGCCTACATTGCTGTTTCCTGGCAGGTCATGGGAAGAAGATTGGCTGGCCTGGGGGAGCTTACGTCCACGTGGAGAGGAATCAGTCTCCAAGCTCAGATACAACCACATAGTAGTCTGGTGCAACTGATGTTTGTGCTCCTTGCACTAGCTGTTCCTTCACCTCCCCTTCAGAGACAAGGACAGGCGTCTCTTTCGTGCTCCTTCGTTAGTAAACAAACCAGCATAGATTAAAGACCATTTCTTCAAGTCACCAAGATCCTGGGCTACAAAGATGGTGAAGGGCCTAGAGGGGAAGACGTATGAGGAGCAGCTGAGGTCACTGGGCCTGTTCAGCCTGGAAAGGAGGAGGCTGAGGGGAGACCTCATCGTGGTCTACAGCTTCCTCACGAGGGGGAGTGGAGGGGCAGGCGCCGATCTGTTCTCGTTAGTCACCAGTGATAGCAGCCGTGGGAATGGTGTCAGGCTGAGGCAGGGGAGGTTTAGGCGGATATCAGGAAGTGGTTCTTCCCTAAGAGGGTGGTCACACACTGGAACAGGCTCCCCAGGGAAGTCGTCACTGCACCAAGCCTGTTGGAGTTTAAGAAGCATTTGGACTGTGCAGTTTGTCACATGGCCTGAATTTTTGGGTAGACCTTTGTGGAGCCAGGAGTTGGACTCAATGATCCTTGAGGGACCCTTCCAACTTGGGATATTCTATGATTCCATTCTATGAGACTTCACAGCCTCTCTGGGCAACCTGTGCTACTGCTCCCTCACCCACACAGCACAGAAGTGCTTTATGATGTTCAGAGGAAACTTCCTGTGCTTCAGGTCGTGCCCACTGCCTCTTGTCCTGGCACTGAGCACCACTGATAAAATCCTGGCTCTGTCCTATTTGCACCCTCCCTTCAAATATTTGTACACATTGATGAGATCCCCCCTGAGCCTCCTCTTCTGCAGGCTGAGCAGTCCTAGCTCTCTCATCGTTGCCTCATAGGAGAGGTGCTTCATGCACTTACTCATCTTTGTGGCCCTTCATTGGAATCTCCCCAGTAGCTGCATGTCTTGTACTGGGGAGCCCTAGCCTGGACATAATACTCCAGTTGCAGCCTCACCAGAGTGGAGTAGAGGGGAAGGATCCCCTCCCTTGACCAGTTTCAACCCCTGGGGTACACCACTAGTTACTGGCCTCCAACCAGACTTTTTGCCTCTGCCCACCACTCTCTGGTCTTTGCCATTCAGCCAGTTTTCGAGCCACTTCACTATTTGCCCATCCAGCTAATCCATCAGCAACTTGCCTGAGGATCTTATGGGACAGTGCCAAAGGCCTTTCTGAAGTCCAGGAGGACAATATCTGTGGCTCCCCTCATCTACCAGGCTAGTCAGTTCCTCACAGAAGCTTATCAGCTTGGTCAAGCATGACTTCCCCTTGGTGAATCCATGCTGATTACTGCTGCTGATGTTCTTCTCTGTCATGTGCCTGGAAGTGGTTTCCAGGATTAGCTGCTCCATCACCTTCCCAGGAAGCAAGGTGAGGCTGACAAGCCTGTAGTTCCCTGGGTCCTCCTTCTTGCCCTTCGTGAAGATAGGTGTGACATTTGCTTTCCTCCAGTCTTTGGGCACTTCTGCCACAATTGATCAAAGATTATTGAGAGTGGCCTCAAAAAGACAGCTCCCCCAGCAGTCAGGGGTGCATCCCGTCAGGACCCATGAGCTGATGTAGGTCCCCTTTGCTTAAGTATTTCTGGACCCGATCCTCTCCTGCTATGGATACATCTTTATTGCTCAAAGTCAAGTCCTTACCTCTTGTATTTGGGATTTTTCCTGATCTTTCATTTTATCACTATCTCTTGGCATTTTATAGATGTTCAAAGGGTATCTCAGGAATGTGAAGAAAGCTCCTTCCTTCATGAACTCTGTTTTCCTCTCACACAGGTAAGCAGCTGGTTTTTGAAGCCACGAGAGAATCCAAATTCATAGAATGAAGTTCCGGGGGGGACACAGTCACTTAAACTGCCACATGTAAAACCAGTTAGCCCCATATTTAACCCAATTACTTGTGCTGAATACAAGCATAGCTTGCGGTTGGCTAAAATCTGCACAATGTGCCACCTGATTTACGCATAGAGATGGCTCTATCGTCTCTCCTGAGAGTCCGTGCCAGGCATTAATCACAATCAGCGTTAAACATTCGGGTCTTATCCCTCAGCTGAAAGGCTCTGAATGAGTTGGCAGCCGCTGCTCCTGAGCCAGTGCTGCTTGATTAAAGAATCCATTGGCACATGGGATTTTTCTTTATCTAAAGGTATTTCTCTGCTATAATCCAGTCACTTCTCAGCCATCTATTTGACAAATTCAACACATTGAATTTCTTATATAGCCTATTGAAATTAATTTTCTCCAGTTCAAAAATCAGATGTGGTGCTCTTTCAATTTATTTATTTTATATATATATATTTTTAATGTTCAGGTTGATTTTTGCTTTTGAGAACACAAATTCCACAGGGCATTCTGGTATCATTGCCACCAATACCAGATACCACAGTATAATCCTTTTACTTTTCCTACTTGGTGTACCCATTTATACATCCCAAAATTATTACTTTGATATCTCTTGCTACAATACTGTCATGGATATGCGTATTTCTTGATTTTCATGGTTGCTTCTTTCTATGCTACAGCCTCTCATTTTATATCGACTGAAGTGTCAAGAGAGCTTTGAAGACATCACTGTTGCAATAAATTAGGCATGAGATTAGCCTCCAGTACCCATTCGTTTTCCTAAAATTCTGTATTAATGGTTAAGAGAAAAACTCCAGAGCAGAAAAGCTAAAGATACTGATTGATGATCCCGAAACAACACAAAGTAGTGATAACGTTGTAAATACATAAAACTCCTCTGCTGGAATCCCGTCCCGTCTAGCTTTGGGCCGCCTGAGTTGCAGAGCAGCGTGCACAGCAGGGCTGTGAATCGGGTCCTGATTTAGCATAAAGCACGGCTGAGTTTGAGCACGCACCGTGGCAGAGATCCACAAGAGGGTGCTGCTGGCTAACAGCAAAGTTCGCTCAGCAAATGGAGCCGGGATCTGACCCACGCGATCTGTAGGGGTTTTGAGATGAGGCTTGCTTACCTGAGAGCGCTTCTGGGGTTTCTTTCGAGATGGCAACGCAGCACCAGCGTGTTTGCTGCTTAGACAGCCCTACCGCAGCTATACGCTAAAGTAGCTGAAACACTTGTACTGGAGTGAAGTAGACATTGATTGCTAGTAGCATCGCGTCAGGCACTTCAGCTTTTAAGATGAGAGCCAAACCCTGACTCAAGAAGGAAAGGCAGCAGCACCTAACAGTAGAATTTGTTCCCATGCATTTATCTGAAAATAGGAGGAAAACAAACCAAAACAGATACCCTTTTCCATGGGGAATGTTACTGAGTCAAAACTGCAGGTCTAATTTAAGTCAGCACCATTCATACATGACTGCATCATGCAGAGCAGTATTTATATCAGTATTTAACTTCTTTTCTTACCTTTTGACCTTAGATACTTCTCTTTTTTTGGTTTTTGTTTGCTTGTTTCTTTGTTTTCCCAAATTTGAGAGTTTGAAACAAGAAAGTTTCAGACTTTAGTCTTGCAAAATCCGAGATTCCCATATTGATTTTTCAAAGCAGCATCATTTTCTTGTTCTCAGTTCTGGATGCTTAGTAGAGAAGTACTTCTGTAATCAGGACACTGTGGGAGCTGTGTGTCTACAGAAAAAAGACCCGTGCTGGAGCAGTCCAGTCTTGATGGGTGGACCCTGTGGTACTGACCCATGCTGGAGCACTTCTTGAAGAGCTGCAGCCCGTGGGGAAGCCCATGCAGGATCAGTTCGGGCTGGTTGTACTGGCCATCTAGAATAGAGGCAGCAGTTCTACAAAACCTGCCCTCCTCAATGGCCTCACGGATGATGTCCATCACCCGCCCTGCACAGCATTTCTGAGTAGCAAGATCTCTCCGTTGAGGAACTGTCAGGCCAGGAAGGACAACTAACAAGCCTCATTCTGCTCCCCAGACCTGACTGAGCTGAAAGGGGCTGGCTGTCTTGAAAATCAGCATGGTCTTATATAACAAACCTGGGAGCCCTGGACCTGCTCTAAACAAGGGGAGACAGAGTCCTTCTTGGGAAATGGACTTGGCATTGATAAAAACTGGTGGAAGAAGCTAGAGCAGAACACAGGTCATCCAGCAGTCACCTATTGGAGATGGCAAGGTGGACAAGAGGGGTAGGGACAGGCAGCAGTTTGGGCATCTGTCCATTTGTAACTGTAGATGTGAAGCAGGTTTGAGCCATGATTGTGAGAACCTGAACAGACCCATCATGAAGAGGGTACTTAGTGGGCTTCCTATGAGGTACACCTAACATCCTCTGGTGGAAGAACAGTAAATTAGAAAGCAGTGCAACCTTTCCTCAGCTGCTTCTCATCCAAGACCAACTCTGATGTAGCATAGCCGAGTGAATTTCATTCACTTTTATCAAAAACATTGTCAAGATTTGAAAAAAAAAAAAATGTATGAACTAAAGCTTTACCACTTCAGGAAAAAACAAAACAACAAAATGCAGAAGTGAGGCTATTGAGATCCTAGCAGTTAGAAGAATAATGATTACAGGAGAGCTCTGATATGAAATGTATAAAATTCGAAAACAAATCAGGAGATTAGAAGACAGCAGCTCAGCAACACAGGATCTCTGTTCCACTGAGTGATGGAAGGAAGCTTCTCACCATGTGATTGATGACTTCCCAAAAAGCAGAGTCAGAAGGTATCTCATCTGGGACAGAGAGCGTTTTGCTTAGCCCAGTAGTTCAATAGTCCTGGCTATGTGTTTGTTATGTACTGGCCAACAAGTAATTGGTTTTTGCTCTTAAACTGTGTTCCTGCCTGAAGAGTTTCTAGTAAAAGCTACCTGAACAAAACAAGCTCTGACACCCTCATCCGGGCGCTATAAAAATCAGTATCTTCAAGGAGGTGACATAAAAGTTTACAAGTATCAGTAAATTAAGCTTGGAACTTCAGAGGAAAATACTCAGCTCTCAGCTCCACATGAGTATTTAGCCTAGGAGAACATTTTCTAGTTTTTAAAGATTCAGAAGTAATTGGAGGTCCTGATGTAAAAATTGTGAGTAGATGACAGAAAAGACAGAAAAGAAACAGGGAAGATAGATGGTAGTGAAAGATACAGAACCGAGTGGAAGAACTTATCCGCACCTTGAGATGATGAATTTTGAGCATTTTTTATCATGCATACCTAAAGGCTAAAGAGACACTCTTTGGTTCATCAATAAATAAATAAATAAATAAAAGATCTGCTAAACGCAGCTTGCAAGCTGTGTAGATGCTCTCCACCAAGTTATGCAGGTCAGGTATCTTGCTGTAATGTGCCCCTCCAGACACTGTACTTAAAGGCTGTCCCCATTTTTATTGACATTTCCAACCCCTAATTTCCAGCCATAAACTTTACCTATCCTTGACATTTATAGATGTTAAATGAATTATATGTAAAACACGTTTACTGGCAAGCAGGTTAGCATGTAGCAATCAACTCTCTTGGGAAGTAAGTTTGCTCAGCTGCGAGAAAAGTTCACTTGCAGCAAAGTCAGTGGGGATTAATTCCTCTTCATAAGAATTTTTTCCTATTTGCTAAGCTCTCCCTACTTCTCTTTCAGCTTATTTCCCTTGTCTTTTCTATCTGGCCTCTAGAGCTCACCTCTGAAATTATAGTGAATGGATGGGTTATTGTTGATGTGTAATTTGCAATTCCAGTTCATGGGAATTCACAGGTATGAGCTGCTTTCTGGTTTATATATCTTGTGTAACTCTTGCTTCAGCATTGTTCCTTCCTTGAGGACTTGATTGTCTTCTGGGTGGGTTTGATCACCAGCCGTGGAGAAACAAGCTGCTGTCTGAGCAAATGATGGAGAGAAATCGCCGCTGGGATCCAAGCTTGGTCTGCTGTACAGAGAAAGAACCGTTTGGATTGCATGTGGAGGCAGGCACTGCAGAGGCTGCATTTCTGTTAAATGCTGTGTAAATGCTCAGCAGGAAACTTGTGATTGTGAACTTGTGATTGTGGATATCATTGACTGACCACTTGCCCATCATTTGCCCATCTTCATTATTTTTTTTTTTAAAGTTAAAGACATTGATAACGTATTAAAAAATCATGATGTACAAACTAATAGAAGTGATACAAAAAATGGGCAGCTTAATTCCAACCCGCTAGGGGGCCAGTACCTATAGATGTGGTTGTTGGGGCTGACTAGGGGTCATGTGGCCACTCCTGTACCACGCACAGCCTGTACATAACCAGTATTCCTCAAGCTCTAGAAACTTCAAACTATAACTTCAACTCCCCAGGTATTACAGCTTTGCGCCTAAAGAGGTGTCCTCTTAAATGCTGTGCAAAGAACACAAGAGATACTGGATTTAATTCCATAATTATGCACAAAGAAGAGACAAAACATTTTACAATCTATGTGATGGGAGAGAGAGAAGATATTGCTGACCTGCAAAGAGTCCAGCAGAAGGCCACAAAGATGAGACGGGGCCTGGAGCATCTTCCCTATGAGGAAAGACTGAAAGACCTGTGTCTGTTCAGCCTGGAGAAAAGAAGACTGAGAGGGGATCTCATCAATGTGTATAAATACCTGAGGTGTGGGAGACAGAGGGATTTGGCCAACCTCTTTTCAGTGGTTTGTGGGGACAGGACAAAGGGCAATGGCCACAAGATAGAGCACAGGAAGTTCCACACCGACATGGGAAAGCACTTCTTCACAGTGAGGGTGACGGAGCACGGGAACAGGCTGCCCAGGGAGGTTGTGGAGTCTCCTTCTCTGGAGATATTCAAGGCCCGTCTGGACGCCTACCTGGGCAGCCTGCTCTGAGGAACCTGCTTTGGCAGGGGGGTTGGACCCGGTGATCTCTGGAGGTCCCTTCCAACCCCTTCAATTCTGTGATTCTGTGATCTCTTTGGCTGCACACTTTAAAAATAAAGTGTGTCATGAGGATGAACTTTCATAATGTGCTTCACAGTATTTTCAGTGGATTTCCAATTCATGCATTACATTTATATTTAACAATGTTTTTCCTGTTTCTTGTTATTTTTTGACATTTATTAAAAACTTACTGAAAACATCTGCAGCATTCTTGTGATCAGTTCTAGGAAACATTTAACTGTTTTGTTCTAATTTGTTACAAAAAATGAATTAAACTTTCCAACTTCTCAATAGAATTGGATATTGGTCCTAATGCATGGACTGCCAGGCTAGTTGTGATCATGCACTAGGGACCTGTCCTGTGTATTATGGGTTGGCATCTTAGGATGGCTTTCTTATAAATACTGCTTGTGTAAAACCAGCAAAGTCTGTCTTAATGGAATTATTTATTTATTATACCCTGGAGTTCTGCCCACCATTTCTGGTTGTTCCAATTTCACATCACTGTCAACAGCTGGCTGTCCAAGTCTGAAAATTTGCATTTTGCTAAGTGAAGCTGCTTCTGGGAAAGAGTGAAGAGAAAAGCCTGCTCCAACCTCTTCTTGGGTGCCCTTATTTCCTGGTTGTGAAGTTGTTCTCTAATTTTAGAAATTCTTGTTTCAGCCTGTCCGTATTTGCTGCTGTGAAATTTGAATCATTAAATGATGTTTCACAGCAGTCCTCTCGACAGTGCTTCCTTCTCAGCTGAGGCAAGAAGCTCGCATTCTAGAAACAAAATTCTTAGCAAAGTTTGAGAACACACAGAAATACAAAACAACACAAAAAGTTGTTTTGTAATGTTGGAAAATAGGAAATCCACAGAAATACCTTCTTATTTACAATAGTGTAAGCACCAAAAGTTAGTCCTTTCTTACAGTAAATAGAGAAATGTAACTATGTCAAGCTCTTCACCATAGCCAGTACAGTGAGAGTAAACTAAGAGACAGCGAGGAGCCATCCACATTTCATGCCTTGGCTGGAAATGTTCAGAGCACATCTGAGCCTCCAACAGATGCACCTGTGAGCGATGTATCCAAAACCAGAATCCTGTAATTGTTTCAATTCGCTCTGAACAGTGGTATCAAGAAAAAAGTACTCAGGAATTACATAATCCTGACAGACATTTTGCACAAGCATCTCATCAACATCTGCCGGGGTGGAAGGAGAAAAAGTGTGTAGTTTTGTTATTCACTAATAAGATCTAATTACCACCTGCAGCAGAAGAGAACCCACACTCACTGTTTTTTACCAGCCATATATTACTGCCTTCTCCTCTGTTTCAGACACAGCTTTCAGGTGTCCACAGTGTGACGTGGACACGACAGAAAATTGGTTTTCCATAGTGGATCACATTTCCACGTTACCAGGGAGTTGATGCAAATAACCTTCTGGCTGCATAAATCAGGATCCAGGTTGCGGGTTAAGAGGGATTTTTGGTATTTGAAATAAAAAGGAACATGAATTGACTCTAACCTTAAAATCATCATAGCAGCATCTTCATCCACATCGCTCTGCTTCAGTTTTCTTAAACATCATTCTTCTTCCTATTAGCTCCTAAAATTTTACTGGTCCTTTGTCCAACTCTTAGTAGGTATTTGCATTACCCTGCTTTTATTTTCAGTAGTTTTTGGATCATGTTTCTCAATTGGTTTACCTGTCCTAGTCTTCAGAAGGATTGTTTCAGTGAGTGTTCTCATTTAAAAACTGTGCTGCTCTTCATGCTTGGTCCCTGGCATGAAACGCCCAAAGGCTTATACACGGTTTAGTTCTGTCTTCCAAAGTACCGAGCAACTCTGTCGCCCAGTTCATAAAACAGGCATTTTAAGCTTAAGGCACATGAGTGAATTGAACAGAAGAAATCAAGTGCAGAGGTATCTAAGAGGTTCAGTCTCAAGAGGTTTAAATATAAAACATAAAGTTCAAACTGGTGAAAAGCAGCCTGTGAACAAGGCTTTTACCCGTAGATACCTGTCATTACAGATGTCTCTGTTGCACAAAAGTTCATGCCATTGTTAAGGGGACGAGCACCAGCACTGGGTGAGTCTGAAACTGGTGTCTTTATTATATAGAAAAACCTGTGCTTGATCTTTTTACCTCACACATCTTTACTTTTAGCCTGAGTTACCCGATGAATGAACCAAACCCCATTCTTCTACTGGCTCCCATTTTTGCCTTTATTCATACAAGCCTACCTATTTGTTTTCTTTCCTTTTTTTTAAAATTTTTTATTTTTTACTGCACAAGACGTTGCTAGAAGTTTTTCCTCTCTTCACAATCCACTCCTGTGGTGCCATTTTGCCACTGCAAGGGTCTCATCTCCTCCCTTGAGCCTGAATGTGCTGTGCTGTTTGTGTGATTGGTTTTGCTCGTTCTTCTGCCAGTTCTGTGCGAAGTGGGACCCTGACATGTTTCATAACTTCGTTACTTTTGAGTATTATTGTACCGTGTTCACACTCGGCATTGTTTGCTGCCACACATGCTCAGCTCAAGAACAGTTTACAGGTTGCAGAGAGCAGGAAGGACCACTTGTGCCGGCTCCTGAGGAACTTAGTGCTAAAAAAAAGGATTATTTGTTTTGTTGCATTGGTTTCATCCAGCCCAAGAAGTAACTCAAGGTCCAAGCCTCTGTATTCCCCTTCTCATCTGTGTGTTTGGGGCACGTTATCCTTTTCCCGCATCCCTTGATTTTACATTTCTGGGCTCAGTTTGCAGCTCAGTGGATGGCAGCCATCCCCTGCCCCTCTCACGGCCCTGCAGCCGCACGCCCACGCATTTATCTTGTAAAACAAAAGCCCTAAAACCTCCTCGGGCTGCGTAACACCACTGCCCCTCAGCCCCTCCACCTCCCCTCAGGGGCCCGCGCCCCCGGCAGCGCGCATGCCCGGCGCCGTGTGGCAGCAGCGCGGGAACCGGGGCCCCCTCCCTTCACCATCCCGTCACCACGGCAACCGCGGCGCGACCGCCCCGCCTCCCGTCGTCACATCGCCCTAGCCGCACGGCGAGCGCAAGCCCCGCCTTCCCCTCTCTCTGATTGGGCGCCTGGCCATAGCGCCATCTCGGCATAGCACCGCCGATTGGCCACCCGCCGCTGGGGCACGGGGCGCGCGGTGCCGAGGGGGAGGCGGGGCCAGTGGCTCATTAGCATAGCCCCGCCCCCTGGACACCAGCCCGCTCCCCCCTCCCACCCCTAATCCCCCCCCCCCCCCGGCTGGGACCGGGGCAGGGGACAGGGACGGGGGACAAGGGGCAGGGGACAGGGAATAGGGGATAGGGGCAGGCTGGGCACAGCACAGGGGAGGTCCCACAGCCAGAGTAGGGAAGGGAATCATCATAGAGAGAAGCCTTGAGCTTTGTGAGCATCCCTTGTGGCAGCCCAGGTGCTGCGTGTTTTTTATATATATATATAATTTCATTTTTTATTATTTTTTCTATTATTATTTTTTGAATGCACCGCAGGTGCTGTACAGGTCCTTGGGGATTTTAAGAAGACGTCTGAGGGCGGTTTTTATAGGTTCCCCTTTGGAGCAGGGGCTGGGCTCACGGCCATCCCCCCTTCCATCACGACGCAAGCCCTGGCTCCGTTTCTCTAATTAATATCTTCCTTGAAAAAGCCCTGATTTCGGGAGCATCAGCCGGCCTTCACGCTTTCAGGGAAGCCGCCGGGAGCGGCGGGCGGCGCGGCGCGATGTGGACTTTCCTGGGCATCGCCTCCTTCATCTACGTGTACAAGAAGTGCGGGGACCTGCTGAGCTACGCCAACAAGGAGCTGCTGCTCTCCGCCTTCGTCTTCTTTTCCCTGGGCTTGCTGCTGTCCTACAGGTACCACTTCAGGGGGCCCAGGCAGCAGCGGTGGCGGCAGAAGAGCCACCTGGGGATGCTCTCCGATGTCCTCTCGGCTCTGCCGCTCGTTGGCTTCTTCTGGGCCAAACCCAGCGCGGGGGCTCGGCGGGTCGAGGCACCCAAATCCCGAAAGGTAAATGGGGTTGGGACGTGGTGGCACGTGGGGTGGGGACGGCTTCCCCTTGTGCCTTCTGGCTGTGCCCCGGTGAGGGCAGCGAGGGCTGGGGAGGGTTGGTCGTTCCGTCCCGGGTGACTGCGGGGTCGTGCTTGGTGTTGGTTTTGGGGGGCAAAGCGAATGGAGAAACGCGTTTATAGGGGTTTGGTGAAGTCGAATGATGTGACTGCTCAAAGAGAGTGTTGTAGTAAGGGATTTTTGTGCTGGCAGAAAGATGTATTCAACTGCCAGTCTGTTGTGGGGATTAGAGAGGAGGATCTCGTGTGAGGAAGGGCTGCGAGCTGGGAGCGCTCATCAAGGGACTCCCATCGACGCGTACGCGTTTCTGAAGGTGCAAAGAGGACGGAGCCAGGCTCTTCTTAGTGGTGCCCCGTGCCAGGACAAGAGGCAACGGGCACAAAGTGAACATGGGAGGTTTCATCTGAACACCAGGAAGCACTTCTGTATGGACCAAGCACTAGCACGGGTCGCTCAGAGAGACTGTGGTGTCTCCCTCCTTGGAGATTTTCAAAAATCACATGGACATGGACATGGGCACCCTGCTCTGGGTGTCCCTGCTTGGGCAGATAGTCCCCAGAGATCCGTCCCTTCCAGCCTCAGCCATTCTGGGATTCGGCAGTCACCATCCTAATATTGCTGCATACAGCACATTTGTCTGGACAGCTGCAGATACACTTATTTGGGAGTTCCTGATAAAATAGTGCTTGCACAATATTACAGAGCTCAAGTAGTCAGTCTGGTGAGCTGTGCCCAGCACGAGGCTTGCTGTGAGCACTGGGGAGAGCTGGAGTTTGGCAGCGGTGCTGCAATCCAAGAGCACTAAGTGGACATGCATATGCAGTACCTGTACGGGTCAGCACTGCTTGGCTACCTGCCCCAGCACTTCTGGGCATTTTTCAGCTGAGCACTGACCCCTTGCACAAAAGCACTTGAAACATTTTGGATGCATGCCCTATGAATTTTTTGGTAGGTTCTGGATTCTATTTGACTTTGCTGGTAAAAGCCTGCCTTTACCCCAATTTCTTGCATTGCTCAAATTCATACTGTTATTTTTGCACTCCCTTGCTGAGTGGTAGATATAAACAAGACACAATGCCCCTAGAAATCCTGGTGTCTGTGTTGTTCTGGCCATTCATTTCACTGATGTAATCATATTTTTACTGCTGTCAGCAATGTGGTGCTGAGGCATTTTGTACAAGAGTGGATTGGACTCCCAGCTTTATTCTGGTAGCTGGAGAAACAACTTACAGGTTTGTGCTGAAACTTTTTTGCACTTTGAAGTGTATGTGATTAGATGCTGTTAGGAGGTTACTATAACGTAGTTGGTCTTCAGGTACCAGGTACATGTTAATCGGTGTGTAACCTGAGATATGTCAAACCTTGGCAGATAAGTGTAGGCATGTGGTAATTTTGCACCTATTTTTGACTGCTTGATGAGTTTTAATTCTAGGACCAGTTCTTTATAATGTTTCCCAGATAGCAGTTTCTCCTGATATTTTTCCATGCTGAGTCTTTCCATTATTTTTTTTTGACACACTGGTTCGCTTACAGTAAAATTAGAAAAATACATTTTCCAGTGGATATAGTATTTTTTTTTTTTTAAATTGCTAAGTGCAAAGTTCACCATATAGTAGGAACTCACTGATACAAAGGCGTTGAAATATTACTTTATAGATCAAGAATATGGGCAGCCTTGGTTTATTGCCTTTTGTAGGAATTTGACTTTGAGTATGTCTGAGACCATGGTTATGTTAATGGTTGCTCTTTGATCAGGATGGCAGTTTTAAGCAGATATCTTAGAATCACAGAATGGTTTGGGTTGGAAGGGACCTTAAATATAATCCAGTTCCAACCCCCTGCCATGGGCAGGGACACCTCCCACCAGGTTGCCCAAAGCCCCATCGAGCCTGGCCTTGAACACCTCCAGGGATGGGGCATCCACAGCTTCTCTGGGCAACCTGTGCCAGTGCCTCACCACTCTCTGAGTGAAGAATTTCTTCCATACATCTAATCTAAGTCTACGCTTTTTTACTTTAAAGCCATTTCCCCTTGTCCTATCACTACACTCCCTGATAGTCTTAATTTGTTTGTTTTGTTTCCCTGCTTGATTTGAGCAACCTGTTGTGGTGGTTTTACCATGCTAGGCAGTTGAACACCACAACCGCTCTCTCACTCCCCCTCCTCAGATGAGGAGGGGAAGAAGTAAAGGAAAGAACTCACGGGTTGAGATATGGATGATTTAATTAAAGAGGGAAAATATATATATATATATATATATATATATATACATATAATTAAGGAAATATTATTATTAATTAAACAATTCAACTAAAGGGAAAAAAAAGGGAAAGGGGAAAAGGGAGGGGGAAAGGGAATAACTAAACAAAACAAGTCAAGGCTATGTGGAAGTGCAGAGGAAAGAAATTACTCTCTACTTCCCACCAATGAGCGATGCTTGACCACGTCCTTGAAGCAGGGCCTCAACGCACGTAGCCGGTGTTCGGGAGGAGGACAGACGTTTTCGCAACGAGAGCCCACCCCTCCCCTCTTCTTCCTTTTTCCACCTTTTATTGCTGAGTGTGACATCATATGGTATGGAATATCCCTTTGGTTGGTTTAGGTCAGCTGCCCTGGGGATGTTTCTTTCTCACTTTTTTGCCCACCCCCTAGGAGGGTCAGAGAGAGTCCTGATGCTGTGCCAGCACTGCTCAGCAGCAGACACAACACCGGTGTGATACCACTGCTGTTCTAGCTACAAGTGCAGAGCGCAGCACTGTATGGGCTGCTGCAGGGAAAGTTCACATCCCAGCCAGACCCAGTACACCTGTCCCTGCCCATGGCAGGGGGGTTGGAGCTAGGTGATTTTTAAGGTCCCTTCCACCCAGATGACTCTAGGATTTGTTTTTGTTGCATTGTAGACTATGACTGGTTTCATTTTAAACAAAACTTAAACAGGAAGCTCTTGTCCAACCACAATGCTCTCAGTCTGCTGGATGAAAGTAGAACTAGTCCAAGGTCAGCCCTCTGGAAAGGTTTTGATACAGATATTATCAGCACATGTAACTGTGCTGATAATATCTGAACTGTGCTTCCTTGTCTGCAGGGTAAAATAGAAGTAAATTTCTCAGACATTCACCTGACAGAGACTGCTACAAATACAGCCTTATCACCGCAGTACGATCCAGAAATTATCATCGTGGGTTCGGGTGTCCTTGGTTCTTCCTTGGCCACAGTGCTCTCAAGGGATGGAAGAAAAGTGACTGTAATTGAGAGGGATCTGAAAGAACCTGACAGGATAGTTGGAGAATTGTTGCAACCTGGAGGCTTTAATGCACTTAGAGACTTGGGTCTTGAAGGTGAGTGCATTTCAAACTGTACCTTTGTCTATAACACAACCGTTACTGCACCATTACTTTTTTTTAGAAAAACCATGCCTACAGGGAAGATGAAGAAACAGATTATCTGTGATGAATATTTGAATTAAAATTAATTGAATTAAAAGCATTTTAAAATATTATTTCCTCAACATTTATGTTTTGATTAAGAAAATTGGACTTTACATAAATAAAAACTTTTAATACATTATTAAGCTTTTAAAAGGCTTTTTAAAACTCTTCTATTGGCTTTTATTTTGCAGATACGGTAGAAGGTATCGATGCACAAACAGTAAATGGCTACATAATTCATGACATAGAGACCAAGTCGGAGGTTGAAATTCCTTATCCAACATCTGAAGATGGCCGCGTAGCGAGCGGAAGGTCTTTTCATCATGGCAAGTTCATCATGGGGCTCCGAAAGGCAGCTATGGCAGAGCCCAAGTGAGTCTCATTGTGATAGTGAATGTCATAGGCTGGATCCCGAGAATCTGTAGCGCTGTTCCCAGCGTCAGTGGGGTTCCCTGTCCATTTCCTTCTGTCCCAGCACAGAGGGCTCCAGTGGGCAAGACTGAGACAAAGTGACAGCTGTAGTTACTCTTTCTGTTTTCTGTGGACATACATGTGGAGTATACTTCATACATTCGCCTGTGGGATAAGTTAATCTTTAAACTTATGGGAATGTAGGCTTCAAATATGAGACAAGATGCTGGCCTGTCCATGTGAGAGAACAATCCAGGGCTAAAAGCTGATTCTCTTCTACTGATTCTTGGGTTTGATATTTTACCAGAAGAAGCAACCTCTTCTCATGGAGTGATGCACAGAAGGTCTTTGGTAAAGAAATGTATGATACACCTGGTGTCATTTCTTCCAGAGGTGTTGTTTCTGATACAAGAGATCAAACTTGTTTTACATTTACATGTTCTGCTTTTTCTGCTAACAAGAAGTCAAGCAAAATAGCTAGAAAGGAGCACTAAGTATCTGGAAAGTTCTACTGCCAGTAACTTCTGTATTTTTGAATCTTGAAGAAGTCCTCTTCCTAATGAAGTGAAAAGTAGAGTTTGGTATTTCCACTTTAACTGATCACTTCCTTGTATAAAAGAGATAGAAGGTAACCTTTCATAAAAGAGAATAGATTCTAGATGCTGTTTCTATTGGGTGGTTTGTGCTTTTCTTTTTTTTTTTTTTCCCATAAATACTGCTTACCAGAGAAATACACCAGACATTATCTTCTTTTTACTTTACATGTCTTTATTCTGAACTGGAAAATTACTTTCTCTTATCATAGCTTTTATATGATATGAATTATTAACACTAAAATACTGCAGCTCTGAAATACAGATAAAATCAATGACAACTGCATTTACTAGTGATAAAAGCTAAAGCTTTCTTGTTAAGGCTTCAAGTTCAGTGAAATTTGGACATCTGATTATTGAATTTGTGGGAAACTGCAGGAGCTGTACATAAGCTTTTATACATTTCTGCTTAAAAGATTATGTTTGAGTCATGAATTCAATCTTTAGCCCTTCTTCCACAGTTTCTTTATGTTCATTTTGCATATGTTTGCTTTCCATTTTCATTATAGCACAGAAAACTGCATGTTAAATCAAGGCTCAGGGGAGATCAAATACTCTTAATTGTGCTATGAAGCTTTGTTTTTCATCTTATAACTTACAAAAATACAGGGAATAATGACTACTGATTAATATATATGTTTATATTTCTTTTATAGTTATTTAAGTGCTTCCCTTTCTGATTCTATCCCACTATAAAAATAATTCTATGACTCTATATCCTCTTTATCTGTATTAAGAAATACGAATTAATTTCAGATGAGTAAAATTAATTCTGCAGAGAAAAGAGGTAGGGCATCGTTAGTTAATTATTTTTTTATAGTGGATTAGAATCAGAAAAGGAAGTAAGCACTTCAATAAATGAAATAACAGCTAGAGAAGAAATATAAAAGCTAGTAGGATCCACAGAACGGATTCACCTGCTGTTAACTAATAGGTTGCTGCATTCCCTTGCTGTTGAAGTTCCTGTTGGTGTTCTTATGCATCACCATTCGTATTTTGATAAAGCCAACCTGCTTGTTGCCTGGAAAGGTTAAGCTGGTCACTTCCACATCTGACGTGTGAGATTTAACCTGATAGATGTTCTCTGGCAATGCCTAGGAACTTGAACTGCTTATGAAGCCCAAGTGTGGCTAAAAAATTTTGGCACAACTGGCATGTGGATTAGGGCACTCAGCTGGGATCTGCTCTGAAATTTCTGTGGTGGCCAGCTGTGGCAAAGACATGAATTCAATCACTTTGAATTCAATCTCTTTTGTTTCCTTTGAGAGCCTAAAATATCAAGTTGTCATATTCTCATATGGGTCTTTGTCTCATTTCTTGAAGCTGTGTTCCATATGGGTATGAAAATATTTGTGAAGTAGAGAGAGCATCTGTTTAGAGCTGGCCTGAACTGCTGGGATCAGATTTAACAGCTCAGACACAGCAAGGGATTTCAGTTGGCAGAAACCTTGTTTGTGAAACCCAAATAGGTTGGGAGGTATAATGCAAGGGATGCTCCGTTCAAACTCTGAGCATAAGCATTATCAGATCTTTACATTTCTGTCCTAAACAGGTTAGATAGTTTACAGAACTCACAAAGAATAATCCCAAATAATTAAAAAATTACGTTCCTGACGATTGCAGTGCTGCTTTGGCTCTTGCTCTTCTCTTCTACTTGGAGTTAGGTTGCACTTGGAGCGTCAGCATTTCCCACTGTTCAGCAGAGATGACTCAGCTGGCTGGTTTCTGACTGTTACTAGGCGTCAGGCTCCTCCCTGTGTCTCTCACATGGCCGTGGAACGCCTCAGGCAAAACTGGGGATGCTGCTAAGTAGTAGGGCGTTTACGTTGAGCATTATGGTTTTAGAATATCCTCAAATGTTAAGCCAAATGGCCGTGTTGAATTGAAATTAATGACAAGCACTTTTTGACACTTAGTGTGACTTTGGTATAGTGATCAAGGACACATCTTTGTAATATTTAAACAAAATGTACTGGCAGAGACAAGATTAGTGAAAATCAGGTTTTCCTTCTGTGCCTAGTGCCTTGAAATGCATCCTTAATCCTCTTTCCTTCTGTTCTAACTCCTCTATTTTACCCAGTGCAAAATTCATTGAAGGAACTGTGTTACAACTGCTTGAAGAAGATGATTGTGTAGTGGGTGTTCAGTACAAGGACAAAGAAACTGGAGATACTAAGGTGAGACAGTTTTCTGTTTTGAACTTCGTTTAACTGCTGTGGGAGTAGAATTATATGTATATAGCATTTTAGAAACACTGCTATTTCAGGTCAGTGGTGCAGAGAAACTGCAATTACTGAGGAGGTGAAAGCTTTAATAAAGGGAGATTGCGTTCTAGTGGATGCAGTCCTGGCATATGGGAATTCTTTTTATAACTTATTGTGCAGCTTCTGATATCAGTGTCTCTGCAGAATTCATTTTTGTTGTTGTTGTTTGTTTGTTTGTTTTCTTCCGTATTTGTATGTCTGGAGCTTAAAATCTTTTGAAAGTTACTAATGGAAAAAGCAATGTCTTATGATTCATTCTTTGTCTGTACACAGTGGTCTACATTTCCATGTATACCTCCACCACTGACTGAGGCATGTAAAAGTCCAGTCACTGAATCACAGAAGGAGACTTCTGGCCTATTTCAGTTGCATGGGATTGTTCTTTGCCCCAACTAACACTAAATTGCTGGCTAAATGCTATGAAACTGAGTGAATTTTTAATAAAAAGTTTAGGAGATCAGTCTAGGTAGAGCATATATTCTGAAGTTCTGGATATACTGCCTATTCTCTAGAAAAGCCAAATTTGAAAGTTTCCCCTTTGATGGCTTTAAAATTCCTTTGCTTCCTGAAGTTATGTACTAAGTGTCTTCAGATGTGCTCTGATGGGGGAGGCAGGAATCTCCTGTCTGTGCTCTGTCTCTGTACAAGATTCAGAAAGCTTCTGAGTAGTTGGCAGATCCAGTTCTAAGCACTGCTAACAAAATCTCTCTTCTTTAGATCATTTAGAAATGAAAGAGGAAATGGTGGTATGAAACAATATGTAAAAGAGCATTTTAAAATTTCTTGTCCAAGAGGTGGGAGAGCCGGTTTTGAGCCTGCTTGGGCAAAAGGCATTTCAGCCCTCTGGATGGCAGAGAGCTCTACTTAGGAAGCTGTAAGACAGCTGAGGAGAAACACCATCCTTGGCGAGGTAGCTGGAGGAAAGGGGAGTTGCCAGTCCTGTTCTTTGTTCTGTCTGTCTTTAAGGTCCTGTGGAATGAATAAAACAATAGCAGCAAGTCCACTGTGGTAGAGTAAGCCATTGAATCCTACACGGGTACTGGAAAGATATGGACTTTGGAAGCAGGGAGGTTTTGTGGTTCTGTTTTAGTCTGGCTTTTTTTTTTTTTCCATATCCAATTGGCTCAATCATCCAGAAATATAAAATGCTTTTTTTAGTTTTCTTTTTGTCACGGGGAAGAATAGTAAATATTTCGCTTGGAGATTTTTTAAGCTTACACATTTATGGATTTTATTATTGTAATTTTAAGTATGACCTATTTGACCAGCGGTCGGGTGACCAGTGTTTTAGCTGATACCATTTCTGAGAGCATGGATGTTGTTCTTAAAACCCTGAGTCTCCTGTCTGTACAATGGGGATAAGCAAACTCACATTTTGCTTTGAATGCTTATGTTCTGTGGCTGGAAATAGTTATGTTACTTGCTAGCCTTTGATTATAGAAATGTGGGAAACACAGAAGAATTTTTTATCAGAAATTTCGTACACCACCTGTTAATTTTTACAGCTGGGGAACTACTTACAGGGCAGGTGGGGGAGAGCCTGTTTCTGCTCCTTAGCCTGCTCTCATAAGGAAAGGAGGCTAATGTATGTTGTATGTCTGTGGCTTTCTATTCTCCACGTCCCCAGTCTCCATCACATTACCTTTGAGGTTTTTGTTCTGTTAAATTAGGTTTAATTTAGCCAGCATGATAAAAGTCAAGTTATAAAATTTATTAAAAAGAGGCAATTAAAGAGAGGAAAGGTCTTAGTATGTTGACTGTGGAAAAACTGTAGTATGAGTATTCAGCTCATTAAACAACAGGGAATCCATGTGGGCAGGAGACCTTGCTCTAATTGCAGGAATAATTAGAGCTTGCAATTATCCATAGGAAAGAGGTTATGTTAGCTCTGTCTCTTGGACTGTTTCTGAACTCACTTTTGTAAGCTCAAAGACTAGAAACATGTATATTATTCAGGGATATAAATATATTTTAAGGTATTTATTATGCATATATTTACTCAGCTCTACTCTCATCTCATTTTGTCCAAGTTCACGCAGAAAAAGATGTAAAGACAATGTCACAGAAGTGACTGAGTCCCACTGCTGTGCAGGAGAGAGCTGCTCTTAGAGGAACTCATTCCATGTAGATGTAGAATTCACTAGGTACCTGCATGGGGTTTACATGGCAAGGGTTTGGTTAGCAGGGGGCTGCAAGGGGTGGCCTCTGTGAGAAGAATCCAGCGGCTGCCCCGTGTTTGATCAGGGCCAGTTTCAGCCAGCTCCAAAGGGGCCCACGGATGGACCCCTTGGGATGGAGCCGTGTGGGAGCAGTTCCTGAAGAGCTGCTGCCTGTGGGCAGCCCCCGCAGGCTCAGTTGGGGAAGGACGGCATCCCGTGGGAGGGACCCCACGGGGAGCAGGGGCAGAGAGGGGCCGTGAGGGAGCGGAGACGAAGTGTCAGGGACTGACTGCAGCCCCCATTCCCTGCTCCCATGCACCCGTCGGGGAGAGGAGGGAGGTGGAAGAGGGTGGATGGTGTTTTTGGTTGTTTTTAATTTCTCGCAGTTCTAGTCTGTTAGCGATAGGTAATACATTTTTATAATCTCTCTACTGTGAGTCTGTTTTGCCCATGATGACAACTGTTGTGTGATCTCTCTGTCCTTATCTCAACCCTTGAGCCCTTTCTCCCCTTTTCCCTTTGGGAGGGGTAGATAGAGTGGTTGTGGCGGAGCTTGGCTGCCCAACTGGGTAAAACCACCAGTGCCTCACCAGACGCTTCTATCCAATAGTAATAATGAAGCATGGCGTGCTTTTTGCTTTTTGCTTTTTTTTTTTTTTTTTTTTTTTTTTTTCCTTTTTGCTTACAACCTGGAAGCTTAAAAGGCAAATTATTTTTTCTGCTCATGCCAAGTGTGCAAAGACAAAGGACTAATGCTCATTATCAATCTATATATTCAGTGATGCATATTCAGTGATTTAACTGCAAATGGCAATGAGAACACTGTACATAGAGGGAAGAAACATCTACCTGCAAAAGCTTCCTCGTTCAGGTGTTACAATGTTACCATAACAATAAAATGCTTAAAAACATATTTTAATAATCAGAATAATTCACTCATGTTAGGGAACAGTGCATGTATTAAACATTAGGAATTTGTGCATGTGTTCAGACTGAACCTAATCTGTTTACTCACTTTTTATTTTGTATTTTCTCTATATACAGTATTTCTGTTTATTGCTCCTAAGTATACTAGGAACTGGTCAGAGTCCACTGCTTGTTCTTTTAATGAAGACCTGAGCATGTTGACTATATTTGGGTTTATTACACTTTGGTTTGTTTTTGTTTAGTAGCGTATGAGTAGTTCGTTCATTTTTTTTTCCTGAAGAGCATTATAGGCTGAACGAAGCAATTATTCTATTTTCTTGTCCATTTTATCAGAGTTGTGACACAGTCCCCATAACTGTCTTATGTGATTGCGTGTCTAAAAAAGCTGAGGAATATTGTTGGGCTAAATTTTAGAATAAATAGTTTAATATCAAGATGAGGAAAGCAAAAGTATTTTATTTCTAACAGACATTTTATAAATGTGGTCTGTGGACCTCTTACATGCTTATTGTTTTGAAGAACATCTAATGGGCAATTGATAAGGAGAGCTTGAGAGTTGTTTCCCATTGTTATGAAACAAAATTGAAAATATCTTGTCTTTCTATTATGCTGCAGGAACTTCATGCACCACTTACTGTTGTAGCAGATGGACTTTTCTCCAAATTTAGAAAAAACTTGGTCTCCAACAACGTTACTGTTTCATCCCACTTTGTTGGTTGCATTTTGAAGGTAACTTTTGAGTATTACTGCACGTAAGCCAGTATGCTACCTTTTCTTAGTGTGGGTCTGCATTTCACTGAATTGTCATTTATTAACTTTGTTATGAACTATATCGAGAAATGAGAAGAATCCCAGAGTCTGATGTCTTACAGAGGCCTTGCAGCATCCAAGTGTTCTTGGAAAGATCATTGGGAGGTGGTACCAAAACCCACCATTTAGTATATGGTTTGGAAATTGCTTTTACCCTAAAAGGGGACCAAGGATGTGTTTTGCGGGTACATGGGTCACAATGAGCATTTCTTGGAATACCTTTTATTCATTAATCTGTTATTATCAACAGACTCACCCTGCAGTTATTAATGGCAGATAACTATTCATGCACAGCACGTTGAGTTATTCACTCATGTACCTGGCTCTCATATTCAAAGTTGCTTGGCTGGGGCAGTGCTTAGCAGGCCAAACGGGGCTCTGTAATCAGGAGCAGAGGGTTGTAGTGATAATCCAGGAGCTTCTGAGTGGCGTTTGGAGAGTGCCCCATGTGTATATATTCCTGTGTGTATAATAATGTATTATTAGCTCCTCTGGATCAACAGGATTGCTGGTCTCCACCGGCTGCCTATTTGTCCTTGGAAAATGTTTACATGCTTTCTTTCCAATACCTCTTTGGCCTGTTTGTTTGGTGGCATTGTTTTTATATGTTGTTGTTGTTGTTTGGTAATTTTTTACATCCAAATGTTTAGGTACCTACAGAACCCATTAATATGAGCTCCTACAGAAGGGGGGTTTATAGTAGAGCTTTGTAAAATGAAAGTTCAGAAGTCTGAGAAAGGAGATTTATGCAAGAAATACTTGAGCAAGAGAGGGTTAAACAACTGGATTAGGTTTCAACATAGCTACTTGAAACTGAGCACTGAAGCAGATTATGGAAAATACTGGAGAAAAAAAATGTTGCAGTATCTCACATAAGCCTTTGCTATATGTGCACTGGCTCAAATCTGTGGATTAGAGGTAGGCACTGCTGGAACCTACTTTGTAAAGTTGCTTCTCCGGATATGGGTGTTTTGACTAGTTTATATTAAAATATCTATACCGAAGATAGTGACGCTGTTTTTTTTCACAGTGTTCTTATTGCTAAGGCACTTGTTCAGAGAGCAAAGACCTTGAGTTTTAGATATCCTAGCAGCTGTGATCTTGGGAGTGATCTTATGAAAAGCTACGACACTGATTACATTACAGCTTTTCAACGGCACGTTTTAAATACAAGTTAAGTTTTCAAATGAAATCTGTAACAACATGTACTTTAGTAAATATTAAAAACATGTATTCAGTAAATATTAAAATGTGTTGTCAAAAGAGCTGTAACTACACAGAAGTTCAGAACTTTCTTCTTGAAAACACTTTTATTGTTCGTTTAAAGAAAAAAAGAATATGAACTTAATATTGATACAGGATTTTATTTTGAAGTACATCAGAAAATGATTTTGTGTATCTGAAGTTTAATATCCTTTCATTAATTGATTTCAATCCTTCTCCTTTTTTTTTTTTCTTTTTTTTTAGGATGCATCACAATTTAAAACTAATTACGCTGAACTTGTTTTAGCTAAAACTAGTCCGGTGCTAATCTATCAGATTTCTTCAACTGAGACTCGAGTCCTTGTTGATATTCGAGGGAAAATGCCAAAAAACTTAAAAGAATATATGATTGAGAACATTCATCCGCAACTACCTGGTAAGTTTAGAAAGCTTTCCTTTCATGGCTGTCACAACTGGAGTCTGCCAAAAAAGGCACGTTTCCTTCAGTCCCTTGAACTGTGTGTTTGTTTTTTTCCATATGTACAGTATGTATGTACATATGTTTCAGTAACTGGTCTCACTTAGATTCCACATCAAATAGCAGTTTGTGCAGTTGACATCCATGAGTTTAGAAGTTTGGAAGGACTACATCTCTGAGAAGAGGTTAAAATGAGTTGTGCGCAAATTATTTAAGATTCTACCTAAGTATTGTAACTGAAAAAATCGGTTATTGCAGATCACCTGAAGGAACCATTTTTAGCAGCAGTTCAGAATGATCGTTTAAGAACTATGCCAGCAAGCTTCTTGCCTCCTTCAGCTGTTAACAAAAAAGGTGGGTATTGTAAAATAAAGGGGGTGGGAGAGTGGCCTTATAAACTTGTGGGAATTAAGGCTGTGTTTTCATAGATGTATGCTTGTTGCTCAGTACAACTATTTCATCCTTTTATGAAAAAGATAATAGTTTGAAAATGTATGTATTTGGCACAATTTAACTAGAGTGTTTATTTATACACAAATCTTTAAATCAATGTCTGCTTCATTTTTTATTTTTAAGTAACTCAGTTGGTCATGCTTATATAAGTTTGGTCTTTTAAAGGAAAGCTTGGTTTTTAAAAAAGAAAGAAATTACCTTGAACTCGATGTATGTGTATTCTTTGACATACACACATGCATACATATAGGGGAAATACTTTGAACTTGAGGTTTTTAAATCTGTTAAAGTAAGGACATCTCTTTTTTCCCCTTGACATCTATTTTTTCTCAGTTCCTAGTTATTCATCTTATTTCCTGGTGGGACTGAATTCTCAATAAGCTTGGTAACAGAGGGTTTGAGTTCTAAGATTATATAGTGATTGTGCAGTAGCCCATTAATCTTTTTCTTCTACTTAGGAGTTCTTCTTTTGGGAGATGCATATAATATAAGACAC
Source organism: Oxyura jamaicensis (assembly GCF_011077185.1). Classification (NCBI taxonomy): domain Eukaryota; kingdom Metazoa; phylum Chordata; class Aves; order Anseriformes; family Anatidae; genus Oxyura; species Oxyura jamaicensis. The sequence continues at coordinate 147,377,847 of NC_048894.1, forward strand.
CCTCTGACTGGTGGAGGAATGAGTGTTGTTTTAAATGATGTCAAAATATGGAGAAGCTTGCTCCAGGATATTCCAGACCTTTATGAAGATTCTGATGTTCTTAAGGTAAAGCTTTATTTTGGACTTAGTTTGGGTGACTTTTGTTCCACTTCAAATGACACACTTTTACGTTTTATGCAGCAGGGGGACATGTAAGTTATTAGTGAGTCACAGCTCTTCATACTTCATACAAATCATGCGTTGGGCATTTGTCAGTAACAGCTGTGATTACTGAGTGCTATGGCTGTGAGGTAGATACAAGACAAGGCTTACTGATCAGTCTTGCTTCAGGAGACTGGTATGTTGTGTATAGTCATCGTGCTTTGCTAGCGTAGTACCTGATGTTCCTGCATTGGTAGTGTTTTTATTAATGTAAAGTGAGCTCATATGGGATGGGTTTGGACGGGTTTGCACCATTACCTTGCATGAGTGTACTTAGAGAACAACGAGCGTGTACACCTAGTTTGTCAAGGTGCCTCCTGACGCTCCACCAGCCTCTTGTCTGACACATTAATCTCATAGTAGAGAGTTAAGAGGCATCCTTCCTGCCCATGAATCAGCACCATCACTGAGATTTAGACCCCAAAAATCTGATCAGCAGATGATAAGAATTCTGATTTGTTTACCACTTTTGATCAGGGCAGGCATATTGATTTGGCTAAATGACAGCCAGAATAATTATAGACCACAAATAAATTATTCAAAAAAGTTTTATGATTCTTGTTTGGTTGGTTTTTGTTTGTTTCTTTGTTTGTTTTGAAGTGAGAAACATTTAAAAGGAACGTCAGGACAATACAGAACTTACCTGACCAAATGCAGGTACCCATATCTCAGCTGATCACCCCAGACTTTCAGTTATTTCCTATTTATTCTCCGTCAACAGGGAGAACTAAGCAATTGTTATCCTTCCAGTGTCTGAATTGCCCCAGTGAACTACCATAGGATGAGATGAAGCACACCCTGAAACTGCCCTTTTTTTTTTTCTATATTCAGTGTCAGAGGAGCCACATAACTGGTTTAACAAATATCCAAAGTCCCTTAATGCCCTAGCTTGGAACATACCCAGTGTATCTTTAAATCTACTCTGTGTTTTCCCATGGGTATGACTCATATCGCCTACTTAGAAATCACTTCAGTGCTGTTCTGTATTGCCTGATATAAATGTATTTTTTCCTTTTGCAGGCAAAAAAATCATTTTACTGGTCAAGAAAAAAGTCTCATTCTTTTGTAGTGAATGTTCTTGCCCAAGCACTTTATGAACTTTTTGCTGCCACAGATGGTAAATATATTTTAAAGATAATTTCTGATTAATTCAAATTTGGTAGATAAATATGTCTGGGGAGGGGACGTTTATGTATATGAACATATTAGTATGTCTTTGTGTTTATATTGATGACAAAATAACTGAAATCACTTGTTGTTGTGTCAGTTAGTATTCAGGAATATGTAGATATTCCATAAGATTAACCTTTACTTAAATAAAACCATCTCCAAATCCAACTGAATTTAACAGAGCAACAGCTGCCAAAGTGCTGAAGTCCTGGATTTTATATCTGTTACATTTGCTGAAAAAGTTTTCAGTATCTGTTGACTTTGTTGAGTCACTTTAATTCATTTTATAGATTCCTTGCATCAGCTGAAGAAAGCCTGTTTCCATTACTTCAGACTTGGTGGAGAGTGTGTCTCGGGTCCTGTTGGATTGCTGTCTGTGTAAGTTCAGTGCACTGATAATAATTAATGTCACCCAGATCAAGCATTGTGAGCCTCTCTTAGAATCTGCTTTGCTCTCAGTCAGTCAACTTTGCATGGGGAGAATGGTCCACATGAGCCAGTATTTTTAAGGTTATACTGAAGTTTGGAGTGTTATTTGCAGCCATGTTGAGAGTAGTGACAGGTGAGGTCTCCTTCAGTGAGCAAAAGGAACAGGGAAACAGGTAAATATCAAGGTGTTTTTGAATGACCCCTGCAACTAGTGAATGCATAATAAATTGTTCTCCTTTGAACATGTGAGAATGTGTACATTTATATTTCTTCCATTTTGGAATGAGAACTAAAAGTGGTAGAGCCTGTATAACCTCCTGGGAGCTGCTAAAGACAGATAGACCCTTGCTTTCTCTTCATGTCCAGTAGTCTGTATGTTGGCTATGCTCCGGAATGGAATACAGGGGTTGTAGCAGCTCCAAGGTGATCAGACTTATTTGTTTACTTACTTTTAGTTGAGGTCACATCAGGATCACAGCTGCCTACATCAGAAGGTTGTGTGTAATTTTAAGGAAACCGCTCAATTTGTAAATTGAAAATTTGACACTGATTTTTTGTTCTATTTATTTACATGTGTTCTCTCTCTATTTTTTATACAGGTTATCTCCTAAGCCAATGGTACTGATTGGCCACTTCTTTGCTGTGGCACTATATGCTGTTTATTTCTGCTTTAAGTCAGAGTCCTGGATTACCACACCTCGAGCATTTTTCAGTAGTGGAGCTATACTTTACAGGAGTTGCTCTATAATATTTCCACTTATTTACTCTGAAATGAAATCCCTAATCTATTAAGGGGAAATGACTGGAAGAAGAAAACATGAAGATCGTGATGCCTTTAAAATCTTTGGACATGTACTATTTAATATTGTATTATGTTTTCTTCAAAATGCAATTTCCTTGATCAGGATTTGACTTAATTTTGTTTTTGTGGTTATATACATATATATTATATGTAAATATTCTTTCCTTTGCAATTAAAATTCAAAGAGGAGTTAGCTGTTTACAAGAACCATAATTAAGTGTTGACTTATGGTAGACAATTGCCAGTTTTGTCAGAATTTCATCCCTCGCTTTACCCATTGCAGACTGCACCACTAATATTAATAAACTGAAAAGTGAAAACTGTAAACCATATGCTGCTATTATCCTTCATGCTTCTTTCTGTTCAACAGTTCCATAAAATATTTCTTCATTTCTGTGAAATACTGTAAGAAAATTCTTGATTTGGGTTATTTCATTAGGATTTGCCTCTGTTCTTTTTAATTTGCAGCTAAGATGCTAGTATGCTGACACTTAAAAGGACACTAAAGAATTTCAGATTTGGAAATGTCACTGTATCTTTAATGTCAGTCACTGTTGCAAATGCCATATTACTCTTCCAAAATCATTCTTTACACCAGAATTACTTTAACCAAGTACTAATCAAACCACGGGCATGTTGGCTACTGCATTGCACCCAGGTACTGAAAGCACATGGTTTTTGAAACGTTCTTCCCATCTCACTTCCTTTTAAAAACTTCAGGGTTTTGTTTTGTCTTTCTTGGTGTGTTTGCCACTAACTGAAGCACAGCAACAAACTGTGTCCGCTGAAACTTCAGTCCAGGCTGTTTCCAGTAGACAGTAATTGCCAATATTACTTCTAAAAAATTGTGAAGTACCATGAAAGTGTCCTTTTAATGCTTGGAATAGATATTGTTCCTTCCTGTAGAAATTACTGCATGTTACTTGAGAGTCCATGTATTCCTCTGTTGGTCAATATTCTCTCGATGTTTACCTTAACCAGTATGCTTTCTTTTGCTCTTGTGTTCTTCCATTTTTTCCCTACCTTTCTTATGATTGCTTTGTGTATCACCACGTGGCTTTCCTGTTTTGGCTTGCCTAAACAATCATGCATCGGTGCAGCCAAGAGTTTAGAGAGCAGTAACATTATGCTTTTCTGTGCTTAAAAAAACCTTTGGCTATATGTTTTGAAAATTACAGATTGCGTAAGCTGTATATAAACCTACATTTTATGTTGGATTGTAGAAAAAAATCTGTGGAGGGGATTTTTTTTTAGTATTTTTTTGACAGTTACTTCAAATTACCTTTTTCTTTTTTTTTTTTTCCAGAAGAGAAAAATGTATATATTTTTCTAACCATTATCACTTTTGATACCCTCTTGAAATTAAATATAAACACATTCATGATGCATGTAAAGTTAGGGTGAAGTACTAATATTTTCAGATGTTGTTATTTGTGGTAACTAAATGATGCCCCTTTAAGGCTACACAAAGTTCACAGGATTTATACAAGTGTTTTCAAAATTTGTGACAATTTTTAAAAGGTTGACTACTTTTTCTATTTTTTTATTATTATTTGCAGTCATTCTTTTTAAATTCAAGGGTAAACAATCCTGTGCCAAATACACACCCTCAGCTAACTTAAATAAAATTTTATATCTGTAGATTTTTCTTGTGTATCTCTGGATACACATAAGTGTATCTGCTCGTAAGTGGCTTGGTTGTAGTGTGGGGAGCTGAGTGATGCATTAAAGTGTCACATTTCTTGGAGCTTGTCTGAGAAATTTGTATCATGTAGGTTAAGTGTTCTTGGTCTTCTGGGGATTGTTCTGTTTTGAACGTGTCCTTTACTGGAAAATACATGGGACAATGAAACTTTCTAATGGCAGCTTTAAAAGAAAATCGCTGGTGCAGGATTTCAGGTGAGGAGTGATAACTTTATGCTCTGTGCGAGTGTTTGGTGCCTCCTCTTGCTCCAGTGCGAGGAAGCATAAGGCAGAGTAGTGGTGGCTTTCCTTCCTTCGTTCTCTTTAATCACCTGGAACACAGAAACTACCTGATTAGTCTTGGATCAGCCGCTGGATTTTGTAATTTATAACTTGATTGTCCTGACAGTGGTGGTAAAACGTGATGTTAGATAGCTCCAGCATAATTACAGTGCCTCTCTGGGGAATTATATCAGTAGAGGCTTAAATATTCTGTTCTGCATCTGAAGCAAAGAGGAGCACATCATTTCCTGTAGAGGTAAATGCTTTATAATGTCTGAAGAGCACTCGAAGGCTGTACTCTTAGGACTATCCCGCTGATACCTGCAGTACATTCGGGAGGCATAAAGCAGTAACCAGAAACATGGTGTCACCCAAGCTCTGTTCCTGTTGAACAGTGACTTGGTTTTGAATAGGCACGCTTGAGCTTGGTTATAATTGCTGCCTCCTGATAACGTTGATGTCTGTGTTGTCTTTCTCCTTCGCGCTCAGGTCATACACCCCTGCTCCCCCATCCCTGCTGCTCGTTTTTCTGGTGTCTGCTCCACATGGCAGCCAGAAGGATGCCACGGCACTGCAGGAGAGGTAGGAGAGCTGTGCTGAGTTGTTGCCATACAGGTTTCCCATATGAATATGGGTTTCTCGTGTAGAAACCGTCACCTGGGCTACTTCAAAGGCTGCTCCTAAAGCCTACGTGTTGGTGCTTACTGTAATACCGTTGATGAACACTAATCGTTCGTGTTCATCACAAAACGTAATCATACATAAGGGCTGTACTTTATGCCTGGCTCACTGCGCTTGTCCATACTGCTGTCTGGAACCAGCTTTTGTGTTCTGGACAAAAGCACAGTCCATTCAATCCCAAATAAATATGGGCAGTTGATAAATTATGCATCCTGAAATTTGGGCTTGCTCAGCATGGCATTACTACATGGAAAACAGCATCAGCAGATCCTAAATTGCTGCCTTTGGAGCTCTGCAGAGCTGTGCCAGCCCCCGTGTTGTGCATGGTGAGCAGCAGCACGACAGTTTGCTGAGATAAAGGTATTCAAGGTACCGAAAATAAAAGCGGATGGGGTATTTTAAGGAGTAACTGGAATCCATCAATGTAAGGAAAGTAACATAGAGTGGAAAAGGAGGCCTGATGCTGGAGGCCAGCTGTAAGCACTGAGGAATAAGGTGCTGCAGTCACCGTGACTCATCCTCTCCAAGCTTCTGCTCAGTTTGCAGCAGCAGCCAGAAAGGTAAATAGGATGCTGGAAAGTGTTAGTGGAGGGCTACAGGGAAAAAAAAAATCAGCATGAAATGATCCTTTCCACCAACTTGTATGTGTCACAGCAGGAGCTAATGACACTTTGGGCAGAGTCAAGAGAAGCTGGAGTGAAGCTTTGGGCTTTGCTGGTAGCATTTTCAGAGGGTAGAGGGATAGTGAAGAGCCATGGCTGAAGGAGCTTCTGCTTTCACAGCCAGGTTTTAGAGCCAGTCTTCAAGCATGGGTTCCCAGTCCAGCCAGCCACAAACACAACTGGGAACCAAGTACTGAACTGGAGCACTTGTTAATGACACAGCGAGCAATTGTGGAGAAGCACCCACACAGCTTAGTGGGGCGTGCTGCGTTCTCATACCTCATTTAGAAATGGTTCCACCTATGCTATCACAGTGGGTAATTTGTTTTTCCATGGGAACTTTTAGGTTTTCTTCAGCTCGATACCTTGTTTACTTGTGGGCCGCTCTAAGGCAACTATTGCTTCCTCGGGTCTTTGAGGCACAGCTAGTTTCCTTCAGAAATTAACTTTGCCTCTAGATTAACAACAGGGGGTAGGGCTCCGTGGTCCCACCTGGGGCTTGTTGGCATGAAGATGAGATGTTGGTCTCATCTCCACTGGGAGATGCACCAGGGCACTGTCTGTTTGTCCCACTTCACTGGGAGCACCCTGTCCTTAATGGTCCTGGCACAGGGTGGCTTGTGCAGTACCATCTTCTTGGTGTTACGGAGGGGAAAGGGGTTAGCTTGGAGTACGGATCATTGCCAGCGCTGGGTGGATCAGGCTGCCCTGTTTTGGGTGTGAGGGTTGTGAGGTATGATGTGCCACGCTGTGTCAGATCAGAGAATGGGTCCTGACATGTTTTATGAACCTCATAGATTGAACACAGAGATCCTGGGCCCAAATGCCTACGTGAAGCTTGCCAGGCTCAGTTCTGAGCCCAGGAGCCACTGGTTCACCTATACCTTTTGTGTGGGAAGTATGGCATAAACATTTCCCTCACCTATATTTCAGCACAAATATAAACCTGCTATTATGTCTTATCTTATGAAGCCGTATGACCCTCTTTGTGACTGGAGATATTTGCTGCCTCTGTGTTTTCTGTGCTATTTTACCGTGTGCTTTGTCCTACGATCTGCTGGAGGAAACTCTTGCCAAAGAGGATACAAATAGCAAGAAATCAGTTGCTATTTTGAGAATGTGGTGGGCATTGCTTTGACCTTGAGCAATTTTTGCTTTGCTTTTTGAAATGTGTGTGAGGCAGTGTCATCATCGAGTGGTGGATTGAAATGCCATTCATTGACAATGATTGTGTTTCAATGCACATCCCACTGCAGACACGAAACTCCCTCAGGCATTTGAGATGAGATGCTGTCACATGCAGGAAATCCATCTTGGCTCTGTGTCCATGCCCTTGTCTCTGTCTTCGCTCAAGCCCCCATTACCAGCTCTAGCAGGGGAAGCGATTCCATTAACCTTGAGCCTGAGACCGCTTCTTCTGGACCAGTTTTCTCTTTCAGCTGAGAATTAACAGGAGGCAGGAGAAGCTTCTGCCACTGCCCCCCTCAGGGTATCTGGGATCACTTGTGCTCCCTGTTGCCTCACCACATGCCTGAAAACTTCTCTGACTAACGATTGCCACCTATACTGCAATTTGCTCCAGTCTCCATCTCCCTAGGAGCTCCTAACATGGCCAGGCAGGAATCAGATTCAGCACCGGTTTTCAACTCAAGTTTCATATTTCTGTCTACGGGTGAGCAGTAAGTCAGCACAGCCTTGTGTTTGGCCACACAGGACTGCAGTGACTACTGGCAATCGTGTGGTGATGGAAACTGGATGCTGAGTTACCACGGTTCCCTCGGTATCGCATTTGCTTGTAGACACAGCGCACAGCACCACTCTGCCTCTCAGTAACGTATTTGGTGTCTGCACTTTTTCTTGCCTGGAGCTATCCTATCCTGCAAGCGGCATCTGAAAATAGTGCCTATAGATGTTATTTGCAACCCCAACACGGCGTGTTTAAACTTAGGTCTCTTGGTTTTGTGTGTCTGATCACACCAGGATTAGCCTGCATCGTTCAGCTCCATCTAGTGCCTTCACAGCAGCTTGCAGTTGCTGTACCTGTCACACACAATTGTTATGATCAGATAAATTACAGCCTGTCACTGGGAGGCATTTCTGCTCAGACTTCCACATCACCAGTCACTCAGCTGCCCTGTGCCACGAGGGTGGCTCTTTGGATGCCCTGGAGCAGTATGCTGGGGAGCTGCACTCTGCAGAGGTATCCATATAACCTGCTTTTAGGGACCAGCATACCCAGAAAAAGGATTGTCCTGATTTTAATCAGTTACATTCACACAAGTAAATGAAGGTGTTTTTTTTTTTTTTTGCCAAATGCAAAATGGTATGCAGGTAAAGCATGGTATTCGCAGCTTTAAAAGCCACTAGCACAAAGACGTGAGATTGCATCTGTATTAGCCTAGGGTATACGATTAGCTTTAAGGGTGCAATGTGTTTCTGCTAGTAAACAGCCTGAGGGTTTAGGATCGATCCTTCATGCTCGTGCAACCATTACATCTCTGGGGAGCATGGCCAGGAGAGAGCCCCACACTGGGACATGCTTTTTTAGTGCTGGTGAGTCTCTATGGAGACTCAAGTTAGGGTTTCTTGCTCTCCCTGGGAAGGCATTTCGAATGCCCTATTACTGTGCGGGCTCTGTAAATGCAGGCATCCCTTGGGCTGATCGAGGTGCGAGTCTTGTGCTCGTCTCAAGCCAGCTAATGAGCTTTCCCAGGCTTAACCAAGTGAGAAATGGGTAATGGTGCTGGGAGAAAACAACAACAAAAACTGTCTGCCATCATCTAAACAGCACCCTCTGCACAGACGACAGCACAGAATACGAGGGCTGGTCCTGATGGAGAGGTGGTTCCTGTCAGTTTTCTTGGAAGACAAGAATTTCAGTTTTTCTTCCTGCTCGGTACTTAATTTTTGCATTATAAAGATTTATAGACGGAGGATTTGAAGATGGAGGACACTGTTTGTTGTTATTTCATTTGTGTATATCTGGATTTCCATTAATATCTTATTTGTTATTCCTTTTAAAAAATACAAAATGTGAGAGCTGGAAGTCTTGTTTTCTGAAGATTTCTATTTATTTAGGTTGTGGAAAGATGAAAAACTATGGATATAACCAATTGATATCTCCTGGAATTACACATCTGATTATTTAAAGTATTCATCTTGCAGATTTTTGTTTAAAGAGCCACAAATTTTAAACATAAGCATTATAATTAATCATGGCTTTTGTGCCATAGAATCATAGAATATTCCGAGCTGGAAGGGACCCACAAGGATCATCCAGTCCAACCCTTGTCTCCACACAGGACCACCCCAAAATCAGACCCTGTGTCTGAGAGCATTGTCCAAATGCTCCTTGAACCCAGGCAGGCTCGGTGCCGTGACCACTGCCCTGGGGAGCCTGTCCCAGTGCCCGAGCACCTCTGGGTGCAGAACCTTTCCCTAATCCCCAGCCTGACCCTCCCCTGTCCCAGCTCCATGCCGTTCCCTCGGGTCCTGTTGCTGTCCCCAGAGAGCAGAGCTCAGCGCCTGCCCCTCCGCTCCCCTCGTGAGGGAGCTGCAGGCCCCATGAGGCCTCCCCTCGGCCTAGGCCAAACAAACCAAAGGACCTCAGCCGCTCCTCATGCATCTTGCCCTCTAGACCTTTCACCATCTTTGTTGCCTTCCTTTGGACACTCCCTAACAGCTTTATGTCCTTCTCACGCTGTGGCACCCCACCCTGCACCCAGTGCCCGAGGTGAGGCCGCACAGCACAGAGCAGAGCAGGACAATCCCTCCCCTCACCCAGCTGGTGGTGCTGGGCCTGAGGCACCCAGGGTGGGGTTGGCCCTTGGGGCTGCCAGATGTCACGAAACGTCCTGGTCTGCACCTCTTTGAAGTGAGAGGGCATCCCTGCACTGTTTTTTATACCTAGATGAAGCATTAATGATAATTTTCAGAGAGGAATGTTTAAGTGTGAACCCCGGTTTTCGTTCATGATAAAGTCATCATTATTTCTGCTTGCCGAGTCACAGCAGGAATTTACACTGCCATCAAACTGCGTTGCAACCAGCTTTCCTGCCAGGGAAAAATTGTTTTGATACTTTTTTTTTTTTTTTTTTTTTTTTTCCTCTGTTGCTCTTGGTCTTCCTACAAGTTAAAAGAGGAGTATAACATGGGCTAGACATTAAAGATGTCAGGCTATTAATGCTGGGTCATGCCTCCTCTGACTCTTCCTCTATTTCACCACATATCTTCTTTTTTTCCTGCAGTATTACTATCATGCTCTTTCACTGTGAACCTCCTTTTGGAAGTAGGCAAAACAGCAACTCCCTGCAGCACTGAACTCCAAAGGTTAGTTAGTACTCCGTGCCTCAGCAGAGGAGGACCAGGCTGAGGAACATTTAACTAAGAAGGGTGTACGTGGATCCATAGGAGCTGGTGAGATGCACCCATGGGTGGTACCTGATGGCAGTGCAAGGCCACTCTCGAGTCTCTTTGAAAGATCCTGGGGTTTGGATGGCAGCAAACATTACTCCCATCTTCAGGAACAGCATGAAGGATGATCTGGGATGCTACAGGAGGGCCAGTCTCACCTTGATACCCGAGAAGATGATGGAACAAATCATCCCAGAAATCATTTCCAAACATATGAAGGACAAGAAGGTGACTGGGAGTATTCAGTGTGGATTTATGAGGGGAAAACCTCACTTAACCAGCTGGCTGAACTGCCTGGCCCAGGGGGCCAGAGATCAGCAGCACCAACTCCATCAGCCCCTGGGGTTGATGCTGGTGCCAATACTGTTTAACCTCTTCTTTAATGAGCAGGACAATGGTGTGGACTGCATCCTCATCAAGTTTGCAGGTGATGCAATGATGGGAGAAGCGGTAGATACACCTAGAAGGTTGTGCTACCATCCATAGGGACTGGGACAGGCTGGGGAAATGGCCAAGAGAAAGTTTATGGAGTTCAGCAAAGAGTAATGTGAACACACTGGAGTGAGCTGAGTATGAGCACAATGTTGTCAGTCCTTGAGTTGCTGACACTGCACAAAACCATTTGGCCCCAGCTGAACCCAGCTGCCAGGTGCTCACATTTTTGTGGGTCTTTTTGTGAAGGCTTCCTCATCAGGGGTCAATGCATCAGTGGGCAGGTGTCAGGTTGTAATGTAGTGCTAATAGTCGGAGCTAATTGATCAGCTGTGGTGTTCTGCTCTCTCTCTTCCCTGACACCCTCAGTGACATGAGCATCAGCATGTCAAACACTCAGGTTTGAATTCATGTATGTCTGGGTTAGCTGCTTCCATAAATCATGACTCCACAGCGGCTTCCTGTGGTTTGCCCTGCTGTTCACCTGCCACTTACCGACCCACGCAGCCAGCCCCTTACACGCCACCATCTGTACATGTGCGTAACTCAGCAATAGGGCAGGGAGCGGTATGACTTCATGTCGATAGGGTATCTTCTAGTATGATGAGTTCTGCCCACTGCAGAACTTCACCCCCCGGTATTTTGCTAATCCTTCCATGAGCCAGGCACCCTGCTCAGGAGCAGGGGGGGGTGCATGGTGGGGCTGCCTGAGCCCAGGCCGGGGAGCAGCTTCCTTCCCTTCATTGTTCTGCCTCGGGCTCCAACAAGCCAGATCATCTCCTGCACCTAGGACATCTGGTTGAAAAGTTTTGTAAGGCTGCTTGGGACCCAGCACAACAGCAGATGACACGCCTGGCTTGTTCAAAAGCTCATTTCATCTTTCCCCATACAGACTGGTTCCTTTTTCTCACTGCTTTACCCAGGGATCTTAAAATCTGTGCTGGGCAGGGTAAACTGGCAACAGTACCCCAGTAATCCACCGTACATCGACCTTTTCTTGGGGCTCAGTTATGAATCGTGGTTTTTTTGGTTGTTTGGTCATCTTTTTGTTTTGTTTTGCTTTGTTTTGTTTTTAGCAGCTTCAGCCATATTCCATCAGGAATTTGATGATACCTAAATTGTTTTATATCCTCGCATTGTTTTTATCCTTGTATGAATTTCCCAGGCATGTACTTACACGGTGTCCACGGCACTGCTCAGTGCCTCCCTGCCATCCTGCCTGCAGGTTCTCAGCAGGGTGCTGTCGGTGTAAGGGAGCAGGTGACAACCTGGGGACAGGCAGTGCTCCTCCAGGTGCTGAGACAATCCCGTGACAAGCTGCAGGGCTGTGCGGGTACCCACGAGGCAGCACCATGCCCGTGTGTGCTGGTCTGGCCCTGCAGAAGGCAAGCTGGTTCTTCAGTAGCAGGAACGCTACGGATGGCATTCACCCTGGCAGCGACAGCACGTGGGGTGTTGTCACAGGGTGACAGTGACCGGCACCATCACAGTCAGGGGAAAGGCAGCAGTGGTCAAAAGCTAGTCATATACCAGAACACAACCAGCTTCTTTATGTGCCAGAGAGAGCCATTAAAGCATCCATTTGGTAACCCCTGCTTCTGTTCAATAGCTGGAGAGCTCTCACTATGCCCCCAGGCATCTGGTGGTATTTTACGGCTTTAGGCATGGAGGGGAGGTCACCACAAGGGTTGCAGCCACATTTTTTTTTGCTCTGCCATAAGCTCCCAGGTCTGAACTGATCAGGTGCTAGTGCAGCATTTCCCCCCAGTGGCATAAAAAGTCTGCAGACAGATCACGTAGTATGTTCAAGCACTCTCATAGTCCACACTTGATGTGAAAAACAGTGCAAAATTACAAAAACTTCCCTATTTTTTGTCCCTCAGAAATTCATTAGCATTCATCTGTCTATGCTGGGAGTAACAGGCCAGATTTTTCATGAACTAGGGGTATTCCTGCCCTGGTAACCACAGGATAACCATAGAATTTATTACACCAGCTCCAATGCAGAGCAAGTGGAAGGTGTGGATGGCGGCTGCCCTGGACAGCCCCCTTCATATGCCTTGGTGAAGGGGGATGAGACAGCCCCTGTTCTTGTCTTCACTGAGAAAAGCTGGGGTATGCAGGAGCAGCTGAACAGGACACATCCTCACTGCAGACAGAGGGGGAAACAGATAGGACCAGTGCCCTGGGGCTTTGCCCCTTCTCCTCTGTGTCTGCTTTCTTACACAAACTCCACAAATAGGGAGTTTACTTGCCATCTATCTGCTCCCTAGGCATTCCTGGCTGCATTAGTGTCAGAAACATCCTTCTGCTGTTTTTCCTTCAGCTGTTGCATTTGAAGTGCTTCAGAAAGAAAAAAAAAGAAACTCAGGACCGAACCTGATAATGACCAAGCTGGCCCCTGATAGAGTAACACCTCTCCTTGGCTTTCCCACAGCAGCCCCTAGTGAGGAAGTTACGCAGGAAGTTACGCTGGGTGCAAAAGTTTTCACATCAGCGCTGAAAGTTACATGAATACATGCCTTGCCTCTAACCTTAGTCATGCTACAGTTGCATGGAAAGAAATTTTAGTACCTTTAAATAGTATAGCACAAATTGGAAAGTTATTTTTTGTAGCACAGAGGCAGACACCAAACATCTTTTCTCTTTTTCTCACTAACAGGCCTTTGAACATGAAAACCTACACTTGGGATTCAGGAGTCCTGGCAAAGAATCCGATAGCTTTATTTCCAATTTCATTGCTCATTTGTGATACAAAAATCCAACTTCCACAAATAATTATTCAGAACAAAAAACTAAATGATTTATACATAAACAATTACATACAGCATTTATTATGTGCAGTACAAAATGTACACAGTTTAGATGAGATATGGTTTGTATTTCATGCCAAGATTTAAACAAGTGTTAATGATATAGACTTGTGCTGATGGTTATATTTTGTAGTGACAGTTGTAGGTATTGCCTCAAAGCACAGAAAAGATACAGCTCTGAAAAGCTTGGCCCATCCTCAGTTCCTTATTTCAGGCTTGGGGAAGAGCCTTGGTCTTTCTCCATTTTCACAGAACAGTTCTGAATTCATCAAAAATGAAGCTAGGCACATGTGCTTCAACGACCTGGAGTAAAGAGGAAGTCAGTCACGTATTTTTTCTTCATTATTAACTTGTATGCTCTGCTCACCAATTAACACAGCACATCTAATCTATCAATCAAGCATACAATACTATTGACCTGAACAAGGCAGGAACATGGTGTCAGCCATGTGAAGCTAGCTCAGGGCTCTAAGAAGTTGTTGGGACCAGAGCTACTGTGCAAGACTGGAAGAACACTGACACTTCTCTGCTGTTTCCCCACGTAGCACCAGGCTGAAGTGGAAGCTGGCACAAGTACCAGATACATCAGCTGAAAGACCAACGTGGGGACTTCCTGCTACATTGCACTGTGGGCTGGGAACGAGGGTGAAGCTGGAAAAATCTCTTGTAGTCTTAAGTATTATCTAGGAAATATAAAATAACTTATTCATGAATCATCTTTTCTTAACTGTGGTACAGACTATAGTACTAGAATTATGACTTATTTTTAATACCATGTATAAATATTATCTTCAAAAGGAGTTAAATCACATTTAATCCTCAAACAAAGTCTCTCTACAAGCACAGAAGTCCAGAACTTCCTTTGCATGTGAAATACAGAAGCTGCCTAGGAAGCCCTGCTTCTTTGGAACGAAGGGAAGGAAAGGAAATCAAGGACTGGAGATTTAGACTTTCTAAATAGCATTTAGCCCTGGATTTAGAATACTGATAAGCTTGTTATTATTTAATTCCGTGATATCTCAGAACTTTTGTTGTATCACTCCCTTTCCCAAAAGCCCTCCAGCAATAGACACTAAGATTAAATGGAAACAGGCTACTTTTGAAGTACATGCAAAACTGAAATCCTTCTTGTATTTTCTATTCTGTCCGCATTTTCTAGAAAAAAATATTTTTTTTTTTCCAAAGACACTGTGATTAATATGAAAATAGTTACACAAAGTACACAAGTAACACAAGCTTTAAGTTGTACACAGTAGAAGAATCTGTTTTGACCCTTTCATATCAAGTAACAGATTTCTCATCCACATTTCAGTTTGGTGATCTTTTACAGATCATCTGAAAAGGGTAAATACTGCTTTTTGGACATACTTAGCAAGTCCATTATTTTGCATATTTATTTAGAAATGATGCCATATTCTAGAGTAGGCACACGTGATCAAACTGCTGGTATGCAGCTGCAGTGTAAACCAAGATTTAGCTCCTCAGAGCAGGACTCCAGACAGAAAAGAATGTATACAAGTCTCTCTCCAAACAGAAACAGCACTTATTATTTAGAAGACCTGATTACATTTTTTTTTTTGTGCTTTTTTTTTTTTTTTTTTGCATTTAAGAACATAACTGTAAGGAACAATGGGGGGAAATAATTTACAGTGAGTAGCGGTTAAATAGTCTGAAAATAATCCAGACAGATGCAAGCTAGTATAGGGAAGTGTTGTATCAATGGTTTCCGCAACAGTTAATGTCACATAAAGAAAAGTCTCGTTATTTTAAGTTCTCTTTCAGACACTCTCTTAGGATCTAGAGATGTATTTAAGTCCAGAGGGGCCAGCACTCCCCAGTGCTGTCTACAGAAGACACAGAATTCTCTCTTACCTTTCTTGGTAGTTTTGTGTAGCGAATGTAATCTTCCAGGAACATCAGGGCAGCCACTACATCAGCAGGCATTTCTGGTATCTTCTGGCTAATATTAAGCAATCATGAAGACCACAGACTTACTAGCTGGTCAGTTATTTGCATAACATTGTATGAAAATCCCAGTGTTCAAAAAATGATTTTTCCACTATGTACCGTGTGGTTCAATTACAAGGAGAGAAACATTTTAACTTACACTTAAGTCAAATAATATTATGTCAAATATACTTTACTAAAACCAAAAACAAAACAAAAAACTGGAAAAGCAGTAGTAAAAATACTGAAATACTTTGCAAGTAAGTAAAAAGTGAAACATGGTACCTTGTGCACTGCTCCATCGCTGAACGAATAAACTGACCGATGAGAGTCAGAAATTGTTCTGTGTATCTTGAGTGAAACTGTTTCAACAAGGTAAGGAGTCCCAGCACTAGAGGAAGCCAGTCAATTTGATCAGCTGGCCGTTTGCACACCACTCCTGCACAGGAAAAAAAAAAAGAAAAAAAGAAAAAACAAGAAAAAACAACACGTTTATAGAACAATGTATTTGTGGCAGATACAAATATATATAATACATTTTCATGAGGCTTTCTGCTGTCCTTCCCATTCTGCTTGCCCACAAATAGAAAACAAAAAACAATGTAGCAACTGTATTTCTTCCACAGCAAATGGCTTAATGATATTAACTATGGCATCAGATGGAATGAGAAAGGGAGAAGTTTGGATTCTGTTTCCTACCCCATTTTATTTTGCTTTAATATTAAAACAAACCTGTCTGGACATGATGGACTAAAGTCAAAAATTGAATGGCTTCAATGCCATTGATTTCACATAGCTTTTCAATAGATTGACACAAAAAATAAGCAACTTATACAATACCTAAATTTTTGTTGTACTGAAGTTTTGGAAACTGTGAAATCAGGAATAGGAAGTTGACAGTGGGAAAATATGGCAGACGTTTTGTTGTGATGTAGATCTGAGGGGAGAAAAAAAAGAGCACAGTTTTTCCACATCTGTGAAAGTGAAAAAGCAAACTTTATACCAAGCACTTAAATGTAAGCCTGACCTTATTTAAAGGGTTGTGAATGCCAGCTGCTTCCAGATAAGCTGTGATTTCATACAGAAGAGTGTTGTCTTCTTTAGGGTAAGGCAGTGATGGATTCTGATAATGTGCTTCTATATCAGCCAGTATTGCTCTAAAAGGGAAATAAATTATTTACATTAAATACTTATTTGAACTATCCACAAATAAACCTAATGCCATGCCATATACCATATTAATATAAAAGCTTCACGCACAGAAAACCTGTAAATGGTCACTAGCAAGAGTAAACAACATTTTGTGAAATATCTTCTGGAAAGATCATTTTTGTTTCAAAATCAGCTTTCATTGTTCTTATTTCTCATCCAAATATGAATTCAAGCCAAGGTAAAAGCAAATGCAATTAAAAACCTGTGCTGTCCACTAATACGTTCATACAATTACTAGCTGAGTTATTCATACTAGCAGAGCTATTACACTGACTCTGTGGCGTGACTGACATCCTGAAGGGACTAGATGCCCTCCAGAAGGATCTTGACAGGCTCAAGAGGTGGCCCCAGTGAACCTATGAAGTTCAACAAGACCAAGTGCAAGGTCCTGCATGTGGGTCAGGGCAATCCCAAGCCCAAATACAGGCTGGGTGGGGAATAGATTCAGAACAGCCCTCAGGAAAAGGATATGGGGATGTTGGTGGATGAGAAATGCAATGTGAGCCAGCAATGTGCACTTGCAGCCCTGAAAGTCAACTGTATCCCGGGCTGCATCAAAAGAAGCATGGCCAGCAGGTCGAAGGAGGTGATTCACCCCCTTCTACTCCACTATCGTGAACTGGGTGATCTTTAAGGTCCCTTCCAACCCAAGCCATTCTATGATGGTTCTACGATTCTATTCTATTTATTTTTAACCAGTTTTTGTTGGGTTAAAATTCAAATAACCATCAACAAGAACAAAATCCCAATCAGACTGCATATTTTGTCATTGTTTATCTGACAACAATCTGAATAACTACATCACAGTAATGCATGCAGCTCTTTAGCACGTTTTGCTTCTTACTTATTGAGATTTTCCAATGCAGCCGCCAAATGCTTGGAGTCAAACCTGCAGGAATAATTTAACTCGTTGGTAATCTGCCGTCTTAAAATCTGCATCTGACCAACCTATTTGTGCAAACAAACAAACAAAGTGGTGTTATATTGAATGCAATGGGGAAAGAAGAAAGACAAATTAAGGAAAAACTTAGAGTAACAACAATTAATATTTAAATAGATTACATAAAGTCCTCATTACAACTAACAGCCTTCGTAGGGCTGCCCAAAGTAGGGACATGCACTGTGGTTGGAGCTACTCTCTCATTTTAGTAAGAGAGCACTGGTTCAGACTGCCCAAAATCAGAACTGACAGACCCCAACTGTGCAAAAGGGGAGGAACAGTCACAGCGCTCAAGATTTTTATGCAGTTCATGACAGCAAATACAGGCAGTGCGAAGAGAGCACTAAAAAGGTACCAGAAACAGAAACCCAGTTACTTGCTTGTTTTTCACTGGGAAGTGAAGATGCTTTTCCCCATCTCTCCCTAGACCACTAGGTCAGCAATGGCAGGGATTAAACAAGAACAGGGGATCATGGAGAAGCTTATTGCTGTCAACTTTCTTCCCTTTGTCTGCCCTTTCCTCTTCTCTTCAATAGCATCAGCAAACATTCACAGGGTCTTGTAAAATGGCTACAAAGTATCATTACAAATGCAAGGCAAACAGACGTGTTAATGGCACAGTTTTTAAATTTCTGGCATATCAGACAGCCTTCTGTGCGAAGGAGGCAAGCTCAGGACACGCTACTGCTCAAAACTTCAGCCTTAGGTACACAACTGTTCACCTGACACTGTGAGGAGTGTCAGAGCTCCTGATACTGAGCGCTGCCTCACTCTTCCCAGATCAGAACTCTAATGGTGTACTCAGTTTGGGTGAATTATTGGATTTTACATATGTATTCCAGTGCTAAGCACCTTGTGGAGTTCAAGCTGTGCATATAGTTGAAGCTCAAGAGCTCTCAAAAATCCAGTTGTGCTTCATTTGTAATGTTGCAGAGTTCTATGTAAACATTACACAACACTGTAAAATAAGCAGACTGAAGTATATAACCAAAGTGCTTAGAGCAGATTCTGTATATCACTAAATAACATAAGCCTACCTTCATTATGGAGTCCAAATATGCTGTCCAGATCTTCTGAGTTTTTGCAATTGCTGCAGAATAAATCTTGTTTGAGTTTGCTGAGAAAAGAAGAAGGGTGAGGCATAAATAAATGCAAATGTGCTAAGACAACAGCTTTCTTCCATCTTAACCAGAAAGCACTTACCTATAATTCCTTTGAGAGGACTGACAGCATTCATAAGTGCTTTTAAGGTATCCTGTACTGTCCTGTCTCGTAATATGTTTTTCTGAAACATGCTGAGGAAATTCTAAATAAAAGAAGGAAAAGTAAAATCCTCACGCATGCATGCTATGCTTAATCTTGGTGGTACAACAGCCACATTTTCAACAGCAGTCTTTTGTTGCTAGAGGAGAAGCAAGGAAAGACTATTTCCAGAGATGAAGAGTTGAGAAATATGTAGTTAACCTTTTTGTTTGTCTGACTTACACTAATCAGTGCTAGGACAATTAGCAGATTCATCTCCTCAATACACATACCCACTGTAGCCAACAATGTATTCAATTCACAAGGAAAAACTGTTCATCAATATTTGATTTTCTTTAAAATCTTTATCCAGACCAGATTTTTCAAAGAAACAAAAAAACTTGCTTACACTCCTAGGTATTATGGAAAGGTGTCATTGCATAGAATCGACACTTCATTCACATCATAGTAGACACAAACAATCCAATTTTTCACTGATATCTAGACATAAAAAACAAAAGCTGACCTAAAGTCGTACACCTCCGAGAGGCATCGTCTAACACATAACCTACTAGCTCAATTTACTCAAGAGCAACAAATCCAATAATTTTATCTGCAACTCAGATTTTACCTTTGGGTTTGAAAGCACATTTTTCAAATGCTTTTGATTTGAATTTGCCATTTCAAAAGTTAATGGGATTTTTATTTCACTAGAAAAGTTATGAAGCAATAAAAGCAACATGATCTTGAGAAACTTAAGTTCAAAAGTTACCTGCAGCTCCTTTACAATCATGAAACACAACAGCCTGTCTAAACCGTTGAGACCAAAGGTACCTAAAGTGTCTTGGATCTCTGAGAAAAGGCGACTATTGGTTACTTCCTGATGAGTTTTGATATCATACCAGGTGTTCATTTGGTCAATATAACACGTGATTCTAAGGAAAAATTAAACAAAGAAATAACATATTTCAGAATAAGCTGCAGACGGTTTTTGTGATAAGAGTAATGAGTCATCTTATCCTGGAAGACATTAGAAAGTCTCTCTGCAAGGGCTCAGGCACAGTTTTGCTTCATATATTAAAGCTGGAGTTTTCTAAACTAATATTTAAAATATACAGGGCAGATCGGGTAAGACTGGTTTTAGGTAAAGATGATGATATGACAATTGAAGAAAAGTTATATATTTCATTTGCATATAGCGGTATTGAATCCATTGAATGCATGGAGCTAGTAATATGGCTTGTGATGTACAGTACTTACTTTGGGTCTGTGATCCTCAGGATTTCTCTACAAAGCCGACCAATAAATGTTACAGACTCATCTACAGGTGTGAATTTTGGTATAGGAATATGAGTAGATTGGTATATGCTTTGCCAGTCTTGAATCTGAAAAATAAGTATTAGAGTGTTTGCAGTTTAGTTTTAGCATCGCACATTTTTAATCTGCCCTACAAATTCTAATGATTTTGTTTAACTTAAAGGAGTACAGAGTAAAACAATATAGTAAATTATACAAAAGAGAGTACTAAAAAAAATGTAAAAAAGCAGAGAAGAACAGGTCATATGATAAAGGGCAAGCAAAATCTAAGCAAAACCTAAGTACCCCCACTCCTGCTCATAATTACATCAGTTCCTTTCTGCAGGAAAGCTGTCTACCATTTTGTTTCCCAAATGTAAATGTATTGCTTCCACCGCTTGGGAAATATCACAAAAAGAGCTGCTAACTACTGCAGTCTTTCAGCCTGCACACAGACAGCTAACTGTAGATATAGAGAAGACTACTGGGATTCATTATTTTCTGTTTTCTTTGAGAAAAAGAGAAAGGATATTGCTTACTGGCAAGAGATATTAAAATATTTTGGCTGGGGTTCTTTGCTCTTAGGTACAAGCAATGCAAGGGGGATGCTGAAGTCATTCAGAAAAAGCTGGGGCCAGATGTTTTTCACAACAGATAACAGAATTAGTTGAAGACACAACTGTACGGACCGTGCATGATGCATTCCATGTGTTCCATCACTTAGAAGCTCAAACACCCCAATTTAAAAGCATTTATCATCTTTTTTGTTCATTTTTGATTTTGACCAGCACCTTTGTTCTTAAGAAGTTGTTGCACTCCTGTTCCACATTGTAGTTAATAATACGAGACACTTCTTCTTGCCAAATTTTTAAACCATATATGTTGACATAATCCTGGATATATTCAAACGATCGATGGAATCCATCCATTGTTGCTGCCATTTCTTTCAATTTGGGCATCAATTCACTTGGCTACAGAGGGGAAGAAAGAAAAAGAAAAACAGAACTGTAAGCAGGTAGAATAAAAAGAAAATGTATAGGCTTCTAAATGCCTTTTTACACAACAATCTCTCCAGGATTTCACTATATTCCATACAGAACTAAAAAAACACTGGGAGATGCATTACTGGTTGTTTAATATCTTAAGTGATTCTTTTTATAAAATATTTTTTTCGTCCTGTTTCTAATTTTTCTTCTAGGCTTCAGTAATACTGTTGATTGATCTGGGAGGGAGGTTTAACAATCTGGACAGAAACAAAACAAAGAGTCATAATCCTTATTCTTCTTTTTCCTTTTGTTTTTAACCTGACTTGTATAGATATCATGTGTTGCCAGGAATCGTCGCAAAGACGACTAACTATGAACTCAGTATTCATAGGACACTTGGAACAGAACAGAAATAGGTTTTTGAATTCTGTGCACTCTTACCAGCTTATAAACTTGCAATATCAAGTAAGGCATTTCAACTAACGTTTAATAAGTTCAAAAGTGTACTTTGTTATACAAAGGAAATCTGTACAGAAAATTAAGTATTATTTTCTAGGAAGTAGTACAATAAAAGAGGTGTCAGCACAACTGAGATCCATAAAAAATCAAATCAAATCAAGCTGTTACACACCTTGGCTCTAGGATTAAAGATGAGTCCCTTGTGAAGAGCTAGAGCTACTCGTTTTACTAGCTCCTTCCTTATTCCATCCTCTAGTAACTGTTTTGGGTCCACCTAAGTAGAAGAAACATTTTTTTTTCCTGAAAATTGGAAATGCATCAAAAATATGAAAAGATTTCAGGTTTCCCAAGAAGTACATTAAATACTTATTTTCTGATAGGAAAGCAGGGCTAACACACCGACTCTCCTACCAGTTGTTTGTCCAGAAGATAAATATTTATATGCTTCTACTAGATAATAAATCATTCCTTTAAGTTGAATGGCAAAGGTCTGTTCCCATATTCAAGCCTTGTTAATGATCCATTAAGAATGTTGTACAATTATAAAAAGCCAGAATACATTAATAAGTATATGTTGCTTCAAGAATGCTTCCTTCTGAAGTCGTGAAATAGGAATCTTAATGTAGGTAGAGCAGCCTTTGCCACTGGAAGAAACAGCTCTTCAGAATCTCATTCAAACACAGTCATTTTTCTAATAGAAAACAAAACAAAACAAAACGTGTCAATTAAGGTTGAAGAACCTATGCACAATGAGAACTGTGTGTTCTTAATGGCCTTAAATAACACAGTTCCGACCTGGATGCCATATCAGGCACTCCTGTTTGAAAATTAGTATGCAAGCTCATTTTTTTCTTGTCTCTTTGTCTTCTAGGTCTTGCTTAATGTGCTGAAATATCTGTGCTTAAGTGCTAATTGCCAGCAAATGACTACTGAAATAATGGAACGTTACCTTGATGATACCAACTAAAGTAGTTTTCATCATGAGGATACCTTCAGTGAAAATTGAAATTGCGTGGGTTAGCTTGGCAACCTTTAATAGAAAAAGAGGATACAATTTATTCAAGTGATTCAACAGATTCAGATAATCAAGCTAGAAAGATAAACATCTTCGCCAGTGGTAGCTTCCTGTTGCAGAATAATGCACTGATGTACTTTCAGTTTAAATCTTGTTCTAAGCTTACTTATATAGTACAATAATAATCTATCTTCTGATTAGATTGATATAGATATGTTACCAGCAGGAAAGAATAATACTTCCCAGCAGCTTTACAAAGATGATGAGAGAAAAGACCTGGCTCCCTATATCACATGGCTACAAAATATCATGGACAAAACTGCACATTAGTAGCTTTGAGCAGGCAAGGGGCAGGGCTTGAAGTAGTTACTCTGCAACAAAGCCTGCTGCTAGCAATGAGACCACTTCATTATTTCCACTGACAAAATATAGAAGCACATTCACTTAGTATTAAATTATTAGATAGGCATCCTTATGCTCAGAGTTCAGACAAGCCAGTCTTTTGTCTTTAAGACATTTACAATAGAGAATAGAAACAACACAGTTCAGACTTGCAGCTCCACAGAAATCACAAGTGAGAAGTTCTTATGTATGGTGAGTAGTTGCCCTTCTTCCTCAAAATTAAAGGGAAGTTCCTGAATACTGCCTCTCTGTCCCTGCCCCCAACTCATTCCCAAATAAGCTATCAAAGTTTACAAAGTTTAATGGGGAAGTCCAAGCCTAGTATACAGCTCTGAATGTCAGCTTTATTAGAGATCACACCTGTTTGTTTAAAACTCGTAACACTTTGGCAAAAACTGGTGAAAAAAGATGGCATTCTTACTCTGGTATTTGGGGAACTAAAGTATATATTATTTGAGGGGAAAAAATTACAGGTCTACTCATTATTTTTGCTCCTCAACCTTCTATTAAAATAAAACCAACATTTTTTTTTAATGTTTGCTCACACTTCCAGGTTGGTAACAGTGCAGAAGACACCCCACAGACAGAAATTTCAACAAGCAATACCAGTTTCTTCATCTGATCAAATCAACATGCCCCCATCTTCTCGTCACATTTGAAGACAGCAAAAGGCTTAACACTGCTGGGTTATTCAGGCTTTAACTTTCTCCTTCTCCTGGAACAAGCATTCCAAATATGACAGCTTAATTTCAGACTTGCAGTTTAGTGTCACTCCCATCACCACCTAAATAAATCCACAATCTCTACACTCATTTATAAATATTTAATTTTCCCCTCCTTTTCTGCAAGAGCAAAAGTTGGACTTTTACAAACAGAAGAGAAGTTACTCATCTATCTTCAGGAAACCTAAGGTATTCTTGTTGTAACAGGAGTCAGTTTTAATTTTTACTCAGTCAACAAACCCAACTTCACTGTTAAGGTGTTAACTCTGTGGAGCTGTACCTATTTAAACTTAGGCTGAAGTTGGCTGTACTTAAGACATGCTTTTTAAGAATTCCCTATTTTAACTGCACCTCGTATCGTGGTCCGAGCTGAGCATAATCTCGTAGCTTATCCTTATCAAGGCGAGTGGGCACTTCAATAATATCGTGAGTCTGAAGCTTTATAATTTTGAGAAGAGAAGTAAACATGCTTTCTGGAATTATCTGTAGAACCTTTGTGAAAAGAGCAATGAGACAAAAAAAAGTCAGTACACAAAAAAAATCATCAACTGAGGAAAGGTAATTATGGAATGAGACAATTATGTCTCTTCAGATGCCTACCTTTCTTACATAGGAAACCAACTCGCCAGAATAATACTGTGATACGCTGAGAAGATCAGGACTGTTGGCTTGATTGATACGAAGAAGTGGCAAGTCAAGAGCAGAAGCAAGCTAGAAACAAATTCAACATTTTAACTTCACCTCTGTTTTCCTAATATAAATTAAACGCCTAAACTTTCTTCTTCAGGCTCTTGAACTATAACTTGAAGTACTACATTCTTCCTAAACAGCAGTGCTACAACATCAGATTTGCCAATAAAAAAAGTAAAATCAGAAAAGTTCAGCAGTCTATAATGCTACATTCCCTGCATTCATTTTCCCTAATCTTATCCGTTATGTGAGGTATTTTCCTGCTGTAATTTTACCCTTCCCTCTCCACGCTATTTCCCATTCATGTTTCTACAGTAAATATGTTCATCAGATGCCACATCTTCATCGTGGCAGAAAAAGGGCACAGCCAACCTATCTTTTGTAATTCCTTCAGTCTCCTCTGATACATATGCAGAGAATTCACTCTTTGGGTGTGATGTCTCCAGCAAGTAACTGTAATGAGCAGAGCCTGGATGACAGGACTAATTTGCCTAATGGTGGCAATGTTAACTGGTTGTATAGACAAACATACATAACTGAATTTTATTTTCTTTAAAACTAACCTGGAGTTAATGTAATAATTTAATTCTAAAAAACCTGGATATAGAAAATGTTGGTAAAATAAAGTTTTGAATCAATTGTGACTTCACAGCCTTAAGGTCTATTTAACAAATGTTCTGGTTAGCAAGTGTTAAAGTACCTTCATTTTCTTACATACTTACCTTTAGAAAAGTAGCTCTGAGTTTAGTTACCATGGATGGACTGACTCTTATGCTTTCCTGCATAATAGATGTAAAACTGGGGTAGGAAAGAAAGAAAACAAATCAGCTCTTTCCCCTGAAACTTATTTTCAGCTCTTAATTCACATGTCACTAGCAGCAGTGTAATCCAGAAATGGCACAGGAGATCTGTGAAACTTCACTAAAGGAGAATTTTGGTCTGAAGAGCTACTGACTAGAAAAAACTCTATGATAAAGGGGGAGATGGAGCAAAAGAAGAAGGCATCAGTAACAGTCAAACTAGTGGAGCAGCAGCTTAGCAAAATCACACCATGGAAAAGACTTTCTGTAACATTTCAATTTGTCTGGCTTTGGTTGAAATGAGAACTCTGGTATCTTGGAGAACACTTAACTATAGTAAAGGGTGGAGATAGAAACTTAACAAAATTGTTTTAGTTGGAACAGGGTACAAACTAAAAAAGTTATGGCATTACTTAGCCTGCAGCTAACAACATGCCAAGGATAGCTGTTAATTCTTATTCAAGTTGGTAAGAGCTAAATATACTCAACAACTCATAGACTACTTTAATTTGGAAGTGTCCTACAGAGCTTATCAAGTCCAGCAGTGTTATAAAAAACATTTACTCATGTTATTTCCTAAAAGTTTCACTAATGACGACTTAGAAGAAAAAAACTCATGCTAGGATACCTGTCAATTAATTGCCAAGCGTAAGAAAGATCACCAACTATCTGCATGGTGATCAAGACCTCTTCTTTAATGTTGATAGTTCGGATCATCTGATGAAGAAATCTGCGGGTGTCAGCCAGAAACTGGCAAACTTGCAGATTATTTTCCAGCTGGTGAAACTCTTGGACCTGTATTTAAAAACAAAATCAAACAAAAAAATTCCCTTTTTGTATGTTCATCTTTAAAGACAACAAAATTAATAAAATCAGTAAACTGATCTCTCTCTTCAGGGCTATGATACAGTAAGACACTTAACAAATCCTGGCCTACTTTTTTATTTTACCTTCCAAATTACCCTCTCTAGCTTCAAGTAAATTTATTTTCAGAATTTTTAACAAAATAGTAAGTTATGTTGACACGTAATGTTTAATACTGAATTCATTTCTCCAGAAAATCTTACTAATCAGTTGATTACACTCTACACTGTAGGTGGCATGATTTTTCATGCAGTATTCCTTATTTTACAATTATTAGGTCTACAGGCAAGTCCTGATGACCGTATATGCAAGACTGGAGGATCTACAGATTTAACCTATTGTTAAAATGAAGATTTGTCTTGTAATTCATCACTTATCTCAAAAATTCTTTTCCATACCTCCTCCAGTGCCTGTATGAGCTGTACAGTTTTTCTGCCTGCTGCAGTGGAATCATCGTAGTTGAGAGACATGATTTGCTTGGAGATTTCTCTGAACCAAGCCTGAAGATTTTCTACGTAAGAACAAGAAAAAATTAATCAAATCTTTGCAAGGGCACTAAGCAATAAAGACACCAGGAATTTGCTAGACAATAAGAAGAACAAAAATATTCAGCATTACATATACAGGGCATTATTGACAATGTTTTCTAGCCTTTCCAGACACAGACTTTTAAAGGAGTGAATGCTTAAGTAAGTGTCACACAGAACATTAATAAACAATTATCAAAACAAAATGGCATAATAAAACCTATACAAAGAAGATAAAGCCCTTTAAATTATGAATTTGTGTTTTATGAGTGGTTTTACAATGTCATTTATCTTGGCAGCTGCATTTTCTGTGTTTTAGCTAGAAGTCTGCTGACATCAAGATGATAGAGGGGAAAAATTCAGTAAGGGAAGTCTGTTTTTATATGGAAAAAAGTGATAAAATTGTCTTAATTCTAAATTTAGCTATTTTGGAACAATCACTAAGACTGCCCTTACGCTGACATTATGATTTTGATCAAGTGAGACAATGATCTAAAATTCTCATTCTTACATCAACTCAGGGGAAAAAAAAAAAAGAGGTTCCACAGAGCAAGAAATTTAGAAATACAGATTCATGCTTTTAAGTCATTTCCTTGGAGGATCTCAAAGATTCAGTGCAGAAGAGAAGTAAAAGAAGCTTTGAAAAAATGCTGATGCAACAAATGCAGGTCATGACTAGGAAAAGAATAAAAGGAGACCTTAAAGCAACCCCATACTTAATAGATATGGTTTTCCCACTCCTTTATATATAGGACACAGTAATGTCAACTCCATTACACATGGAAAAGTAAAATGGCACTTTGTTACCTTACCTAGCATCTCTACACAAAACATTAAGAAAAAATATTTTAAAATATGCCATCTAAACATTAGGTACCTAAACATGGCTTACATTTGGAATATATGCTTTAAACCTAAGTAAGACAGCATGTAAGAGATGTCTGTAGCAGCTGAAGGACATGAGTTTTTCATTATCATCAGTATTAGCCTCATGAATTTTCTTTCAGTATTCATTTAGAAGTAAAAAAGAAAATTATTTTTCCCCCGTCAGTTTAATTTTTAGTAATTACCATTTTTCTCTACTCTTGTAAGAGGTTTAACTCCGGAGAAGACATCAGCGAGTTCAGTCATCCTTTCAGACCCCTCTTTTTTATAGTTCTCCCATTTTGTTTGTTTTTCTGACAGCATCTGTTTGAACATCTATTGAAAACAAAGCATTTGGTATATGAAACTGGCAAGAAGGCAAACTACAATAAGTGAAATGAAATATTGAAAACAGGTGGAACTGACTTACAGGGAATACTAAACAACTTCAAGACTTCACCAGAACATGAAATACAAAATTTATAGCACTGAGAAATATTGCCAGTGCGACATACATATGTTGATAGAAATTAACTGAATTAAAATATACACATGACAGATATTGTTGGCTTTTAGTCAGTTATAGAATTATCCAGTAACTTTTTTAGCTTAGAGATGCTAGAAGACTGATCTAATTTTGAGTCATCTCAGCCTATACACTGATACTCAATTCAAGAGAGCATGTAATTGAAGTTAAGCATGCTCGTATGTTTTACCAGATTAGTACCACAGAATTAATGGGGAGTGTTTTTACAGATGGCATAAATTTATATAGAGATGTAAGAGTTTTCCTAGCAGCTTATCCTCAACATACATGGGCTTTCTTCTTTGTTTTAAAGAAAGCCTGGGAAAGAGATGTATGGGAGGATAAAAAGTTATGCAGCATTCTCAACAGATTTGAGTGTGCTTATTATCAGGATATTCATGCAAAATCAAGTCTTCAGCTCTGCTCTGCTGTTCAGGGGAAAATGCTGAAGAAAACAGCAGCACGTTACCTCTTTCAAAATGAATTCAAATTGAGCTGTATCCAGAAGAAGCTGGAAAAGGATCTTGGGATTGTACCTTGAGTCTGTTAGAATTTGATCCTTTATCTGGCGGAGACGTTTATTATTTGGATCACAAGCTGAAAATGGAAGGACAACATTTTTCCACTGTTACAGAATTTGGCCAAGCATTTAAATCTTTGTAAATAGACTCTTTAATAGGTTAAAAGCAAAACCAATTTGGTTTGATATGTCAGTCCCCACTTGTTCTCCATTTACATGGGTGTTATCGACCTTCCTTAGGACAGGAATTAATTAAGGTTTCTGGGGTGCTTAAGCTTTATTAAAATTCTTCTGCTAGCTTCTGCAAACTAAGTGTGAATTTAGTCCTTCTGACTGAGAAGCCCAGAGATCAGCATTTCTGAGACTGCTACAGAGAACACGTGGAGGTGCAACAGATGATCTCACGTACCAAGAAGTCCTAAAGACAGCACAGGCATTCAACCAAGGCTATGCCTAAGCAATTAAGTTTACAGATCCAAACTCATGTCAGAGACATTATTAAACAGTTACCAGAATAAAAAACAATAATTAATTACTGAGATATTAAAAAGATGGCTATTGCTTTCATTTTAGTGATGCATGTAATTCTCAGAATGATGCTTCAAATGATAAGGCACAAAAATTAACACTCCCAGACTTATTCTGCAGAGTATTATTCAACAGGATCATGACTTCTCAAAAGTTCTTTTTATACCAGTATATAGCTTGCAAGATTTAAGGAAATGCACGTGTACGTTTCAGCCAAAGATTTTAGGAGACTGTTAATAAAAAAAGAGCTCAACAAACTACTGCAAACAGTAAATGAAATTCTGCCGACTTCAACAGTAGCACACAATGAATTTCTCTCAGGACCAAAGATGAAGCACCAGTAGAGCAGGACTGACAACTCTGGAATAAAAATCTGGCACAAAGTCTTACCTGTGTCTGCAGTGTGAAGCATCAACCAGCGGATTGCTACGTTGCAGTCTCGTAGGCAATTCAGCAGCTTGGGAATATTGTCTAGCACCAGCTCTTCCCTTAGACAGCCCTCCTTGAGAAACTGCTGCACCTGAGCGTGCACCCGCTCAGTGACCGAAGCGTACCTGCTTGCCTTAGAATACACAATGCTTGTGTCAGTATAATCCTTGCCTCAAAAGGGACACGTCATGTAAAATGTGGCTGGGGCTTCCTAAAGCTTAAAGGGTATCAGATCAGAAAATTAATATAAAAAACTCACTCTCAGTTCTGGTAGGCAACATAATAAACTGCAGCTACATAACAACGAATGTAAAGTATATTTCAGGATCTTTGCTCTACACTTGCGAGCTCCATACATATTCACTTAAATACTTGCTAGAAATCATTCCTAAAAACGGTGATAATAAGAAAGAACAAAACTAAATGTACTTGAGAACGGGATATACTTGTTATGAATTACGTGCCAGTAATTCATACTTAGCAAACTCTTTCCCTGAAGACTAACAAGAAATGTCCGCTCATATTCCCTAAGTTTAGAAGACAACGCATAACATGGTTCTTCTAATCAGACACTTCTGTGTGGTGTTCTTTTCTGAGCAGTTGGTTCAAACTCTAAGGAGGCATTTGAACAATCATCAGTCCAGAAAAATCCCCCAATTATTGTCTGGTTTTACAAACAGGCCAGTATTACTCACTGTTTTTTAGGCATAGAAAAATAATTTCATATAAAACAACAACTACATTGCATTATACAATGTTAAGGTATCATTCTTTTAAATCATGTGTTTTTTTTCCAGATTATTGTTTAGATAATCTGGGAGGCACGACGTACAACTCTTTGGCTGAGTACCACATTATAAAAATGAACGTATAACTTCTAAACCTGTTACCTATGGAAGGCCAAACACCACAGTCAGCTTAAGGTATGCCATACTGAACAAGATGGTGTTGAACGCCAGCATTTATTTTGTCAAGCTGTGACCCAGGAACTTTTAGGGAAAATGGAATCTTCTAGCCTCTTTTTCCACAAGAGGAAGTGAAATAAACAATGACAGGCATAGAAGAGTTCGAGACCTTGAAGTATTTTAAACTCAGTTTCACACAAAGGTTACATACTCCAAGTATTGTACTTGAATACAATTCAAACTGTACACTAGAGAAGAAAAATATAGATATTTGAGATAGCCACACAGCCTGAAATCTTGCTAAAAATATTGAACTCTGTCCTACATACCTGCTCTTTGACATTCGAAATATCCAGTGTGTAGTTGAGGGCAGTTTTAGCAGCTTTGTAGGGCTCCCATGCTTCTGCTAGATTTACAGTGATTCCCATGTAAATACTAATAACCTAAGCAGAAAACGAGGCTGTGTTTACAATTTTATTAAGACAACAATTTTTATTTAGCAACATGAGTAAAGAATGATACGTTGCAGGTATGAATAGGAGATAAGTAAACTTTTTTGATATCTGTATTCTTTGTTCCAGAGTAAGAAGGAATTACATGAAACACAGTTAATTAGTTAATTGAAGCTTAGTCAGTTCTGAAAACAAGCTGACAGATTTTTCAATCACCGTGTGTGATCCTTGGTCTCTATTCCACACTACTGCTCATGAACTTATGACTTCCTTTTCATTTCCATGTTCTTGTGCACAAGGCTGAAAAAAGTCAAGACTGACTGGGGAACTGACTATGAGAGAGAAAAAAAAAACAACAAAAAAAAAACAACAAAAAAAAAACATCTAAATGAATCCTACTCCAGGAATGCCCAAAGTGCCAAACAGAAATGTAATGTGTCTTCCATCACAAACAGAAGGAAGCTACGATTCCACTCTGTGATTTTTAAGGAATAAAGAGAAATGGTTTTCAGACCCCAAGGTCAAGTTTAAATGTGATTAAAAATACTGAAATGTGGTTGCCTTGCAAGTGTTTGCAAGATACATGATTAAAAATGGAAGTCTTGGGTGACTGACAGATGAAGGATACACAGAGCTTTGGCATTATCAGCTTCGTCACGCTACTGCTCCAACGTCCGTCCATCCTGGGGTGATCACATCTAAGGGAACACTGTCAACCACAGACCTTTTTGTAAAATGTCAAAAAAGAAGCCAGAAGAGGTAAATGGGACACTGGTCTGCTAATAAGATCCTTCTAATACTGCTGAAATACAGCTCAGTGTTTCCTGCTGTCAGTTCCTTAAAAGGCTACAGTTCCACTGCTAAGACTGATTTGAAACCATTCTGTGTGATGCAGCTAACTTGTCCATACCTGATCACAAGACAGACGTGGCACTAAAGTAAGAATTTGTACAATTACATACAGTGAATAAACATGCTGGCACACTCAGAGATGTAGTGTTGAGTTCTCATTCCTAATACAAGCTTACAGTTTTTCAGGAAAAAAAAAAAAAAAAATCTGACGAGTTGTAATGAGCTTTTTTTAAAATAGGCAGCTACTGCAGTTTCTTCACTCCCTTCTTCACTGTTCCACTCATGGTACAGAGGTATACAGTTTGAAACCAATGGATATACATAAGTGAATTTCTAGTTTCTTTGTGAAGTCTGATTCCCTTTGATATAGACTACTTGAGGACTCTACTGTTACATGCCAGACTACTTCAGTAGCATTTTTGTTGCAGACTAGGGCTTCTAAATCTTAGCACTAAGATGCACAGAAATTCCCTTTGGATCACTGCTTCTTACCAGTCTATACAACTGCACAGTGACGGGCTTTGCTTCTAAGTTATTTGGACAATGGCATGGAATGTGTCCTCAAACAAGTTTTCAAACAACATGTGTGTGGGGGATTTGTTGGAGAGCAAGCCCCCCATACAGAGAGGCCTTGACAAGTCAGTAGAATTCACCAGCAAAACCAGAGGAAGTTCAATAATGTTAAACACAAAGTCCTGTGGCTGGGGACAAAACCAAACCCTTGCAGCAGCACAGGTTGGGAACTGACTGCATACTTAAGAATTCTGCAGAAAAGGACCTCTGTGTCCTGGTGGACAAACTGAACAGGAATCAGACACACAGCCTTACGACAATGAAGACTCATCATACGTTAGACTATGCCAGCCAGACTGTGGCCAGTAGATTGAGGGAAGTGACTATTCCCTCTAGTCAGCCTTCACGAGGTCCCATTTAGAGTAAATTGTCTATGTTTGGTCTCCTTTGCACAAGAGAGACATGGACAAACTGGAGTGAATCAAACGGAATGGTGCTAGGATGGGACCCACAATGGAAGGGAGCTGAGGGAGCTGGCTTTGCTTATGCTAGAGAGGAGAAGGCAAAGGGATCTGACGGCAGTCTTCCACTATCTAAAGGGAAGTTAGAGATACAACAGAGCCAGACTCATTTCAGAGGAGCACAGTGAAAAGCCAAGAGGCAACAGTCATGAGCTACACGGAAAATTCCAGTTGGACAGATGGAAGGAATTCCTCACCATGAGTGATTAAGCCTAGCCACAGGAGCCCTGAGGCTTTAGAATCTTAATTTCAGGTATGTTGAAAACTCTACTGGACAAGACCAGGAGCAACCTGATTTGACTCTGAAGCTAGCCCTGCTTTGAGAAGGTTGGAAGATGCCTATATGCACCTTCTGGCTTTTTTTTTTTTTTATGATTGACTTTACCATGATAGTATCAGAACGTAGATAAGTTAAGCATTTACAATGATAATTCATATTATTCATATTCAGATTATTCATATTATTCACAGCTTTAAAACAAAATTATTTTTACCCAATTGTCCGGAAAGTATTTGTCCACTATCTCTCTCATTTTTGCTTGCTGTGTGTGAAGAATCGAAGGGTCAAAGTACAGAATCACATAGAGCATAGCAGCCTGAGTAGCCAGGGCAGTGCTGCGGTGTTCTGGTAAAGGATATGCAGAAACCTAGGAAAAGGGAACAAAACAAAACAAGAGTATAATATACAGCAACATAAACCACTTGCAAATATCATGAGAACATTAAAAAGTAATATATGCATATTATATAGTATTATATATTATATATAACATATCCTATAGGATATATATTATGTATTCTATCCTGTATATTTTATATAGTTTACTACGAGGTAAAGAGCATATGCACGTAAGTGGGACATGTTTATACATGCAGTGTATTTACCAGATATATTTTACAGAATATAAAAGTTGACTGTGTAGATATCTTCTAATTTTAACAGGCTACCACAGGATATTACTGTGCCATACATGGGTCAAAGGAGGGATGAACCAAAGAGCTTAAGATAGTTTGAAAGGAGCAGAGCTGGAAAAAAGTATTAGATAAGGACTGGGGATGTTGTAGTTCATCTCACATAGAAACAAGGATTCATTTAATAAGAGTAATTTAATAAAAGAGGCAATTAGAATGAAGATAATTTAATTATTCACCAATTTCATGTATGAGCAAGACCAAAAAGATTCAAATTATCAACTGAAATTTCATTTAAAAAGTACATAGGATAATATATTAGAAGACCTCCATACTAACACGAGAGTTGGCATTAAAATCATATTTAATAAGACATAACAATTTGTCCTTAGGAAAACTGTTCCCTGCTTTTATTTAGTAACGTTCTACTTTTATTTAATTTTGTCTAGTTACTTTATAAGGTTAAGATTTTTGACTAGTAAGAAAAATCAGGAGACTTCTGCCAATTGCCACTGAAAATAGCCTGCAAGTATCAAAGGAGGTAACAACATAATGTACTTCAGTAGAACAAGATCTATTCACTTTGGGTTGAACTGAAGTTTTCTACCCTAATACAACTTTCTCTACTACATTAGATAAAGTACATTAATTATAACTATGCTTTGAATAGAAACATTACTGTTTTTCAGTAAGCATTATTAACTATAAGTACTATAAAAATAGAAATCACAAATGTTTATTGCAAAGACAATAAACCAGTAGTATTTTATAAAGAGCAAGTAATTTTGCTATAAAGCATCAGTTCTAAGTAAGGTTTCCAAATTAAGAAGTAATTTACAAGAGTACAACCTCACTTCCTGGTTTCTTACTAGAGACATAAATATGTCATAAAATGGGCTTGCTTTGCAGCTTGCTAAATGCTCTTATTTCTGTTTCATGAACTTTCCAACATGTAAAAAAATTCTGCAGTACCTGGTGAAGCATTTTTCCCCTTTGAATGTCAGTATGTCTGTCCACGGTCTGAAAGCATTTTCAGTAAGGTCCCTACTTTTATATTACTACTCCTACCTACAGATTTAAGCCTTTGCTTGTTTCTTCTATCTTTCATTGATCTTCAAACACTGCTTTTCTGGCATCTACATACTGTTTCAGTCATCCAGGATTCACTAAATGTGTGCCAAAAATTACAGAAAAAAGCTTGTCGTCACTACAGGCCAAACTCTGCTAAAAATAAATCTTTTGTTAAAGCTCTCTCAAAGGAGTCATATTAGAGGAGACTGAGACATTATTCATACTTTGCTTCTTTTGTTTTGTTTTTCCCTTTATTATTTCAATTATCATAGTTCATAACTGTGACATTAGGGTTTCTTTTTAATCAAGCTGTCTAGTAAGGGATGATAAATCTCTTTGTAGTAACTAACTAAAATAACAGCCATCTCTGAGGGGATTAGTTATTAAGAGTGACCAATTATTTAAGATTTAAAGACATTAAAGAAAAAGGGTGGTTTTTTTGTTTGTTTGTTGTTTGTTTGCTTGTTTTTTACTGTGAGGTTAGTCAAACACTGGAATGGATTGCCCAGAGAGCTTCTGCATTCTCCACCCTCTGAAGACATTCAAAGCCCAACTGACATCCTGGGCAATCTGCTCAAGTTGACCCTGCTTGAGCCAGGAGCTCAGACTACACGATTGCAAAAAGTCCTTTCCAACCTCCACAATTTGGTGATTATGTATTTTCTTCTGTGCTTCATTGTTGAGTAGCTTACCTGAGAAATCATCTGCTACTCTTTTGTAGATTCCTCTTTTATCTCACAGTAACTTACCTGATTATAAATGTCGTCAGACCGCAAGCGGCCAATAACCATGCTGATGAACGTTTCACTTATGGGTACCCTGCTGAAGTAGCTCTCAGGGTAGTTTGGAGGTCTTTTAGCTCCAGGTTGGCTCGAGTAGCCAGTGCTTCGAAGCAATTTACAGATATCATCTAAATTGGAATCAGCAGAGGATCGGGCTGCACTGTTTTACAAAAGGAAGGAACAAAAATTGAGCTCTATGACCTAATTAGTTCATTCTTTCCCTTCCCTTGTAATCACGTCCTTCCTCCAAGAAAATGATCAGATATTAAGGTCTGGGATGTTTTTGGCTAAACAGCCAAAAACCCCATGAATACTGTTTTCACCATTACAGGAGGACACTGATACATACCCAAACTGAAATCCCAGATAAACATACAGGGCACAAACAGAAAAATGAAGTTTATTCAGCGACAGAAAAAATATCTTTGTATTCAGAAGAACAGTTTTGTTCTGTTTCTTCCACCTGCCTTTTATGAATTCTGCTTGTTGCTCCATTTCTGCATTCAACAGTCAAAGCAGTACAGGCAAAGGATACCCTTTAGTTACATTATGTGTGAAAGGATTTGCACTTACACCCTTTGAGGCCCTACCTGTCATATAATGACAATGTCAGTCTACCTAGGAAATGCCATTACTGATTCCACTTTCCCAGCACTGTAACAAGAAGTCTGACTTGCAACACATTTGAAATCTAGATACTCAGGACTTTTCACCAAGATTTGCTCACGTACCTATGGTACCTTCACAGCTCACACTTGCAATGCTAAACCTTTACCTGGAAGCTGATTTGTCAATGGACTTCAACTCTCTATCGAGATAGCATGAAAAATCTGTTGCTGCAATTTTACAGCCAGTCCTGCAAAAACAGCTAATGCAAGGAGCTCTACTGATATTCATAGAGCTCTGCAAATTTATCAGTCTATCTGTACAGTCAAACAGGTGCTAACATTTCCATTACCTTAATTCAATAACCCAGTGTATTGAGTATATCCTGTTATATTTTTTCAGCCTTGAGTGCTTCTGAATACCATTCTGATACATTACCTGTATCTGTAGTAGGAAACCAACATTCTTTCTCTGACTTCTCCTTCAATCTTCTGGTCAATGACCAGTAGCATGACTCCATATAGATAGAGTGCTTCACACTGTTTGGAAACAGAAAGAACAACAGGAAGAAATTGCATCAACACAATGTTGTAGTAACATTAAAAGACAAACAAGCACTGATAAACTAACACAATGGCAACCACGTAGTCAATACATTGTCAGAAATGGCAGGCTGAAGATTTCTGGTCTTCGTCTTCCTCAAAATAAGCCAGAGCATTACCATACATTTGATAACTTTTTGCTTTTGTGTAGTGTAGCACAAGACTGCTTGGTTCATTGTTTTCTATTACAAAATTATTGAATACTTACTAAAAGTTGTTTTCCATCTTCATTAAGGAGGACGGTTTCTAATGTTTGCTGAATGTAAATTCCTTCATTGAGGTCATCTAAGTATCTAGGAATCACAACAAAGAGAGTTGGTCATCGACTGATTTGCTCTCAAATTATGTTTCATCAGAACTCAAGTGAACAGAGAATGTTCCTGTGGATTAACAGAATTTTTTCTTATTAAAGGACTTTCCTGTAACACTAAGTATTACCCTATAAATCTTTTCAGATAAAATCAGCAACAAAAATAACTTATGCTTAAGGTTCTCAGGAATGTTTTCTTAAGAATGTTTCATGAACCATTCATACTGCTTTTCCAAGTGTTGAAAACTTCAGGCAACTAAAGAATTAAGTTCAGGAAAATAACGACAATAAAAGTTAAAGACAAAACACTCTCTGATAGATTGTTTTGCAAGACCACAAAAATTTAGTTTAACAACATGGAGTCTCCTTTTATTCAAAAATCTTCATGACAATATTGACGATAAAGGAGAAAAAATATCTCTAATTAACAGGTTGAACATTTTCAAGTCACATATTAAGCTGGTAAGCAACAGCAGAAATAAACTGGGGAAACCACATGTTGTGTTCAGTCTTGGGTCCCTTACTACAAGGAGGATATTGAGTTGCTCAAGTGTGTGCAGAGAAGAGCAACGAAGGGACCAGAAAACAAGAGCTATGAGGAGCAGCTGAGGAAATTGAAGTTGTTTAGTCTGGAGAAAAGGAGGCTGAGGGGAAACATCCTGAATCTCTATTACTACCTGAAAGGAGGTTGCAGCAAGGAGGGTATCAGTCTTATCCGGTGACAAGTGATAGAACATGAGGAAACAGACTCACGTTGTGCCAGGGGATGTTTATATCAGGTATGAGGGAGAATTTCATCATGGACAGAGTGGTCAAGCATTGGAACAGGCTGCCCAGGGAAGTGGTGGTGTCCCCATCCCTAAAGTATTTAAGAAAGATGTGGATGTGGCAGTAAGGGATATGGCTCAGTGATGGGATGCAGTAGGTCATGCTGATGGTTGAACCTGTAGATCCTGAAGGTCTTTTCCAATCTAGACGATTCTATGATTCTAAACATTACTGCTTACTCCAGTAATCCAGGTTCCCAAATACATGTGAATACATTTAAACAGCGAGCATACCAGGTCTCTGAATAAAAAGCTTCTCATCATTAAGACTCAACAGTACTTTAGTCAGAAGCATGTATTTAATATACCATACCTGTTCAAATCTACAATGTACTTATGTACACTCTGAAAAGCTAGATAAAATCTTGTCAAAATTTCTATGTTGTTTTCACGAAATTCTTCATCTAAGTCCAGTAACTCCGGTTTAGCTTCCAGTTTGCCTTCACATGCCTCAGGCCCCTAAGAAAAGACATTCATGTTTAGAGACAGTATTTGATTGTGTCCACGACACTTTTCAGTAGGTCACAGAACACACAACCACCAGTGAGCATGTAACGAATTAACATTTCTCACTAAAACAAGAACCTGTGGTTTTCCAAGCTACTTTATGATTGAACATCTATGAAGATTAACTTTACACTTTGATTTTAAACATGATTTCTCCTTTGTAACCAATAGACAAGAACAGCTAACACTTTGGATAAAACTTTGATGCATCCGAAGCTGCTGTGTGCTCCCCCATGGGCTTTCGGTAGCCCATTTCCATCTCCCTGCTGGAATTTCTTCCTTTACACATTTGATCTGATTGATATCTCAGCTAGAATACATAAAATTGAGGCCTCACAAACAGTTGTGAGCTTAGTATTTCTCATGCATTTAAACTGCTTGAAAGCATGAGACTTATCTGAGAGTTTTTACAGACTCCGGATCTAGCTCAGCACTAGTATCCCCAATTAATGTAAAAACTGTCACTAAGAACTGTGTGAAGAAAAGGGTAGGGAAGGCAAGCCTGACTTTCTGAAAACAAGGCTACACGCTTTTTTTTCCTAATCATTTAGCATGGTAAATATTTCTGTTTGGTCTTATCGCTAATGTCTAATTGAAAATATCACTTATGCTTAATTGAAAATATTAATACTTAATTGAAAATGTTATTGATATTCCACAGACCACTTACCATGGCATAAGACCATGAGTTCAAAGGACTCAATAAACATGAACTCGGTTAAAAAAAATTAAAATAGAGTTAAAATAAAATATCAAGCCTAATATCTGGTTGGTAATTGTTATGCAGTTTTAAAAATGGTCTTGTGTTGACTTTTTCAAATTGCTACATAAAACAAAGGATAAAAGGTCCCATACTGCCTAAGGAGTTTTTCAAAATTTCAAATCTTTTCTCATTAATTAATTTTAAGAATCACGCATATAGGAATGGAGTGTTAGCAGTGATAATCTCTGCCTTATAAGTATGTCATTTACTGATTTTGGTGCAATCACTCTGGAAAGTAGCAGCACTGCTTTGCTTCCGTAATGTTAAAAGCCTTCCAGTTTCCAAGATAACTGTATTTCTTACCAATTACACTTATCCACTTTAAAATTTTCAAGTAATTTGCCTAAGAAAAAAAAAAAGAGACTTCTAGAGAGACTTGAAACACTTAAATCTAAAGGTATTTGGGAAATCACCTGTGCTTAAGGGTTTTCAGTGCCTGAGGCTCCGAGCTAGTACTCAAAGTTGACAACTCTTACCAATTCCTCTCCACCCCTGCCATATTGCTGTATTATTAACTTTTCTTTTATTGTACAATTCAGATAAAGTCAAATTAGATAGTCCCTACAGCACCTTCTAAATCACACTGGAGAATGATAAGAGAGAAATATGTTCTATGAGAAGCTTTAAAGTTTGTAAGGGAAACGGGCTTTTCATGCTCTCTACTCTTTGATTTATTTGTTGATTCAGTGCACTTGACGAGTCCAGTGAATGAACAATCGTGGTACTGTCAAACAGGAAAGCACGAAGCAGTTTTCACGGCTGCGAAGAATAAGCTACAGATAACCAAAGGAAGATGGGCATACTGCCCACAGTAGTGCTCCAAGGAAAAACAACCCACAGCACAGGCTCAAGACCTGCAGGTCAAAGCAAAATTTAAAGTTCCTTCAGGAAATAATAACCGAGGACTTGAGTCTTATATGATCAATACCCATCAAAATTTGCAGGCCAGATGACTCATCATACATTCTGAAAGACTGCTATTCTATGCATGCACTTAAAATTGCCACCCCTTCTTGCCCTAAAACTCAGTGCGGGCACTGGTTAAATGTCTATTCTGCCTAGGGGCTTAAGCACAGAGCACTCACCAGACTGTTTCTGCTCACTCAAATGAGTAAGATAAAGCTAGGTGTGATCAGAACTATACAAAATACAAGACAGTCCAGAAGTGGAATGTTTGTACGCGAGCATATCCCAATTACTATCTCAGTTTAGTAGATTTTTGGTAAGCACTAAACAAATAGCAAGTCACTGCAGTCAATTATGAAGCACGCTGGT
Source organism: Oxyura jamaicensis (assembly GCF_011077185.1). NCBI lineage: Eukaryota > Metazoa > Chordata > Aves > Anseriformes > Anatidae > Oxyura > Oxyura jamaicensis. Next base: position 147,418,282 of record NC_048894.1, read on the forward strand.
AATAAACACAGCACAGAGGAATGGCTATTTTGTAGCCCTTATGCTCTACCAGGACAGCAACACTCTAAAGTGAAGTTTAACACTAGAAGAAAAGGATTTACCTTAAAATAACTGAAATCAAATATGATATCTCCATATTTCTGTTGATCAGCCTTGTCCTTCAGCCTGAAAACACCGGGAATAAATTCTGAGAGTCTTAAGAGTTCTGCAATGATGGCATTTCCACAGGAGACAATCCGAAGAATTGCCTGACCACAGAGATTATTTTCAGCAAGAAAATCAACCATCATGGAGCTGGATGTGAACACGTAGCACAGGTCCTGTAGTCTGTTTCTGAACGTTAGTTTTCAGGTTGTTTGAAGAATGAGAAAACTAGCTGCTCCATTAACAGCACCTGTAAAAATAAAACCACACACATTTAGAGTGCTTCGTGTTCGTATTTTTGATAGTTTAATCCATGCAGATTTTAAGCATGGTCTGAAATCTTTCAGTTGAAAGATAAATGCTCTATTTAAAGCAGTTGGTGAAGTGAAAAAAAAGTGCACTGAATTCATCTTTAGCATATACACAGCGTTTGACTCAGTCACCTGTGCAACCATGCAAGACAAGCATGGTCTCTTGGACCAGAAAATTTGAAGAGAAAGGTTAAAGAATGAAATGATCACAAATATCGAAGTAATTGAGACTGTGCAGGAGATGGTGGCAAGGAAAACAAAACAGGTTAGGTGTCTATAATAGGTTAAATTACAACCAAAATAATTGTAACAGGCGTTAGCAAAACAAGGAAAACTTTTGCAGCAAAAGGGCTAGCTTTTGTGCTGCAGCCATTTATTTATTGATATTTTTTCCTTCAAGATATGCAGCTCAGCGCTGCTGAAATAAGCTTTTATTTTTTAGCAGCCTTTACGGAAGGCTTCGAGCTGACTTTATTTTTTTAACCAAGACCTTTCCAAGCCCCTTGGGACAAACTGAAGGCGGGGGTGCCCCTTCAGCCCCCAGGCCCGACCCAGGAGCCTGACTGTCCCGTCGTGTGGAGCCCAGCGGGGTGTAACAGGGTGTAACCCCAATATAACAGGACTGGGCTTTAAGTTCCATCTCCCCCACTCCTCGTCGGGCCGTAGGGTGTATTTTTGGCCCGAATAACCCATCCAAGATCGCAGGAACCGCCTGAAACGCACCCCCGGTACAGCGCAGCCCCCTCAGCCCCGGGTGCTTCCCTGTCCCTTCGCCTCAGCCCCGGGCGCCTCCCCCAGCCGCCCTGCCAGGCCCTCCCTTGCCCCTCACCGCCTGAACGAGCCCCGGGGAGACCTTCTCGGAGCCAGCCCCATGCCTTAGGGGTGCAAACAACAGGGCGAGCTCCAGCTTCTCCCCCCAAAACCCTCTTCCCCGCCGCGGCGGTGGCAGCACGGCGGGAGGCGGCGGCGGCTGTGCCCAGCCCTCCCATCACATGATGGCGCCGTCATGTGGAGAGGCGCCGGCTGATGAGGCGGTTCCGCCGCCTTCCCGGCCCGCCTCGTCAGCTCCTAGCACCGACGGAAGGTTCGGTGGTCGTCCGGGACGCCTCCGGGACCACTCCGGGCTGCGGCGGCTGGCTCTAGGTGAGCAGCGGGCGCTGCTGAGGGAGCCCGCCCCGCCCGCCCCATGCCCCCTGAGGAGATGGAGGGGGTCCGCTGCCCTCCGGGTGGGACTGGTGTAGGACGGCCGGGAGGTCTCAGCTTGGGGTCGGGGAGCGAGATGAGGGTATGGGGGCATGGGGAACGGAGCTTGATGCTTGTGGGGCTCCTCTCCACACCGCTGTGGGAGGGGAGAGGCGTCCCTATGGGACAGGCGGTTACCCAGGTGCCCAGGAGGTGGGCGCCTTTGGGTCTCCGCCTCGTGGTTTGGGAGGGTGAAGCGGGGGGAAGCTAGGTCGCTTGCTCAAATCTCAAAGATACGTGGTAGAATATGAAGTGTAATTTGAGGTTTCTGCTCTGCAGCCCTGTTTGGACCTTTTGGTCACTTATTTTTGAAAGAAACCTGCCTTGCTGCTTGCGCTTGGTTACTTTTTCAGCTCTAGGTTTTGCTTGTGTCTTCCTGAAGTGAGGTGTGCTGGGGTGGGAGTGGCAAATGGATGCACCTGCTTCAGACTTTTCTGGGAAAAAAAGGCTCAAAAGCTGTACAGGTTTACAAAAACTGTACAGGTTTACAGCTGTAAAACCAATTCCAGCGAGGATGGTGGCTGTTCCTCTGCTGGCAGCATGGACAGCTGCAAGCTGATGTTGAAGAATTCACTTAGACAATTTGAGAGGGAAATCTTTGGGATCAAAAACAATTTCTAAAAAAAAAAAAGCTTTATATATACATACATACACACACGTATATATATATTGTCTGAGAGTACTTGTATTATCTTCCAAAGCACAAACTGAGATGAAACTACCAATACAGTGGTATGATCTAATATTGTAAACAATAACTTAAGTTTCTGTGTGGCTTGGTCCCTGCTTCCACAAATATTAGGAGAATGAAGAAGCCTGTTTATTTTTTCACTGTTTTTTTTTGCAGATTCCTGTCTTTCAGTGTCTATCTGTGAAATTCCCAAAGGAACAGTGGGCTTGCTTCAATGAGTGAGATTTAGCAAGTTCAAGAAGTCAGCTAGGGTCTTGCTGTTAACTTTGATGCTCTAAATACGCCCAGAAAGATAAAGCTGATAACAGGATTTTGTTTGGCTACTTAGCGGCATATAAGATTTGGATCACAGAGGTTCTTTACAAACAGTCTTGGTAAGATAGCAAACAGCTGCTTAAAAACAAAGCTAAAAATAATATAACAACTTAAAGCATTTGTTATTAAATATATCTTGAAGAGCATCTTTTTTTTTAATTTTATTTTATTAACTTTCACAGAGTTCTGTAAGGAACTTTTTGCATGTCTTCTGCTGTCAGTTTGACAGACTCTAAAGATTGCTGTCTTCTGACAGGGAGAGCATGAGCTGAGCTAACCGGAGCAATAGTTCAAGACTGCTGCCTCTTCTCTGGCAAGATGCTCCTTTAGAGGGGAAAGAGAGGAAGTCAGTTAATATGGAATTCAGAAATTCAAGTTGTGGCAAACACAAAAAATCACTATATTGTTAAAAGCTGTTGTAAACCCATAACCTAAAAGCAGTGTCATAAAAGATGGTCTTGAGTAGCCAAGCACATTTTTGAAGTAGGAAAAAAAGAAAAACATATGAAAGAAAACGTTAGGAGAGAAGGGACTGTGACTGCAGGCATTCGAGTCTCACAATTTGCACGATGTTCATGAGGAACATGGCAATGTTATGTTAGGATGAGCACAAGATGTAGTTCTGGAATCCAAGGGTAAGTAGTAGGAGAGAGGGAGATACAGACTTAGATATGCAAACCTTGGGCAAAGCTTTATCCTTTAATATTTTGCATATTTCTGTTGGATTATGGCCTGCCAAAGGCTTTTGTTGATATACCAACTCATCCCCTTTTAATTTTGAGTACTATTTAGATAAAATTTCTACTATAAATCATTTTGGTTATGGATTCTGTTCTCTCCCTCCTGCAGTATGATCTGAGTGTAGTCCTTGAAAGTCTTAGTTACTGTTTACATGGACTGATCTAGTATTTCTGTCTGTCCAAGACTTACTTTTATAAACAACTGTGTTTTTAAAGCTGAGCAAAATTTTTCTTATCTCCTGGAACTTAGAGTATAAAACTCTGCACACCGGATCCTTGTTTCTTATAATACCTACACGTCGTCCAAGCAAGTTATGGTAAACCATAAAAAAAGGAAGGGCAGAAGCTGAAATTTTTGAGAGGAGATCACCAGCTGATGTGAACAGTGTGGATAGGGATAGCATAAGCGAACTGACTTGAGGGTTATGTTAATGACAGAGGAGAAGCACTTAATCCCAGGGAAGTTGTAGGTTGTGGGTCTGTATTGGGGAAGATGGTAAAGAAGCAAACGTGATTCTCATGTGATGCTGTTGTGTTCCAGTGGAACATTGCTACTAACAACACAGTTTGTGACAACTTTGGGGAAAGCAGGGACCGTTTGTAAGATGGGCTTTTATTTAAAAATGATGTTAGATGATTTACTGCTGAATACATTCTTAGGGCAGTTGCCCTTTATTTATTTATATTTTTTCCCCACTGGAAAAGCTGTTGAAACAGGCTTGTAGTTGATGGGGCTGAATTTGATGTGAGAAGTCATATTTCTTACTAGCCTGACTGCTAATGTGTCTAGAAAACACAGGCAAATCTTGGGGCATGTGGGCTTTCTTCAGAGCTGAGATAGAACAGTAATTTTCAAGCTAACATTGTCATTGAGTTTAAATTTCATTGTGGTTTAGCAATATAAATGAGCAGGTGAAAATGGCAAGTTGCTTTTTGGGGTGTAGTTTTGCTTAATATTTGCTTAATGTTGGGTAGGAAGGGAACTGAAAACCTTTGGTGAATTGCAGTTCCCCTGACACTTCATAGAATCCTAGAATGGCTTGGGTTGGAAGGGACCTTAAAGATCATCTGGTTCCTACCCCTGCCATGGGCAATGATGCCACCCACTAGAGCAGGTTGCCCAAAGCCCCATCCAACCTGGCCTTGAACACCTCCAGGTATGGGACATCCACAGCTTCTCTTGGCAGCCTGTTCCAGTACATCACTCGTGAGCTAAGATTTCTTCCCTTCTCCGTAGTGTTTCAGCCATCCTGTGAACGCTGCTATTTGCACTTTTGTTTTATCTCCCAAATGCTTCGGGTATAAACTGCATCCAGAATGTTCTATCTGTTATTTCTAGAGTAACGATTTCAAGATGCCAGGGGCTGCAAGAATTCTGTTCAACTCCGTGGATTCCTCTCTCTCATCTCTGAAAAACTGCCAGTCTTACATAAATACTGGAATGGATATCACTACTCACGTTGCCCTTGACCTCGTGGAAAGTTTCAGTAAGTAATTCCTCTGAGTATCTTCTTCTACTGTATCCTGAATCTCACAGGTGAATCCTAGGCCTACATATTTTGACTTTATTACAGTCAGTATCTATCTTTGTTGTAGGAACTGTAGCTCTGCTGGCTATACGGGGTGTTTTCATCCCACTCACTTCATTCTCTTCAATGATAAATTCAATGAAAATGTAAATACCAAGCAAACATTGTCCCAGCTTTTGTAGCAACCCAGACTAAGTGTTCCAGTGTTTATTATCCTATCGCTTTGTAAAAACTTCAGTATTGCTGAAGAAGATGGAGGAGGCCTTTTAAGGTGAATAAAATTACTTTTCTTTCTAACACTGCTTCTTTGTGTGTGTTTCATTTAATATTTAGGGCAAGATGTATTAAATCATACTAACAATTTTGAGTACAAAGCCTGAGATGCCTGTTAGGGGATGCAGTTTTCTAAAATGCTGTTTGTTTCTCTGCTGAAAAACAGACCCATTAAGGGTACATCAGTTTGGATATGTACAAACTGGGATACCATAAATCTCTAATCATTTCTAACAGTCTTCTCATTGCTATTTCACAGCAACAGGTGCAGTGCAAAGCTACTTTTCGAAGACAAATATTACGCCTCCCATTTCTGTAACTCCTTAGATTTGTGATAATATTTTCACTAGGAACAAAAAATCAAACCTTTAAAGCTTTAATTATGAGCAGAGAGTGAGAGTCCTCTAAAAGAAAAGATTTGTCATTCATTATAAATCTTGCTCTCAACTAAGCCAAGGTTTATGTACAATCAAGATGAATGCTTCTCTGTTTGTCTAGTGTGACAGTTCTCTCTCCTCTGACCTTTTTATCCATATTGCTGTCAGAGACAATTGACGTGCTGTTTCTGGATGGTAGAGGAAATGAAAAGCTTGTCTGAACAGTCAGCTGGGGATTCCCTTTGTGGTAAGACGGGTATAGCCAGTTCTGCTTCCTCGCTGCTTTTGCAGCCACCATCCCTCCTACTTCTCCGTAACTGATGGAAACACACTGAATGTACTGAATTCTTGTAATCCCAGGATGATCAGCAGAAGTTAGTTATTGGTGACAAAAATTAGAAGTTTTGGTTAATATCACCTTGTAGTAGAGGCCAGATCAAGCCCCTGTTGCATTCACATTTGGAGGCGTGACAGGCAACTTAAGCTTCACTGTGCAGGTTTGCAGCTGAAGGTTTGTGCATGATACTTGTAGTAAATTTCATTATATTTCTCAATCGCCTACTTCTGGCATATTACTCTTTAATTACAACCTTGAAGTTATTTTGTCCACTTCATTCAGTAACCAAAAGGGCCATATGTAATACATTGTCCAGAGAGGGGATTACTCTTGACGAGCTTCATCTGGCCATTGTTACAATTAAGTTATATCACGTGACTGGAAACAGCTCCCAGGCCCTAACATTAATTTTATTTTAGCAGGGGTAAAATCCTGTAGAATTGTAATTGCAGGATTATGAAGCATAACCTTTTAACATAGTCCGTCCCATTGTGCTACAGAAAAGCTATTACAGGCTGACTTTTTAGTTTAAAAATTATGTAGTTTAAATCCCTATGGTCTATGTGCTATGGTGTTAACTCTTCACTTAGAGTAATTCTCTCCTTCACTCCCACTCTTTTCTTTGCTGATTTATGTACATGTGAAGCAAGCAAATGAGCGAAGCTCCCTCACTTTCCTTTTACAAGGTTTATTTTTCACTCCCTTAACTATATACATAAAGGTCATCTTCATCTCTTTAACTTGAGCTTCAATTTCTTATGTTCCATATACAATGCCATCAGGAAGACACAAAGTTTCTGTGGTGTGACATACTTCTGGTAAATAACTGCTGTGCTTTTTTGTTTGTTTGGTGTTTTTGCATTTGCATCATCTGGTCTGCAATGCTTGGCTGTTAAGCTTGTATAGCCAACTCATGTGATAAGTTCTGTTAATATAAAAGTGTCTCCCACCTATTCTACTTAGCCTTCGTGTCCTGAGGCAAAGTATTCATTTAATTTTGAGACAGCTTTAGCTAATATGCTCTGCATTCCTGTTCTTCTCCGTTTGCAGTTTGTTTTAATTTCCTTCACAAAACTAGCTTCATCCAGCTTCTGACAGGTTTCATCGCCAGGCTTTGCAGTGGCAAAGAATTCTATTGTGATTATGTGGTTAGTATTTTATTTTACAAGCCTTGTTGCTGTGAAGATATGAAGATACTTGCACGTTACACAACTCTGCTTTTTGGGAATAGTACTGGGGTAAAATTCTCTTAGGAAGTACATGGGAGAAGTTGGATTTTCATCTGAAGATAAATACCCCAAAAGGCAGGCAGAGTTACTGCAGTAAGTAATGTCTGTTTCTTTTCTGAATTGCTGCTCTCCAAGAGCCCAATCTTGGAAACATTTACTGGTAGGCATATTTATTAAATAATACACATTAGTGTTCGCTGGATTAGCTACTGTTAAATGCAGTATCATGGAGGGATCTCCCATAAATGCACCTGATAGGAAGTTAGATTTATTTATTTATTTATTTTAAAGATCTCACTGGGTCAGTTTTCCCTCTTCCTTTTTTCTTTAGATTATGGTAGGGGCTTTGCCTATGTGTTCTATTTGAGATGTTTTATAGGCAGCAAACGCTATGTGTTTTTTTTTTTTTTTTTTTTTTTTCCGTAAGATTTAAGGGTGATTCATGAAAGAAACTGCGTGTGATTTTTCTAACTCCAGTGCTCTAATGTAAGAATAATATGAAGAAGAAATATAAATTAACATATGATTTTTCTTTGACATATTTAAAGTGCTTTTACGGTATTTCAATCTTGAGGGTGCTTTCCTGTTAAGTAAACGTCACTTACTGCATATTAGCACTGTAGGGCTAGAAAAGGCTCTTTGTTTTCTGACATACTTAGCGGAAAAGGATGTAGGGAACAGTTCTGAAGAACATAAAAAGGAAACGGTTTGGTGTTTCAGCACATTTGTATGCATGTAAGTTATAAAGCAGCCACGATTGTTCAGGTGGAGTGAAAACCAAAGCTCACTAGGGGGCAGGAGAAGCTAGGAAGTAAACAGTAAACTTCCACTGCAGCTCCAAAAGTATTAAAAAGGAACTGGCTGCTTTACCTCTCTGCTGATCTGGCCGTGATCCATGAGCTGCCTAAAGCCTTCTCCAGTTAAACCGTCCAGAGAACAAAGAATTCTTCTTCCAGTGGTTATGGGAGCTATAAAAACCTCTCGGGATGACTGAATCTAAGCTCCTTAACAGGTGGTGGTAGTGTTACATGGAATAAAGAGGGAGCAAGCCTGCTTGTTAGATCGTGAAACCCCGAGGGCTGCCGATAGGAAGAGGTGCCACCTGTGTGCCACAGTTGGCTCAGGATATTCCCTGCTTTATAGTAGCCTTGTAACCTACCGTAACCTTTCTTTAGAGGATCTCAGCTGCTTTGCAAACACTGGCTAAGCCTCTCTGCTCTCTGGGAGGTAAATAATGGTTGCAGGGATTACTTCCTCTACTAGGATTGAAATGAAAATCTTCTGAGAGAAGAAGAGCTGCTATATAGAAACGTTGTGACTTCATAATAATAAGCTGAAAGAGAGAAATAAGTTTTCCTCCATCTGACTGAAAGAGCAGAACTTAACTAGAGAAGATAGAAAGGGGTTTTTGGACATTGGGGACATTGGATTAAAATTGCTTACTCATGAATAAATATCACAATAGATCTTTCATGGCTTTATGTTGATGTGTGCTTTGAAAGCTTCAGAACAAAATCCAGCGCTGGGTTTTAAGCAGTAAATTCCCATGGAGAATTCCTCCTGCTGAAATAAGACTTCCCTTTCTCTCAGCACCACAGTTCCCTTTAGGAAGCTGCCATCTACCCACTGACTCACTTCAGTCCTGTTTAAAGGGGTTTGATCTGTTTCTGGGTGAAGGTGGCATGGCTGCAAGCTAGTGCACATACCGATGCTACCGTGTATTACTGTGCTGCTTGGTTAAACTTTTTCAGTTTTAAAAGCAGTTATAAAGCTGCAATAAATATTAGTCTGAGAAATGTAGAAAATGGAGGGAACCTGTTTCACTGATATAAATTACAGTTAAAATGACTGAAGATTTAAGGATTTATAGCCTTTCATCAAATGTTGCCCCACTTGGCAATGCAGGACAAAATGTAGCAGTTAATCTACTTCTTCATAACCTGGAATGGATTCGTTTTACTACTTTCTGCAAAATAAGAATACTAATAAAAATAATGCTTACCCATTTCACAGGAATATTGGAAAGATTTAACGTGCAGTATTTCCAAGCAGATTCACAGTTATCTCTTCTTATGCATGTAGTTGTCCTGACACCTGCTTGCAGTCCACAACAGAAAGTTTAAAATGATTTCTGTCCAGTTAACCCTTATTTAATGTTGTGAGGTGTTCTGGGAATCCTAGCGAGAGATAACGTGCAAGTATGGATATTTTTACTATGGAATTGTCAATAATAACAGACCTCACACGAAGAAGTCAAAAGAAAAATATTTTGCAGTAGAATTAAAGCAGTCTGAAATATCTCTGAGGCTTCTAATGATATGAACACCCAGAATCTGTTCCCAGCTTTTAACTACCTCCGCTTTCTGTTGTGCCTCTTGGCAACTTGTTTGCTGTTGCTGTACTTTGGAGACAAACCCTCAGTGAGCTCCAACCACAGTGGTCCCCAAGTCCCTTTCCTGTAAGGATCCTACTGTTCACCCAGTGCCATAGGGATGAGAGGGTTGTGCTGATGTAAGCTTCATTGCTAAAACTTCACTTACCCAAGTCTTAGTTTCAGCAATGTTTCTGTTACTTAGTACCCTAGTATATTTAAGTCCTGTTTTTACTTACGAAAAGAAAATGCTAGTATAAAATATTCAGGTCAGGCATTGCTCATTTGTTAACGTACATGATCTGTACCGAGGTAAGGCAATGGTGTTGTTCATGGTTTCTGTTAACCTGTGTTGTTTTAGCTAAAGGATAATTTTAATGTATCTGATCCTGAAAACTTCTTGTTTCTCAAATAACTTTGTTAATATTCATGAAGTTACACGGATGAATAAGACTTGCCTGTTCATAAAGAATTTGCAGACTTCTAACATTGAGCATGTTTGTGGCGCTGTGTTGTGAGCATGTGCTGGGAAATTGACAGAGCTGAAATTGGATTTCTGAGGGACTGAGGATCTGAGCTAGAGATGACAACTAGTTTCACCAAACTGAATGTGAAAGGGAAACAACTAATTTAAAAGTTTATTTTATTTAACTATATAAAAAGAAAGATTTGTTTTATGTCCATCCCAGTCATTCTGCAGTTTAAGTACTGACATTGTCAAAAGGTCATACTTTTGTTTGTTCGTTTGTTTTTTTGTCTTCCAAACTAGCACTGTGGTACACAAACACTTTAAAATATCACTACAGAAAAGGCTGTGTAAGCAGCAGAACAGAGTTGGCTTCAGTGTGTCCTCTCTGCACTCAAAATACTCCAGGGCGTTCTGTGGCCCAGTCCAGCGAAATACTGAAGGAAAGGATACATTGAAGTTCTTGAGTGATCCACCAACTTTCAGAGTCACCTGTTTATTTTAAGGGTTATTCTCATCCTTTGCTGGATTGGAGTCCTAATAGATACGGGAATTTGAAAGCGACGCTGTTAGAAATGAGTTACAAGTGCAAGTAAAATCATCAAGTTTTACTATAATTTCTGTCTTTCTAAATTCAGCCTCAGTCTGTTGTTTGAGCTTTAGTAGTGTGACTGAAGAAAGAATTCACTGTCAGTACTTGTTTGGCAATTTCTCTCAGCGGTGCTGTTCCTAGCATTGATCTTTAAGCCTGCTATTAACACCTCTGCACACTGAGGAGCAGCTGTTTGCACTGCTTGCCTAACTCAGCATCTTCCTGTAGAGTTAGAAGGCGCTGCTGGATACCCACGTAAAACACTTGAAGGATAAATCTTTTTTCTCTTTTTGCATTGCTATAACCTGCCATATGTATTGACTGATGTGCTGCTGATGTTATGGGTATGCCATAACAAAGACAGACATCACTTCCCAGCTCTGCTTGGCAGGCTGGGATATGAATTCTGCCAGCTTGCTGAGGATGGCTGTTTTATCTGGCTCCTCGAAAGCAGAACTTTCTCAAGAATATGGGGTTGTGAAGTACACAGAGTTGTAGATATTGGAGAAAAGAAGACTAATTCATGGTCATCTCCTGGCCTCCAGCCCAGCACTTTGCTCTTTAGAGGGGTAATTGCTTTTGTCTCTGGTCTGGAGCCACGTGGGACTGGGAAGAATGACCAAAGCAAATTGGGAAATAATTGGAGGGACTGGAGAGCATGCTAGCTATAGACAAGATGCTAAGAAATTCTTAAAATAAACTGTCTAAAAAAAATGTTATAAAGCATTAGCACATAGCATTTTGCTTGATGATATGAACAGGTTTTCACGTAGACAGCAAGGTACTTCCCTGATGTCTGGGACTTTCTCCCAACTGCGTGTTACGTTCCCACTAAAATGCAGAGGCCCTGGAGTACAGAACAGGTGGGTGGGAAGCAGACATCCACCTGAGGTCTAATCTTACTTGGGGGAGGGGAGGGTAGGGGGAAATGAGCCTCTCTTTTTATTGTTTCTCCTCAAAAAATTACCCTAAAATCTCTCGGGCAGCTGCTACCTTTGGCTGCTCGTTGTCAGTCGAACATAGCAGGAATCTTCCTGTTGCAATTCACCTCGCCCACACCCCGTCCGCTTTCTTTCTCCACGCTCTGAAGGATTTCTCTGCTCACCACTCCGGACGGGGCAGGCCCGTGGGTCTTCCGGAGGATTAGTGATACAATTTTGTGGCATGTGCCCCAGATTAAGAGCCCTTTATGGCTCTGGCTCTTCCTGCTTGTCTGCTCTTGTTTCCTATTGCAAAACCTGCTCCCTCTGCCAGAGCAGCTTCCCTCAGTACTGGCTGCTCATCCCACTTGTCTGATTCCCCTTGCCCTAGAGCTGTCTCTGCACTTCTGAGTGCTGTGCTGCACCTCACACGAGTGACGTCCTCCCTTTACTGACTGCTTTCTATTCGCTACATTGCTTGGGATCCACTTGGGTCTTGATGCCTGTTGAATACTAGCCAAGAAGTAGTTGATGTCGGACCTTTTAAACGTGGGTTTAGCTCTGTGAGACTACCCACAGCACTTGGGTTCCTCTCATTCCTGTCTGACCGTGGTGTTACACAGGAATCTAAGCATTGCTGACCCTTGTTGGCATAGGGAATACAGACGTGTAGGTCAGCCTGGTATTAAGGAATTATTGGCAGCCTTTTAATAGTTGATTCATGCGGTTCTACGGAACATCTGCTATTTTTACATGCAGTGGCTTGCCGAAGACATAGTGGCAAACTATAACAAACAAAAAGACTTGAAGACCAGAAGTTCATCAGTGGGAGCAGGGATCCTTTCTGTGGAAGTTCCTCTCACGCTGACCTAAAGCTCTCTTGCTTGGAATGGTACAAACACCAGCATGAGGACAGAATCCCTACTTGTGCTTCATTGTATAATGGTTTGGTTCATTAGTTTCCTTTGTCCTTATTTTTTCTAGTTTATTTTTCATTGAAAATGCAAATGCAGGATTCCTTCAGTGCCATAACAGGAATCTCAACACTGGAGAAGTTCTCGCTTGTGAAGTGACCGTGATGTTGTTTTGGGATCCAGAAATGACCCTGCCGATACCTATGCTCACGAAATTGTCATTCTCTATTAGTTTCCGTGATGTTAGAGATCACTGCACTTCATAAAAATAATCAATGCATAAGGTACTTGTCCTGAGAAAAGGCTACAGTCTATCAGCTGGAATGACACTTTGCAATCTGCTTGATAAAGAGGTAGGATGAAGATCTGCTCCAGGAGGAAATGAGCAGGACTAAACTTTGACTTGTTATCCTGGCTGTCCTTGGCCAGGGAAGATAAGGTGTGATAAGATTTTTTCTTGTACATCCTACCTTCCTCTGCGTTTGAATTGTGGTTTTGCCAGGCTGCTGCCTATCTACAGGATTAGTGGCCTCGTAATGGACAAAATGGGGGGCCGTGCTGTAGGGACCGTGCATGAGGAACCAGATCTTTTTTTCTCCCTATGTGCCCATAGATCTGTGAAGATGCTCCTGGGAAGGAAATAACAAACAATTTTACATACCGTGTAGGAATAGCATTTGAATTGAGCAATCCATTACTTCTTTATGGACATCAGGGCACAATTTTACCTGGATTTGAAATCCCCAAGAGTGTTCCTCAGTCTCTCAGAACTTACATTTCTTTAGGTCGGAGTAAATTCCAAGGAAGGGTTGTGGGATTTTATTTTTTCTTGGTGAAGAATGCAAGTGTAGACTGTCAAAGTCTGTCCTGGAGATTAATGGCTTTTCACAGACACTTGGTATACAAAAAAGTTTCCTAGGTATGAGAGAAGATATGGTAGAAAATGAAGCGAGACCAGTGATCCATTAAGTTCAGTAACCCTTCACCATGAGCCTCTACTAGGTGCTTTGCAGGAAGCTGCAAGAATTCCCCCACTGTACAAAGCTGTTCACGGGAGAAGTTTCGTTTTGATCCCAGGGAAGTTTCGTTTTGATCTTCCAGAAGCTGTTTGTTAACTGCTCTGCTTAGTTGCTGCACCAGTGTCAGCGGTACTAATTGGTGCTAAGCACAGAATCGGTGCGGGCACCAGAATTACTTCTTTTCTCTTGGGAAGGCTCTTTTCCTCTTGTTTAAAGTAAACTTGTATTTTCAGGGTATTTGAGATAAAATGCCTCGGATTCCCTTTCTCAAGAATACAGCGTTGTTTTTTCCTTCAAATCCTTCTCTGAAGCTTCATTGTTTTAGGAAAAATGCTCTTTTTTATAGTACCTTATGGTTGTGTTCTGTATTACAGGATTGGTTTTTAGATATATAACCTTACAACTAACAGTATGAAGATACGTGTGTTTCTTGAAGTAGGTAGGCAAATGGTATCAACGATTACTTCTTCAAGTAATTTCATTGTTTTGAAGCAGAAAGGATGCTTGGGTTTTTGTGAAATGCTTTTCCAAAGACAAAAAATTCCATTTTGGATGTTATACTCTTCAATCCATACCACAATTTTGAGAAGAGAGGGTTGGATTCTTTTTTTCTGACTTACACTTGTGCCTCAACGATGACAGTGGAAGAACGTCTTACGGCATTTATAGCCAGCACTGGTGAGCCCATTGCTGGAATCCAGCTTGGTTTTGAAGGTTGTTCTTCAAAGAAGCTGTCTGAAAAATGTGAATGTGGGAATATGCCTTGTTTCAAAATCTGGAAAACATGACTTGTAATGAAAGATTTGGGCTCCTTTGTATTTATCCAAAAACCACTCTGACCGTAGTCTGTAATCTTGCATGGTGGGAAGAAACAAATACGTGGGCTTGTTACTATTTCCTAGCTGGAATTCTGGCCGTAAAAAGAACACGGTGCGGTGAGGGGAAAGTAGCTATGTTAAGCAACATGCTTTTTGACCCATTGCCTCTTTTTTCATTTGGGGCGCTCAGCTGAATGCGTCCAAGTGTTCTTTGTTCCTCAACTTTTGCAGTCCTTGAAGAAAAAGGAAACCCATTAGGTGGCAGCAGAGGCTTTCCTGCGGCTCGTGCGGTTCCTCAGTCACCTGCCGTGCTCGGCTGCGGCACAGCAGTAACGCGTTCCTCGAACGGATTTCGAGGTGCTGGTGCTATAGCATCGTACTCTTGTATTTAGTAACACGAAAATGTAAATGGAGGGTTAAGGTGAACAGTGGGGAAAGAGAATTAGTATTATCAGATCATAGATTTTTAAAGCTGTTTGGGACCAACGTGATCTACCAGTTTGACTTCCTCCGTAATACAGATCATTGCATTTCATCCAATTATTCTTGCATGGAGCTGGTATGTTGTGGTTGAACTAGACAGCATCATCCAGCGTGAAATCCAATCTTGATTTAAAGCTAGCTTGCTGAGTAACTGTCCTCAGTGTGTTCTCATGGAACTGTATTGCACCTGAACAGGAGGTCATCCTCTGGACAGTCTCGGTTTTGTCAGAGCTCTTGTGAGCTCTTACATGAAAGCTGCGCAATGGTCAGTGCTCAGGTTTCAGGAGGTAGTTTTCAAGTACATACGTACATACATTCATGTGTACTTGGAATGTATGTATATTTATACTTTTTTTTTTTTTCTTATGAATTTCCTAACAAAGTGGGTAATTTTATTCCCCAAAGGTCGTTAGGAGTTAGGGAGGCTTGCAGTCACCTGGTGGGTTACCTCATGTACCCATCCGTAGTCACTATAAATTTCCCTGTGTCCTAGACCTCATAAATTGGCAGCAGTTTGCAAAATAGATTGTAAGTGGGATTTAAATGCTGTATAGACCTTTTCGCAGACCCTCTGCACGCCAGTGAAGTTAACCTTGAGAGAATGAGCATGCTTACAGCTGTAAGTTATAGGCTTGAAATTGCTGGGTGAGGTTCTTTGGCCTCTACTATGCATGAGATCAGAATAGATGATCCTAATGGTCTGTTCCAGCTTCAAAATACTATGAAGTACTGCAAAGGTCTTATGTGGGCTCTTTAGCACAAAGATAAATCAACCTCTTTGAACAAAAGCCAGAGAGGAATATTTTATCTGAATAATTTACTGTATGAAAATATTCTCTGTAGTATATTAATCTGTCATTTTCTTATCGTCATATTTCTGCCACAGAAATATGGCAATAAGAAAATACAGCTAGCTCCTGTTTAAATGTAGAGGCATACAGTATATATAGAAAATAGTGTGGGCTTTGAAGAACCCACTCTGAAGCTTTAATTTTGATCAATTTGAGTAGATCAGTGTTTAGCTTTCAGTGATCTAATTGTCTGCCTAAGTAACTAGGGAGGGAGGAGGAACCCACAAAAGTTTTCTTAAAAAAATAAAATCTGGGGTTGGCAGCATTTGTCAAGATGAAGAAAATAAAGTAATTGTATTTCTTTTCTTGATTCTTTCCATTAGGGAAAGATTTATCTAAGTAAGCTTTGTGCAGATGTGCTTGGTCAAAGCACTAAAGGAACAGTTACATGGACATGATCATTTTGAAACCTTCATCCTGATCCTCTCCCAAGAGGCAGAGGACACTCACCCTGTTTTTTATTTTTATTTTTAACTTCTAATTTCCCTTCTTTTCCATCCTCATTTGTGCTCATCTCTTCAAGAATTCAAGAATTTGTAGCCGTTCTGTGTTTTTTTTAACCTTGCTGTTTTGTTACTCACAAATACCTTTTCTGTCAGTGCAGGTAGAATTAATCACGAGCTTTTTAATACTTTAAGATAAAAAATGGTTTGAAAAGGGAAACTTAAAAATGCACCCTGACTGAAATCCAGGTTTTATGACCTATTTCTGTTTACAGCAGTGTTATGTGGCATACTGACACTCTAGTGAAGAATGAAGGCTGTAATATGCACTGATTAAATTCCAAGAATTTAAACGGGAATGTTTGCTTCATCAGTCAGAGTCACACACAAGACTTGCATTTTTCTTGTGATTGCTGAGAGTGAGACCCATGAAAAAATTCAGCCTTTGGACGGCAGGCAGAAGTTGTTTGTTTGAACTGTAGGTTTAGATTATTTTTCCTTATAAATTTCAGAGTTTTTTTTTTTCTCTTTTTCTCTTTTCCTCTTTCCCATTTTCTCTCAGTAGGAACAAGGAGGACGTAATGGCATTACAGGAAAGGTGCAAAACAACTGGGATGGTCCCAGTCCGGTTTTGCTGAGGCCTTGAGGCACGGAACAGCTGTGCTCAGGCTGGGGTTGTCGCCGTGTGGCCTTGGGGAAGTCATTCAAGCTCGCTAGGCATCAGTTTCCATTCTTTAAAAAGAGATGTCAGGAGTGTTTTGAAAAGATGCATTAACATTTGAATACCACATACCCCTGCGTAGATATTCGCTTCTGTTGGTGCTTGTGTCTTCTGTGCTTGTGGAAATTACGTTGAGAGTCTGGAAAGAATTTCTGCTCTCTGTAATGGTGGTCAGTGGCTGGAAAAGGTAAGAGAGAGGTAGCCAGCAAAAATCATGTGTGCAGGGGAAAAACAGGCAGCGGAAACCAATAGCCTAGTGGAGGTGTCAACTTCTCCTTTTGTGAATTAACAAGTAAGATGGACCACGGCTCCAGTAAGTCATCTCCAGTATTGCATCTCTGAAATATGCATAGAACACTGAGTGAAGATTTGCACTTAGATGAATTTTTTGAGTAGACCTTTTGGCTATGTCTGTAGAAGGATAGTTTGACGTTTTCATAATGGGTCAGTAAATAATACAATGTGAAATGCTGAAAACTGCTTATCAAAAGAAAATTTACCAGTGAAACCCACGGTCCAGCAAAAAGTCAGCTGAAGTGAAAGACAATCAGCTTTCTCTCTGAATACATAGTTGACAGAGAACCACGTATTTTCTTTCTTCATTAGCTTTGTTTCAGTTTTCAGCCACTGGGTTGTATGTTTTTCTCTGCCAATCAGAGCCCAACACGTTGAGAAATCTTCAGGATGGTGGTGGTAGGTCATGAGCAAGTCACCTTTAACATCTCTTGCTCAAACTAGCCAAGTTAAGCAGCTTTAGTAAGTCTTGATGTAAGACATGCTTTCCAGCCTTTGAGTAATTTGTGTTGCTCTTTCTTTGAAATACTGAAGGAGCTTACTGAAGAATGCAATTAGCAGGATTTAGTCTCATGCTCGTTGATCTAGAAAGAGTCTTTCCCCAGATTATACAATATGTGCCATATAAAGATAAGGATATATCTGCGAAATTGTCTGCATACAGTCGGCCCCCATTTTTATTAAAAACAACGACCAAAACAAAACACAAACCTCCTTTAGATATTGAACAAGGGTCTGGCATTCATTGTGAGCATCATAAAGCACAGATTTCAGTGTAGGGCATCTGGGTAATCCGTCATTGCTCATGCTGTTGTCGCAGCCACACTTCTAGGCATTGTTTGTATTTAGTGCCAAAACTGTGAACTACATAGCCGTTATTATTAATGAGTGGTGAGCTTATGTCTTATTTTTGTTTTCAGGTTTCCGTGTGTGTGTTAATGTACTTTTATGCCAATAAAACCCCTAAGAAAAGAGCCATGAGCCGTTATATAGCAGGATGTGAGAAAGTAGGTGACCCCAAGGACAGTGATCACCAGGAAGATATCACTTGCTATTAGAGAAAGAATCAAAAGCAGGCTAGTAAAAAAAAGAACAGAGATGGGGGAACTGGTTGCAGAGGAAGAGAAGGGAAGAGAAGCAATTGGTAAAGAAAAGTATAATGAAGGAAGAGAGGTAAGAAATAAGAAAGCCACAGCAAGAGGATTAATTGGGACAGTACATTGTGCTCTAGATGACGAAAGATACTTAAATTCTTTCCTAAGGATGTTTTCCATGGAAGCAACTTCTGTAGTTTCTACAAAGCTGTTACACTTTCGCAAAATGGGGAGAGTAGTCTGGCATATAAGTTGAATGAGATCTGGTTCATATAGCTGCAAATGAATCACAGATCATAGAGGCGTTGGGGCTGGAAGGGACCTCTGTACCTCTTCTGGTCCAACCCCTGCTTGAGCAGGGACACCCTGCCTAGGCATGGCTTTTGGATGAGAGGGCATACGTGGTCTTTTGGATTAGTCTCACACTGGGCTTGTTCAGGATATAGAAATGTGTGAAACCTCCTTGCTTTTTTGACATTATCAAAAAAAAAATGCTGTAGTGTTCTGAAATAGGCATATGCTGTAGCGCTTGATAGAAGGTGACAATCTCAAACTGCTCCATAAATTACATATAATGAACTTTCATATGAAAAAAGGCTTAACAAAAGGAGCCAGCTGGCTTAAGGAGAAGGTGGCAGATGAAAAGAACACAATTCAAAGAAGTGTTCACACATTAAGGAAGTATTTTAACAGGCTTTCCCCAGACTGTAAGTGGGAATGGAATTATACATTGCATGTAAATGTCAAGTGACAATAATATCTTGTGAGTTAAATCAACCTTGCAAACTCTTTCCTATTTTTCTTAAGCAGATGAATAAAGTTTAACTTGTGATTTCCTTACTAATCATCTTAGTAAGCAGTGGGTGAGTAGACTTTTTCTGTATGGGTAGATTAATGTGACATTTTCACAAGACTGTTTTTTTTAAAGTTTATTACTTGTGGGTGTGGATCTAATTCACAGCTGCTTTTTGAGTGAATTAGGTATGCCATCACTTACTGAAATTCTGTATTTTTTCAGTATTTTTAGATCCATCTTTTATCCATTCTTCGTTGGAGGTGTGTAGTTTGTCCCGATGTCGCAAGGTAGTCTGTTAATTAAAAATGAAGACTTATTTTCCACTGAAGATACCTACCTCAGTGCACAGATCTGGCTCAGTCACTTTTACAGAAAGCCAAGTTAAAATTAAACAAAATTAAAAAGTTTATCAATATGAAGGGGGGGAATTCTCTGAGCTAGTACATTTCAGCTACACAAATCTCAAGCACAGTGATATGGTTCTGGATTTAATTTATTTTATTAACACAGTGTCTCATAGCTATGTGATACTTTTCCAGTTCTGTTTAAGTACTGAACAGAGGGAGCCTGATTACAGAACATTTCCACACCCGGTCTCAATTTATATTTATATTTTTTTTTCCAAAACCACCCCTTTAAATGACACAAGGCCCCACAAAGTTCTTTCTTTTCTGCAGTGGACAAAGATAACAGGGTTATCTAAAGAAATGCTGAGAGATCATCTTCTGTAGTGCTCTTTAAGCTATCAAATTCCTGTTTTCCTCTCAAAATCATAAATATTTGCACACATGTGAGAGACCTGGGCAATATGGAATTGATTTGTTCCTTTTTTTTTTTTTTTTTTTTTTTTTTTGGCACAGAGATGTGCATTTTCCATATGATAGCAAAATAGCAACTCCTCATAGGAGGAGAAATTCTTGTCTGGAGGTTGTGGAAAATGAAATTCCAGCAATGGAAAGATTTAGCTTTGTCACTTACCAGTATGCAAGAAACAGAGTGAGTGCCACATACCAGCAATTCATGCCAAAAAGGGGAGATCTGCCAATTCACAGAAGAGGTTTTATGTGAAGGAAGCCTGCTAGAGGCAGGATGAATTGCTGGTTCTCATTACGCCTGGAGTTTGTGACCAGACTTTGCCTTTGCCTCGTCTGTGTAAGAGGATTAGGTTGTGGGTGTTTTTTCTTTTCTTTTCCAAGTTGTATTGAGGAATTATGAGCTCTGAAAGTTCTATCTTTGATATTGCTGCATGGTTAGCACTTCGAGAGCACCATATCAATCTGTGATTCATGCTGAATTAGATGTTTAGTGTGGGAGACATCACTTGACCTTCATTTACGTGAGACTCTGGTTATCTGGGCTGCTATAGTCCAACCTGGTTTGTGTCCTGTTATCAACAGAAACTAGAAGATACCCAAGGCATGTGGAAGTATCTACATTTCCAACAAAGAATTAACTTTGGAGAGGACACTCTTTTCTCTTTTTACCAACCTTTACAGACAGAGCCATTTCTGATATGCTAACAGATCAGTGTTCGTGGTATTAAAAACAAAACTTTGTATTGTTAGCTATCCATTGCAAAACTAATTTCTCTCTAATTTATTCCAGTGTATGCATGGACCAGTGTCAGCACCGCGCCTGCCAGCCAAATTTATGTAAAAATTTGAGCCTAAAACTGGAGAATTGTTCTGCCCTGAGCTGCTTGCTGCTGCAGATGGAGTACGTGTAGTCCTCTGGCTAGTTAGCTGAGGTCCAGTGCTGCTCTGTCTGGGACCACTGCTTCTCTTCTCTGGCTTCTGAAGTCAGCAGAAACAGGGGTTGTCGAGGCAGAAATAGAAAAACTTAGAATGGGAGACTGTGTGGGTTCAGAGGGAAAAAAAAAGTTATGTTTGCAAGTCTCTAATCAAAATATTTGACATTTAAAAAGCAGACTTATTTTGGCATTTCTCCTCCCCCAGCTGTTTCACTTTAGGTCAATAATGTTAAAATTTCAGTGCTGGAACAGCATTCATTGGTGTCTGCGTGATGCTGCTGCCTTTGGTTGGGGAAGACGAGCTTGGGTTCTGTGTTCCTTTTGTTTGGCAAAATAACTATGGCCATTGAACCGAGCTGAAATAAGTCGCTGCTGGACTGTCTTGAAGTGAAGGATTGCCTTGAAGTGAGGGCTTTCCTTTGTCTTACTTTCCCATTTGATACGTGTTCAACTGCTTTAACTTGTACCAGCGCAGTCTGCTGATCGGAGCAGCTCTGAGCTGCAGTGGGACCCGTTTGTTGGGCAGCTCGTGTGGAGGCACAGGCACTGGTCCTGGCACCAGCGAAGGTATGGGAGGATGCAGTGAGGGACCGAGAGTGAGACTGCCTCCGCACTGAAACTGTGCTCGGTCTCTGAGCAGTGACTCCCGTGCTTCTCTCCTGCGTCACGGCCCCATTTTCTGGCCAGGCCTCTGACTGCTGCATCTTGTGACTCCGATTTCGTGTGGTGCCACATGAAGCATGTCTACTCGGCGCAATTAGATTTAGAAGCCGATATATCAGCAGCAGACTCGGATGTTGTGGTAGCTGGAGCCCAGAACCAAGATAGTTGCATTTACTGAAGCATTCAATCTGATTTAGTGCGCTCTGATGAGGCCTTGTTGGCTTGGTCACAGAACTAGGCTGCCTCCAGTTCGCTACAGAGACATGTGTCTGTGAATTTTGATTGAAAAAGGTTAGTTTTCCTATCTTTGCTGCTTGTCTTTTCCTCCTATTTCCCCAAAAGTCAGTTTAAGATGGAGGAAATTCTAAGTAGCTGCATTTTGTTGGGTGAGGATGCAGTTTGAATGAGCTTCTCTCAGGTGAGAGTCAGTAGATTCATTAGTGGAAGCAAAGTTTATTTTGTAAAGATCCTCATGGTATTGTTTAAAGTTAGATAATAAGAAATATGCCTCATATTATGGACAGACTTGCACTTCACCCTAAAGTATTTGTTTTCCACGTGTCGATGAAATTTAAAGTAAGAGAAGAAACAGTTACTGACAACAGGAAGCATTAACTTCGGTAAAGAAAGAAGGAGGGGATTATCTCTGTGGAACTTGTGGTGTGCAAGCAGAAATCTTGTATTAATACAGAAAAAATGTGCTTCCTCAAAAATAAAAATGCAGCCTGTTGGAAGTGAACAACGTGATTTTGCTGGTATTCCTTTGCAAGGGAGGTGATAGATCCAGCAGCTTATGAACCTCTTACGGGAATTGGAAATGCCCATTAAAAGGCCTGGAATAAAAGACTTTAAGTTATACTTTTAGAAAGTGTTCTGAGGGATCAAAGAAAAGCAATTACAACACCTTAAGGAGGATTTCTCTCTTCCTTGCAAGACAAATATTGAGTGCAGAGAAATTTTTGCCCCCCCCCAGAATTCTGATCTTGCCAATGTCAAATCAGAGGAGGAAGAGGGCAGAAGGAGGACAGCAGGACTCTGTGTTTAAGACTTGCCAACCTTCCCATCTCCAGTTCTCAGGGAGGCTGGGTCAGCAGCAGCTCGGGGCTCTGAACCATGCTCTGTTGTGTGGTGCAGACATGCCCACGCCTCCACAGGCAAGAAGCTTGTTAGTCATAGGAAAATCCTTTCCCATTAAAATTATTAGTGAATGTTGTTTTCAGCCTCAGTTTCAACGTATGTTGAAATCCGCTGAGAAGAGAGGGGCGTATATATCTAGTTAGGAAAATAGAGGGGTTTTAGAAATAATGATTTCACGAGAGATTGAACTGAGATTTTGGTGTGGAAATAATGTATACCTTGTACTTGCTTAGAAAATACAGGTGTGGTGCTTTTACCTAGTTCTTGGCGAACAATTTGGCTTTGGAAGTTATCCCCCCTGAAATTCCACCTGGCTACAGTTTGCCACCCCCTCGAGCGGGCTGGTACGACTGGTAACATACCTGCACTTTAAATCCAGTTACTGGAACCATTGTTTGGGGCTTTCTTCTTGTTGTTTTTTTGCTTTGAGGGGACAACACTTGGATGTTTCATCGATGCCATTTATAGCATGATGGGGTGAAAAGTCATGTAGTCCCAGCAGGAGAGGAAGGTGGAGGAGCAGCAAGGATGGGCGCTGTGACCTGTGGCACTGCCTCTGTTGCCAAGGGAAGGTACATGAACCTTGGTATTTAACTGCTACTTGTCTGTCAAAGTAACTTCTGTTTCTGTTCTTCTTGGGTCTGTGGATATGGATGGTTTTGAGGAATGATGATTTACTCCTTATTTGAGCAGAGCACAGTAGTCATGGATGGACATCACCGTAATACCGGAAAACTGATACAGGATTATGAAAGGGGAGAGCTTAACTTGCTTCTCCAAACTCTTGCATCTTATAAATGCTTTATCCTCCTTTCAGTGTTCCTGCCTACTAGTTAGACTGTCTTTGTTAACTTTAAATTTTTTTTTTTTTTTTTTTTTTTTTTTGCAGAACCAAATAGGTGTTAGTTGGTAAGATTAATGTCACCATGTCCTTGCAATTTCGTAAGGAGAGAATCACAGAAGCATAGAGTATTCCCAGTTTGAAGAGACCCACAGGGATCATCGAGTCCAACTCCTGGCTCCACACAGGACCACCCAAAAATCAGACCATGTGTCTGAGAGCGTTGTCCAAATGCTTCTTGAACTCCGGCAGGCTCGGTGCTGTGACCGCTGCCCTGGGGAGCCTGTCCCAGTGCCCGACCACCCTCCTGGTGAAGAAACTTTTCTTAACACCCAGCATGATCCTCCCCTGATGCAGCTTCATGCCGTTCCCTTGGGTCCTAAAGAGGTGCTGGTCAGAGAATTTTATCTTTTGTCTGAGGGGATTGGAATAGCCTGGTAATTGCAGGGGTCTTAATATATAGTCAAGCAAGGATCCATTTTCATGTGGCTAGGTGTGCATGTACCAGCTGTTCCATGTCTCGGTACTGTATGAGGGACACTCAGTGCAGAGGTTACAGTGGTAAAAATACATAGACATGATATAAAGACTTCTTTCTGTTTGCCTCCCATAACAAATTATATTTATGTGTACGAAAGATTAGTTTGTCCTTTTATTATTTGTGCGTCTCAGCCTAAGTTAAAGCATCTGTGTCTGTGTTGAATAACATTTTCTTTAGCATTTTATACAGCAAAGCCTGTCAGCGTGTTTTGGAGTGTTTGCTAAATCCAACTCTCTGGGAGAACCCTGCGTGTTTCGCTAGGTATTACCCCAGTGTCAGTAAGTGTTTGGAGATAGTGCCCTTCCTTGCCATGCAGTCTGCTTGGATACCGTGGCAGAAATATCTGGTAAGCTCTCAAGTCTGAACCGGGATCATGATGGCTTTTAGCCTTCCCCTGATAGTCTTCAAGAACAACAAGCATTGTAAGGAAGGATCTTTCAAAAGCGCTGCTGGCCTAGTTCTGCTGGCAGTAGACTTTAAGGGAGTTTCACGTTGAGCAAAAGTTTCATGATTACTTTGTTATAGAATAATATAGTAAGTTGTTTTCAAAAGTGGTTAGTAATACTGGGTACCTCAGCTGCTCCGTGCCCACTCTGAGATGACTCTTGTTTTCAGAACGTGTGCGACACCCACTCTCTGAAAATGCTGTCCCCTTGAAATGGTTCAGACTGGGCATTCGGAAAAGAGGCACCCTGCATCGTCCGTTTCTGTAGAAGTTCGGGCTCTGTCTACAATATAAAGCACTCGTGTTTCATTTCTGTGGGACTGGCAAGAGCCTCCTGAGTCACTGAATCTTGTCTTCCCGTTTCAGACAGTCATAGCCTACAGGGAAATGGCTTGTAACAGAAGAATAGTTTTCTTGTCAGGAGCAGTTCGTAATCTAACAGCCACTCTTGGCTCATCTTACTTTACAAAAATAAAATGTAAGCATTGAGAACCGGGTAATTAGTTTTTTTTTTTTTTTCTTTTTTCTTTTTTCTTTCAGTTTCTCTATAAAATAAATGTTTCAATGCAGACTGGAAAACACTGCCCTTTCCTCTGCAAAATAAAACCTCAGAAGACCTGACTCAGGTGAAGCAAAATGTTTGACCTGAATCCAAGTATTGTAATGTGATTTGGATTTTTTTTTTTTTGCAAACAAAAGCCAAAGAGAAAATAAGGTGAAGTTTTAGGAACCATTCACAGGTGGTAGTTTTGGTGGAACCATGGGCACGGTCAGCTCACAGAGTTCTGCTGTGCTGCTTTGTCCCTGGCAGGTTGCAGTAGTCCTGTCTCCCACACTCATCTCTTTTCTTCCCCTATTTCTCTTTGATAGAATACTGGAAACTCAGATTCAGCATCCTTCTTTCCTTGAGAGGACTTGAACTGGTACTTGTAGATGTGACCTTTCATCCACCTTCCAGAGAAGGGATGAGGTTGGAAGGGATGTCTGGAGGTCATCTTGTCCAAACCCCTGCTCGAGGAGGGCCACGTACAGCTGGTTTCTCTTTCTCTCACTGATGCCATTTCATTTTGTAACACATACCTAATTTTCCCTAGAGTCCTGGTATCTAGGTGAAGGTGTAGGTCTGTAAAATCACTGTCACACACTCAGCCTGTATGAAACCTTTCTGCGCGAGTGGAATGACTTCATTAGGGAGCAGTGAAGGAAATCCAGGAAACACAAGGAAATCAGAACACACTGCAACCCTGCTAAGGCATTTCCTGAGAAGTTGGAGGCGTCTGTAGGACTGGCTTCAGCTGTAAGTGGCTTCTGATTGTTGTGTGGAAGGAAGTTTTGCAATTACTGCCCTGAGTTCCCTTTACTCCACCAATTGTCATTCCTCATGGTTGTTGGCACTCTGATCAGCAATAATTTTTCTTCTCTTGCTAATTGTGGTGGTTAGTTCCGTATCCAGAGGGCTTCGCTGCCATTTTTGGGCATTCCAGTTTCAACCATTTCTCTGGCTTTCACGTGTAGACACCTGCATTCAGGAGATTCAATGTCAGGACACAGAACAGCTTTTTGCTGTTCCTTTGCGTTACTTCTAATTTCTTTCTGTTTACAATTTTTTGTACTAGGCTGCTCTTTTTGCAGCCTAATAGATAATTACGCTACAGATCGGGGAGGTGAGGCTTAGAAAGAAATCTTCAGGGAGAGCTTTCTGAGGAGCTGTCCATGTCTCTGGAGGAGGAAAAGTGAAGGATTATCCTGAGTGCTGGAGAAGCAATCAGCCTCCTGTTTAAGTTCCTGATGGTCTGTATGGGCTGAGTGCCATGGTGGGGTTCAAGTACATCTGGACAGCGGAGGGAACTAACACTGTGGTCTCCTCTGTAGGTCTGTACTGTCTCCGCTGAGCATCTAGACAGTAGGAGGACATCTTACTACTGTCTTCTCCAAATGTTTTGTGTGAATTCATTTAGAAAGATTCATAAAGCATAGGCTGGTAGTTTTATTTTTCCAGATGTGTTGTCCAGCTTTGATTACAAACAGGTTAGAGTTGACCAGAACTGGGGGCAAGGAGATGGGGCAGGGGGAGTCTGTTTTATTTATTTATTTATTTATTTTTAGCAACTACTTCATTAAAAACAAACAAAAAACAACAAAAATGCTTAGCTGTATCCTGAATTGAGCATGCACATTCTCCCGCAGAAGATGGAACTAAATCAAGGAGTCCTAGAGCCTGTATTTCCCTGCTGTCAGCAGTAACTTGAAACCTGCTGGCCAAGCGTGTGTTTTTTCATGCTGCTGGTGCATACGAAGACAGCTGCCTACTACTGCTATTGCTGTTGGCTCGAGTGGCAGATGTTTGTGTTGCATGTGTTTTAGAAGTCTGAAATCCGCTGTCAAAATCTGTGGGCAATGGTTTCCCATTCCTCTTTTGCCTCGTACAATGATGGAAGAAACAGTGTGTAGCCTGGAAATGAAGGGTAACCTAATATGTAGTGCAAGAGGGAGAACTCCCAATGTCCTGCTTTGCTTAAAACTGAAAGCTTGGTTTTCGTTAGCCAATAAAATGAAGATGTCAGTGTTAATATTTATGTTAATCCACGCTGTCTGTGCTTAACTGTTCGTTTTATGTCCTGTTATACTTGGAGGCTTCGAGACTGCCTGTAATTTCACGATGCTCCAGACTACTTTGTGTTTCAGATAGTCTGCTGTGGAAGTGAATGATTACTTTAATTGGTAGGTATGCGTTGGCTGGAGGTCAGCTCTTGCATCGTAAATGAGCAAATAATGATGTGGTTCATAACTTCTGCACAGAAAAAGAGAAAAATCCTTTTTTTTTTTGTGAAAGATCTTTAGAAATCTGCTAACCTGTGGTTGTATACTGGGAACTAAACACTAAACATGGACTCAGGTGTTAGAAGGAAAACAAGTTTGGGGTAAGTGGGGAGCATTTTAGACAAGTGTTATATAGAAAGTGTTAAAGCAGAACTGATTTGACTATCCTGTTACTGTAACTTCTGTTTTAGCACTTTGGGGTTCATGGTATGTAACCCTGCCCTGATGGATGACAGTTTGAATCAGCAGTAAGGCACCTGAGTGTGATCAATTTGATCTCATATTAGAAATGAGAAATTGAACTCTTGCTGGTCTCTTTATGTAGTTTTGTTACTTAATTTGTAGGGAGGCTTTTCGGACTACTAGCCCGGTTGCTGTTATAAAGAGAGTTCCTGGAGTCATGTGAGCTTGAGTTCATACTCATGAAGTGTGGATATTCAGCCAGCCAGTTTTAACATGATGCACATGAGCCTTTGAAAATGAAAATTATGGCCTTGAACTGGGCTTTCTCTGAGTAAAAGACGTAACATTGCAAAATGTATAACCTCTGGGTGGTGAGGGTAAAGGCTTGTGGAGAAATGCTTACTAAACTCAACATATTTAGCCTAGATAAGAAGGAGACTTAACTACAGTATGCAGCTTCAGTGGTATTTTGTGGCAGTAGCTAAAAGCATATGCAGAGAGTTCGCAATGCATTCCTTAGATATGAATTAGAAACAAGATGAGGATAAATTTTGATTAGATAGCAGCGAGGCACCCATCCAGTACTCGCAGAGCGGCTGGTTTTGACGTTGAGCTGCGGAGTGAAAGGTCTGAGTGCTTCGGAGAGCTGGCTGGAGTCTGGTCGGAGGGCACTCAGCAGATAACGCGGTCCCAGTCTGGTGGGAGAGGGAGGGTGCCTCGAGTCTCTCCACTGTGAACCTCCACCGCCTTTCTCCCAGCTGAAATAAAGGTGGCGGTGGGGTTTGCAGAGCGGGTAACACACAGTGCCATTTGAATCTTTCAGAAGCCTGGTATCAGTAATAAATTTTGATTCCTCTTGGGCTTATAGCGCTATTAAACTAATGGGTTGGTGGAGTTTGGGACTGAGTTGTGGGATGGTGATTAGGAAAGACAGGTAAGTCTTTCTTCCCTAATTTCTTGTTCCCCAGTAAGATGAGGTCAGCTGGGATGTTCTCAATTAGTCTGTGGGGGTGTCTGTTGTATGGAAACATTGAAGCTTCTGGGATCCCTGCCTTGGTGAGCTGTAGCACTTCACATCCCCATACAGAAACCCACAGCTTCTCACCGTGTGTACTCAAGGTCTGGTCTGCTCCCTACCAGGAGGGGCAGAAACGATCTTAACTCACCTGGGGAAAGGAGAGTGGTGGGAGAGGAGCCATGCACAGGAGGGTTATTGCAGTGTCTGACGTAGGGCTGTGATTGTAAAAGCAAATGGAATTCCATGTGATGTTAAGTTTTCTTTTAGGTCTTCTTTAGGAGTTGGGAGATGAGTGGAACAACGTGGGAGACTTCCTCTTAGCTCTCAATACCTTGAACTGCAGGTAGAAAATGTGCTCCAGTATCTGTCAAAGGGCAGAACTAGGGGATGGCCATCACTCACCTGTCTACGGTCCTTCAGACCCACCTGTATTTCCATCATGCCTTCAAGGGTGTGCTCTGGTCTGGTGTTAGGGACGGACACATTCAGAGCTTTCACGTTGTGTGTAACATAGCACACAGAGCTCCCTGGGTGTGGAAGACCAGGGAGACAGCGATGACTGTCGCCGAGACTTAAACCAGGCCGGTGGATGGGAGGAACGGTCAGGACGTGAGGAATGTAGGGCAGGATATAGTTAATGTCCCTCTTCCCCGAGCTGTTCCGGCTCTTTGTGCTTTATTTTCGTGTGCTTCTCCAGTCCGGTGTGGTCAGATGAAGCATTATTATTCCTTATCTAAAACTTTGTGAGCTTAGGACAGATGGCGTTCATACGGCTCTCTTGGTGTTCAACAATGCACTCCTCTTCCCCTAATAAAATAGATTCAGGCCGCTGTAGTTTCTTTATGCCGTGGACGTGATTCATTTTGGCCATGGGAGGAGAATGACAGTTACTTGCTACACAAACCTTTCCTGTGATTCACGGAGTGCCGTTCGTGTCAGCCTCGAAGGAGGCACTTCATGTGCTTCCTAGCAGGAAGGAAAGAGAGCACGATCACAGTTACCAGATAGGGTACGGAAACGGGGTGGGAGGGAAGGGAAAGGGGAGAGGGAAATGCTGATTATTCAGAAGAAAGTTGCGGGGATGCCAAAATTCTGTCTGTGCTATCCATTCATCTGCTTAATGAAAAATGGGTACATACCAAGCCTGGGCAGAATTGCGGGAAACATCGTGACTGTGATTGCCGTGTTCACAAAATAGAACGGCTTGTTACGTATCTTTTTTGGGTTGATGTATCTTAGCACTTTTCCTTCTGTCTCCCGCATCCATCAGCGTGGTGTGCGGCTCCTTCCCGCGTGATGCGTTTCAGGAGCAATTTCAGGTTTTGCTCGTAAGCCGGGACAGCCGTGCACAGTGCTTTGTGGCGGCTTTGTGCAGAGGGGGATGTTTGTGCTCCAACGTACCCAGTTAGCAACTTAAGAAGTGTGCTGCCTTGCCAAATAGGAAAGCATTTTCCTTTATTCACAAAAAAAATAAAAAAAAATAAAAAGGAGAAAACAAAAAAGAGCTCTACAGTGATTTTCTTCCTGAAAGTAACAGCACAGCGTAGGGGTACTTAGGCTGCTCGTAAAGGAGAACACTCCGTTAAAGGACTGCCCCTCAGCCAATGCTGCATGACAAACTTCAGGGCTCTTCCACAGCTTCCAGCTGTTTTTTCTGTACCTGGAAACTGCAGAGTGGGAATAAAAGGGAGCAGGAGAAGTAGAAATGTGTTTCCTAATTCCTTAATTTCCTGAATGGGTTGGGGTAGTGGCTGGCTGTCCTCCCACAGGTGGCAGCATTTGGTGCGGTACGTGCCCATGCCAGGAGTTAGCTCGGCTCCTGCTCGGCCCTGCAGCACCCACGGAGAGCCCTCAGCCAGCTGAGGAGCTGCAGGCAGGTCACAGTGGGAAAGCAGAGGTGTAGTTAGAGATGAAAGGAGTGAAATTAGGAGCAGCGTGGCAAAGAATGAAAGTGGATGTGAATTACTAAGCACGTGTCCTTTATTCATTGATTTTTCACTGGCAATTAAAATGTTACTGTCTGATTCACCAATACTGTTGAGTTTTCCATTACTTCCTGGGCTATAAAACGCTGGCTCTGTTTTGATTTTGCACCATGTTTATTGGGGACAAAGGGGTCTAGTTATAGCTGTGGACTATACTGTACTGAGAGGGCATTTCAGTTTCTTCTCAGTATTTCTGAGGCAATGTGATGAGTCATGAAATACAACTTTTGCAGAAAATATCCTGATTGCCTAATGACTAGGTGCTGGTAGATGAAATTACGCATACTCTCTCTTGTTCACATGAAGCCAGGGAAGTGTCCTTCTGAGTAAGATGTTTGTTCAAGTTACCCAAGAAATGTCAAGGTTTACAGCTGCAAAATAGGAAGGAGGTATATGTTTGAGGAGCTTGAAAACACCTGCTGTGCCTTACAGATGTAAGAAATTCACATTAATGCTTGTCTTCATATCTGTAAAGAAGAAATGCTGCCTCAGACTAACCCAGCTGATCATCCCTGTACAAAATATTTTGTTTTGCAGATGATGTGGAGGATGTTAACAATATGGAAAAGGTCATGTTAGAATATGCTGCAATGGACAGAGAACTTAATCATTATATGAAAGCAATCGAAGAAACGGTAAATCAGGTAAGCTGTCACCTATTAGTTACAAAGACATGCTCTTATCTAAATACCGTCTTTTAGTAGATACAAATGTTACATTTAAAAAAAAACAACACCTGAATTTGGGAAAAATAAATCTTCAAACGGTATGAAATACTAAAGTTGCCAGGACAACAATTAATTTTTCTTCCTGCATGCAGCGTGATCCAGTTCTTAATTACATGTTTGTGTGTTACTCCTTTCCACAAAACTCTTGCACCAGTCAGAGTATGGGGCGAGCAGTGCTTTGGGAATGTGTGGGGACCATGTCGTTAGGTCACCGGAGTCTTGGATGGTACCGGCTTCATGCGGCGTGGAAGACAGGAGCTGTGCAAGGAGTGAGGCAGCTGATTTCAGGAATAACCGAGTGGTTCTGGTAGGAGAGGAACTAGTGACACCTGGTTTCCAGTGTCTTTCAGCCCACGTGGATTTGCCGATCCTTAATAAAGGCCTCCCTGTGCTGTGCCCGTGCCCCCCACTGCCTGCCCAGCCCCAGAGGCTCTTCATCCACGCCACCACGCCCCTGTTGCTGCTTCACCTCGCCAACAGCTTGGGGTTGTGGCCTCCTGCCCTCAACAGCACTGCCTGGCCAGCAGCAAGCAAGGTGTCGAAAGCAGATCCACGCGTTGAGAGAATCAGTTTCAGCGCTGGCTACTTGATGGCTTCATTTTCTTGATGGACAGCAGGAGCAGTGTAATTAACATGAGGGCTGTCAAGCACTGGAATAGGCTCTCTGGAGAGGTGGTTATGCCCCATACCTGCTGCCAGTGTGCGAGAGGCATCAGGATAACGCCCTCATGAATATGCTTTGGTTTTTGGTCAGTCTTGAAGAGGTCAGGCAGTGGGACTAGGTGGTCTTTGAAGGTCCCTTCCAATCTATTCCATCCCATCCCGTTCCATTCTGTCCAATTCCATCCCATCATCCTCAGAGAACCCAACTTCAAAAGTAACCTATTTTGGTATCTGCAAATAGACTTTCAAGAATCAATTCTGTAGGAATTTCTCTAGAGGAAGCAAATGCATGTCCCTGATTTCCCTTCAAGGTAAGAAATCTGTGTTTCAAGGTACGAAGGCGTTAGAGCATTTCAGCTATTTTTTTTTTTTTTTTTTTTGCTATTTTTAAAACAAAGGAGAGGAAGCACTAGCTCTATTCTGGGAAATTCTGACAGGTTTTCTTTTAGTGAGTTTTAAAAATCATCCTGAGTCAGATGCTCAGCTGCGAAATCTTCATCCAAATAATTAAATATTGCATGTTTAAAAGGAGCTGGAGACTATGTCTGCATCAGCAAATGTTGGACAGCATACTCGGTGTTCCCCATGCAGTATTTAAATACACATTCCATGGACGTGCCACCATAATTGCAGAACTGGTAGTTTATATTTCTCAGAAATGGGACAGGTCAGAACTTTTCCCTTTTTCTTTGGAATATTCAAGGTTTTTAAAGCTTTCCTGGTAAGGCGTAATGTAGTGCTCACATCATTAGCGATTAATGGTGTATGCCTGGACTTCAGCGACACGTGGTAGGTTTATACAGTGATTGTAAGCCATTAACTAAATGATGTGTTGTTATTGTAACAATATAATAGGAATTTCAAGTAATTGTCAGCAACGTACCTTCTTTCATTATTCCTGTGTTTCAGCCAAGCACTTTCTTCATATTTTAGGAGTATAAAGAGGAAGTCTGTGCCTTAGCTAGCAAAGCGCTCAAATCCTGTTTCCTTCAGATGCCTTTACTCATGATCTTTAAGTTAAGCATAGGCTTAACTGTTGTTTGAAGCAAAGGTAATTTTGTGGGCTTAGGTAGGGCAATGATACAGTCATGATTTTTGGACTGGCTTCAGCAGCATCTGTTGTGTGCACATCTATGCCTGTGTGTAAAGAAAGCGAATACTGGAAGGTTGGTTTGCTTTTTTTTTTTTTTTCTTTCCCCTCCCTAATTTAACTCGTTTTTGTATTGTGTCAGACTCCTCCTTGCTTGCTAAAATGAGCTCCTTCCCCATTCTTTCATTCCCAAGACTTTAAAAACACAGCTCCAAGATGTTTAACGCATTCAAGGGTCTGCGTGGATTATCAAGTCAGTAATGACTGACTCATTAGCCCCAAGCCATGCTTCTCCTATCTTTTTTCCCTACCTCACTCTAGGGAATTTTCTGTACTTTCCACTGGCTGCATTCTGAGCAAACCTTTCAGAGTAAGAGAAAGAAATGCATATAGGGTTCTGCAGTAGAACAAAGATGTGAATTGTTCCCTAAAAACGAACAGCTCATGCTTTGTTCTGGAGGATAGCTGCACCCCGTGCCTCCAGAACCGCTCAGCGGATCTCCAGTTACCTGCCAGAGATCAGCTTCAAATCTGCTTCTGGGAAACAAAGATACCGTTGCTGAATTTAGGGCTGCACCTGGAGGTAGCTGTAGAAAGGCTTGGGTTTAAAATAGCCTCAGCCGGCTTGCTCCCTGGCTCCATCTGAATTCCTTGCCCGAGGGCTTTCCCTGGGAAGTTGCAGCAGGTCACTCAATTTCATAAGTGGGCTGGGTTTTATCCACTGCATTAAGAGTGTTTATCTCAAGCTGGAAAACACGTTTTATCCGATTATTTTGTGAGGTTTTCTGCTGTCATTTTTCTGATCTGTTTTTTTTTTTTTTTTTTTTTTTTTTTTTTTTTTTTCCAGACAGCAGCAAATCTGAAAGTAGGTTGTGTGCTGTGTTTCACCTCCTAATCACCTGCTTGTAGTCAATGTCCAGCTGGGAGTTAGCAAGATAAGGAGATGGCATCAGTTAAAATTCCTGATTTATGGTTTTATTATGTGTGCATTTAAATGACTGGCAGAAAGATACTGTACAAGAGAAGTATGTATTGTAAATAACAAGTAACTAGTACGAGATACAGTTAGGTGTTCTTAAACGTGGAGTTTTTATTGGTTTGGGCCGCAGTGGATGGAATGCAGAAGGTGAAACGTATCAGCATCGCCTTCTGGTTGAATCAGCAGCCTGTTGAGTAAGAAGTGAGCAATTGAATCACAGTGTTTCCAACAATAGGCTGTGGGAAACCCTTTGACTGTGGAAACTCTGTGCCACTGGATTTTCTTGTAACTGTGGAATGACTGGACTCCTACAGCTGCTGCCTTCTTGATTTTTTTTAATGAGTATTTTCAAAAGAACTTAGCCAATATTTGGGCCCTTTCCATGCAATGTCAGGGCAACACTCTTATTTTTAATGTAGCAACAGCAACAGAGGACTGACGGAGCTGCAATATCTCTTGCTGACTTCATACATTGGAGTGGCCCAAGTGATGGGGACTCAGGCTGGCTTGGCCAGCTCAAGTGGCCGGAGTGCCAGCATGTTGTGCCTGCTCTCTCTCTCGCACAATGTTTCTAGATGAGAAGGGATGCTGTCTGTGGGCTCCAGTTGTTGTCTCCTCTTTTCAAACATTTAGCTTTTGGGGGGGACTGGAGTAAATTTTCTGAACTCCCTGGGCTTCTCTAAATAAAATGAATCACAAGATACTCTAGATCTAGGTAGAGAACAAGGAAGACATAACCAACTCTCCTAATGTTGCATTATTCCTGCCTCTTTTTTCTTCTCCTGCACCCCCATGTCTCACCTCTCCACTAAATTTGGCAGGGAAAGAGGATCTTTTTTTCCCCCTGCAAATTGGAGGAGCGTTGAGTTTGGTACTGGCACACTGGCAAAGGTGACTTCGTGCTTCCTGCTGTAAGTTACTGCTTTGCCAAACAGAGATTTATCTTGCTTGCAACCTGTCTTCCTTTTGCTAAGTCTGAGCACTGTGAGGAAGCATGAAATCTAAACCTGAGTGATGTGGAAGAACGGCATAGGAGGTGTGTTTAAGAAGAGTTTTCAGCATCGTACAAAAGAATGGCTGAGAGCTGGAAGAGGCAAACAGAAAGGTAAAGAGCTAGGGCTTGGGGAGTCGGGAATTCATATAGATACATGGAAAGAAGCCTGTTGGAAAGAGTACTCTGAAAATGATGCTGTTAAGCTGGAAGAAATAGATGGGAGTATTAGAAGTTGTCTCGATGCTTGGGTTTTATCCCTGCCCCAGCTTTCCCATGCTGCTTCAGGTGAGTGATTGTGTCAGTGGCTGCTGCTGTCTTCTGTGTTTCCTGATTGTCCTGCGAGGAAACCAATTTGAGTGCTTGAGCTCAGTTTGTGAATTAAATCGATGTGTAATTATAGTTTGAGCACATGAAGTGAAATTAAATGTGCTCTTTGTTGTTTTTTTGTCTATAAAAGTACATACAATTGGCGTAGGTGTGCACCTTGCTTGGGAGTTGAAGTCTGGTTCATTCAGCCCTGATGAAGTTACCTCTTGTCAAATGTTGAGCCCTCCCTTGACAACAGTGAGGGATGTTCCCGTGTTCCAGTTTTGTCTCTATAAAATATACAGGAACTACTCATATTTGTTTTGTATTTGTGGTAATAATTCCTTTTTAATTTATAAAATAAATTTATATAAATTGTATTTATTTATGGTGATAGTTCATTGCAGGGGCAGCAGGGGGATGTTTGTTCACTTTGTCAGTAATGTAGAGCAGATTCCTTAGTACTGAGGTCTGTTATCTTCATGGCCAAGTGTACGGGATTTAATCCTGCTGAGGAATAATTCCTTTCAGTGCAGTTTGTAACTGATCTAAGCAGCATTGCAGGAAAGGAAAGAATCCTATTTAAAACTCAGGAAAGTCCAGGGGCTATATCTGACTCACTAACGGTTTAGAAGAATTCCAGCTTCTTCACTTAGCACATAATACTCTACTGACTTGGGCAATCCTCCTTGGCCTGAGAAAAATGAAAGGGACTTGCAGATAACATCTTTGTAACCCAGGCTCTGCCAGCATAGCTGTGCTGGCACTGAACCCTACTGGGGAAGGCTCTGCCAGTGTATCCAAGTCATGCCTTTTGACAAAGCAAAGGAAGCCAGTAAAACACTTTGAGGAGTGGTAGCTGCACCTGCAGCACGGGTTTTGAAGGAACAGCAAGGTCAACCAGGGGATGTGGTGCCACCTGGTCCCTGTGCTCCTTGGTGGCACAGCTGTGGCAGCAGAGCTAACATGGTGACCACGTCCAGGCTGCGTAGCTGGCACTGACAGTGTCATCAATGCCCTGCTGCCTGTTAAGAGACAGGGCTGGGCCTCAAAAGCAGGTTTTCACTTGGTCTTCTGCAGGGCTGAGTACCGGGAAGGCCATGAATTCCGCGGGATTGTTGTTTTTCTGTTGGTCCAGGACTGTGCCAGCGCACAGTGACTGGCACTGAGATACCCATCAAGGTGCTGTCGTTGAAACCATTTTTGACATGAAGCTTCCTAAGGCATTACTGGGTTTGAGAGAGGCTCAAGAAACAGCCTGGTTTGGTGCAGATGCTTTCTTAATGAGCACTTTGCTCTTCTTTTTCTTCTTGCTACACTGTCATGACAGCATGTTTTAGGGCAAAATCCACCGGTGATATCTGTGTCTGTAACTGTGACCTTTACTGTTCCAGCTGACTTCAGAGCACTGGCTCTGTTCGATACGTGCAATGTATCAGTGTTTCTTGATTCTGAAACTTTGCATGCCAGTCATGACAATTCTGAGACCTTCATTTCCTCAAGAAAGCCCTCTGCTACACAGAAGCTGCTCAGGAATGTGTCTTTGAAGTCTGCTACCATGAAAACGGCTTTAGTGAAATTGATAAATCACTTCTTGGGCTGGTAGGAAAAGTAGAAAGAGCTCTTGTAGTCTTTCACTGCACTTATTCTGACTCTGTAGTTGTAGAAGCCAGTGAATCTGTCTTGAAGTTCACATATAGTGTACTGAAATGCACCATCAGCAGCAACATTCAATCCCCTGGTGAAAGACACCGTATGGGTGTGGTGTTTTCTCTCCCATCAACTAGCAAATAGATCCCTGGAGAACTTGCTTCATCTTTAAACTTTTTGTTACCACTGGGTACCTCCATGGCCATTATTTTGGTACCACGGATGCTAGTTGGAATTGCTCTTTACTTCTTGTTTACATGTTATCTATCAATGAAGTCACTTGAGAGCAATAATTCATCTTACAGAATAGGCACTCTATGGACATTGGGTCAAATCCTTACCATGACTCATGCAGGACAATAGAGGAAAATAATGACTGTAGTTGTGCCTCTGCATAAGGATAGTGCCATAGGACTTACTCAAACTTTTGCAGGCGGACTTAATTCTTGCATTTTCTGGCTTTGGATTTCTTTAACATTTTAAAGTTTATTCTTTGCAATTCCTTTGGCATAGTTTTTTATAATAGCGTCAACTTGCTTTGTCCCACTTCAGCCTCCAAACTGCAATACAGTGTGGCTCTGCTGTAGCCGTGTACTGCGTTTGCTCCAGAAACTGGGACAAGGATGCATTTCAACACATTTCTAACGTTTACTTTCTAATATTTACTTTA
Source organism: Oxyura jamaicensis (assembly GCF_011077185.1). Lineage (NCBI taxonomy): Eukaryota > Metazoa > Chordata > Aves > Anseriformes > Anatidae > Oxyura > Oxyura jamaicensis. The sequence continues at coordinate 147,455,715 of NC_048894.1, forward strand.
CCTTTTGTGTCTGTCTCTATGTGTTGGGCTAAGCATTTGATGAAAGCTGATTTTTTATTTATTTATTTTAATATCCCCAGAATTAGCAATCCATGTGTATAGTTCACTACAACGATCACAGAGTGGCTCGGGTTGGAAGGGACCTTAAAGATCCAACCCCCTGCCATGGGCGGGGATGCCACCCACTAGATCAGGTTGCCCAGGACCCCATCCAACATGACCTTGAACACCTCCAGAGAGTGTTAATACATTAGGGTCCGCACTTAAAAACCTGCAGTAAAAATACTTCTCTAGTAAGCAGTATATAAAGCCGTAGGAGTAGTGTTCTTTGATTTATGTGGGTTATATCGCACATCTTTAGTAGTGTCTCTGAGTGTCTCACAGCAAGCATAAAAACGTGTCCTACTTTTTGGATAATAAACCCTGGAAACCCTTGCACACGCGCATAGGTTTGTTTGACTTCGCTGTGATTATTTGCATTTGTCAGGCTAAATGTTTTCCTAAATATTTGCAGTGTCAACTCAGTAGCTGCTGAAACGTCTCTTGGCTTGTGTGAGTAGAGGTGAGGCAGCAGGGGCCACAGCTGGTTAGGAGAGCGAGGATTTGAGGGAAAAGAAGTATTCTGGACCTGGGACCATCAGATGGAAACGGGACCTCTGTAAGTGGGGTGGAAACAGGAATAGTATTTAGAACAAATCTGCAAAATAAATCCTCAGGACTCTGTCTTAATTTGAAAGTTGCATTTGTTAGGCTGGGCAGCAGAGCTGTCCAATAGGTGGGAAACCAGCCTGGGATGAAGGAGGGACTGGGAACTGTTCTCAGGTCTGCTAAGAGCTTATGTGGTTGACCCTTACAAATTGTTCTGCCCTGAGCTGTGGGCTATGGTCCTGTGTTTGTCAATACCACTTTTGTACCGTACCGAATCACCTGGTAGCAAGTTCAAATAAGCGCGATCACACGGAATCACGCTCCTGCTGGCTGCGTGCCACCTGCAGAAGGACAGACGCTACCTGCAGGAGCATCACCCGGTGCAAAATGAGAATTGGCAGAGTGGGTTGCACTTAATCAGAGCGTCATGCAGCTGTGGTGGTTTTGATCTTGTGCTAGACATACTGAAACTGAATTTGCTATCTGGTTCAACCACGATCTCCGTTTCCACATCTGTGAAATGTGAACAACATCCCGTATCTCTGTCTGTAAGAGAGAGATTTTTTTTCTACCTGAAGCTTTCCAAGCAATTTGAATTCAGCTTCGTTATGATTTTATTTGAATGCTCGGGATGGTAATTGGCAACCTGAACTGTTTCTGGAATTCCAGAAGGTCACAGCAGAGAGCAACCGAAAGTCTCTGTGGTTTGGATCCCTGCTTTTCTAGGCAACGGCTGCAGTTCAGAGTCAACATGAGTTAATTCTGTCTCGCTTAGCTTAGCCTAGGGCAGAGAGATAAAAAATACGAAGTGTAGGTGTTGAGGTAGACAGCCAGTGCAAGGTAAAAGGCCATCTTCATCTCAAATCATAAATTATTATTATTATTTTTTTTTTTGCTGATGATGAAATTTATTACTGGAAACGCTGGAGCTGGAGCTTCACTAGACCAGTGGTGAAAATAGCCTCTCCAATTAACCGTCTCATCTGGAAAGCTCCTGCTGACAGTCCAAGGATTTAAATGCTGGGGCCAGGGTTGGGGGGAGTGCTAAAGGCTGAATGATTCTCAGCAGCGGGGGTTTCGACTTGAAATTAATTTCTCCTGTTAATTGAACACACCCAGTTTGATCAGTGTCTTTGGGGAGATCATTTTGGAATGCTTTCCGTAAAATGTCTCTCTCCAAATGTTCGGTATTGTTTTAATTAGTCTAATTGTTTCCAGAGATTATATGTGTATGTTTGGTATTTTCATATTCCTCCCCTGAAAGTTTAAATGTTAGACCACTCATTTAAACACATGTATTCTCTCTCCTAGTGTGTTTTTACTGACCTTATCAATAAAAGCATTAAGCTCCACAGATTTTCCCTCTGCATAATTCCTAGCAGCTTTATAATAAATGACAGATAAAACGTTGCTTACAGCATTAACTGGAACACATTTGTGTGTGTGTGTGGTTGCTACTACTGAACGCACTGTATTCCTGTGACTGCATGATATGCGTTGAGCTGAGTGTCCATCTTTCATTGAATTACATGTTTAGGGCCTTTGCTAAAATGGGAAGAACCGAAGGTTTGTGGAGCATTTCTGTGTTTTACTTTTTAACGCTGGGAGTTTAAGAGCAGCTTTTTGATGTTTCTTTTATTTCACTAAGTTAAATAATGGATTGCTCAGGATTTTCAGCACTTGCACGCAACCTGTTCTGCAGATGTGGAGTTGTCTTTCCTTCTCACCTTTCTCACTGCTCCCGTTGATGGGAGGTAGCGCTTTGATTTAAAAGAAAAGAAAAAGAAGCGTGCCTTCTTTGTGGTTGTGGTTTGCTGCAGTATGCAACTCTGCCTATTTTAATGCCTCTTAAAATTACAAATATATATATTTCTGCTTAAAAGCACAGACACATTTAATTATCTTTCCAACTTGAGACAGAGGGTTCAAAAAAGACCTAAATCCTGCCAGAAATCAATAGCAGCTGTCATGGTATCTCCCGAATGCGGTCCCACTGTTGATAACCTGCTGTGAGTTACAAACACTGTGCTCGATAATAAAGGTTGGCAAACTGAACTAATTTCTGGGCTCTCAGCTTATTTAGCCGAGCTAAGTGCATGACCCCCCTAAGCTGATTTAACCAGCTGAAGTATTTCATTTATCCCCAGACCTGTGTGTTAATTCTGAAACATATTTTGAAAGACTTACAGTGTGTGCATCAATACACTCAAATCTTCCTTGTAAAGTGTATTGTTCACGGTAATGGGCTCACACACATGCACCTGATAAATTCCACAAAAGCAGAGAAATTAAATCTCCTTGATGTTGCTACTTTTAACTGTGGCTTTTTTTTTTTTTTTTTTTTTTTTTTTGCAATGCTTGTACCTTGCTGCATTGCCACTGCTTCTGTCTGAACATTGCTCAGCGTTTGTTCCACTTGATGCTCATCCTTTCTTCAAAGCTGTTGCTGCGCTATTTTTTCCCCAGCAGTCTGTTGTGTGGGGAAAGGAGAGTAAAGTAAGGGATTGGATGCAAAGGCGAGTTGACAAGGGTTTCTGGAAAGATGGCAGCTTCTGCAGGGCAGTCTCGCAGGGTGTGGTCTTGTGGTGTGTGGTAACTGCAGTAATGCAGTGTGGGCTGTGGATGAAATGTTTCTCCACAGATATTTTTATGCTTACTTGGAGGTGATCAAGGGATACAGGTAAAGGCTGGGCTGTGCCAGAGGCAGTACGGTCCAGTTCAGTAAAGTCTTGTATTGAAAGGGGGTGTTTATGGATTTAGCTATGAAAATCCCCACCGTACCCCCTTAACATAAAACAATGCTGCCTTCCTCCACTTCAGGCTGCTAAACTCCACAAACTGCTGCAGTCACCGCCCACATCAGCACCTCTTTTCTCAGGAATCACAGAATTATCTAGGCTGTAAAAGACCTTCAAGATCATCAAGTCCAACCACCAACCTGACCTACCAAGTCCTGTCGCTAAACCACGTCTCTTAGTGTCACATCCACGCATCTCTTAAATACCTCCAGGGATGGGGACTCTACCGTGTCCCTGGGCAGCCCCTTCCACTGCTTAATCACCCTCTCTATGAAGAAATTCTTCCTGATACCTAATGTAAACCTCCCCAGTGCAACTTGAGACCATTTCCTCATATCCTATCGTGTGTCACCTGAGAAAGGAGACCAACACCCTCCTGGCTACAGCCTCCTTCAGGTAGAGCGATGAGGTCTCCCTTTAGCCGCCTCTTCTCCAGATTAAACTACCCCAGTTCCCTCAGCAGCTCCTCAGTCTTACTTTCTGGTCCCGTCACCAGCTTTGTTATACTTCTCTGAACGTGTTCCAGCAACTCAATATCCTTCATGTAGCGAGGGGCCCAAAGCTGAACACCAGTCAAGCTGCAGCCTCAGCAGGGCTGAGCAATCCCTTCCCTAGTTCTGCTGGCCACGCTACTTCTGATGCAGGCCAGGATGCCATTGGCCTTCTTGGCCACCTGGGCACACTGCTGGCTTATGTTCAACCAGCTGTTGGCCAGCACCCCCAGGTCCTTCTCTGACAGGCAGCTTTCCAGCCACTCTCCCCAAGCCTGTGCCACTGCACGGGGTGGTTACGACCCAAGTGCAGCACCAGGCACTTACCCATGTTGGATGTCCCGTGATTGGCACGTTGATTATTGTCAGTTTGCTGGGCAGCTGCACTTCTCTCTCCCTGCCTTCTCTCTCACAGCCCTAAGATTTAGAGTTCCCTTTCTCATGCTCTTTCAACCAAAACCAGAGTTGCCTATTACTAGTTTGATGGCATGCGCTTGGAGAAGGCTTACAGAAGCATTGGCTTTTCCCCCATCCACAGCAGTGCATGCATGGTATCTCTGTCCTGAGGACCGTTAGTCATCCCCCTAATGTACCAGTTAAGTTTACAAATACATATATATGGCCTCCTTCTTCAGTCAGGCTTAAAAATGTACATCCAGACAAATGCCATCAACCAGGTTTGTATGTACAGCATTGAAAACCATAGTTGTAATGTCTATTACAGCTGAAAATGACCCATTTCGGAATCCCCTAAACTCATTCCTCCTTAGATTAGTTCTTTTCATTGCTTATAAGTCTGTTAAACTAGTAATAGAAGGTGTTTTTTTTTTTAATGATAAGGAGAAAATCCAGCTGCAGCAAAAAGCACCTATAAAGGGTCATAGGTGTGGCTTTACTCCTGTTGAAGGAGAAACTGTCAATTCATTCAGATAAGAGGTGGCTAAAATAGCCATAAGTACAGTCATGGATGGAACAGAAATGCTTATTCACAATGTGTCACATAAAACCGAAGAGCCCTTTAGTGAAATTATCCAGTAGCAAGTTTTAAACCAGCAAAAGGAAGTAAGTTTTTATATAGTGAATGATTAAATTGTGGAATTGATTGCCACGGGATGTTATGGAGACCAGAAGCAATAATTGGTTCAAAAAACTCCTAGACAAATTCGAGGAAGAAAAACTCACTGATGACTATTGGACGTAAATATACAAACACAGTCACTGTCTTGGGAAATCCCTATACTGCAGGCTGACAGAAGTAGGGAAAGTATGTGGTGGGGAACAGGGGCATATCTTTTTATTTGGCACTCTTGTTATACTCCAGAATTTTGCTTCTGCCACTGTCAAAGACGAAAATATGCTAGATTGATCCATGGTCTGATGCAGTACTTGCATCTTTATGCAACAGAAATCAAACTACACTGAAAATATAGAATCTACAAGCACTACTGCATCCTGAAATCTACGTTGATTGCCTACTTAACTTCGCATAACATTTACTCTCTGTTTCAAACCTATTTTGGAACATAGTTCTATCTAAAAACTACCTTTCACCTCCGTAATTTTAATATATGGAAAGTCTTCAAGGTATCTAGTAATTTATCTCTGTGTTCTTGCTCTTATACTTGATGATTTATAAGAAACATCTCCTGCTTTGGGCATTGTTACATAATTGAAAAATTCTTAATCTCAAAGCTCACTTCAAATCCGTATCATATAAAACCACACAAACCATTTAATAATTAGGTACCAGCAGATAAAATCCTCCTTGAAGTTAGCAGAGCTACACCTACTTGGACCAAAGAAGAGAGAAGTCTTCAGCTAGATCCTTGTCATGCAGCCAGTTTTCTCCCTTAATGCCCAGGAAAAACTTAACTTGTTCTAAATAACATCAAGCATGTAACATTGATGAGAGGAGGTGAGCTACAGCTCTGGGTGTCTCATGGGGCCCCTTCTTATAAATGTGATGAAATTCCAACTTAAGCACCAGCTCTGATCTCAAGCACACCAAATGTGATGAGGTGTTTTCCTGGACAGCTAAGGTCAATACAGTGTATGTTTTCTACTTACTTTAATAGATGAGAATCTGAAAGTTTTAAGAACAGTTCTTGAGATTCTTGGATCAGTAAACATAAAAAAATTCTTTTATACCCCAACCAGCAGTGGTATAAACTAGAAAGGTGGTCCAAGTGGAGTTATATATATGATCAACAAAGTTCTGATATGGGTTGCTAATTACAGGGGACAATAAATAAGAGACCATGAAGCATGTGTTTTTTTTTTTTTTAAAGAAAACACTTAAGTTGATAGCGCTGTCAGAAAAAAAAAAAAAAAAAAAAGATTTTACACTTTTTAATTTGCAGTGGAGAGCTTGGGTCCACCATTTTGTAACTCTTTTTCAAGTAATTTTTACCTCTTCCCAAACCCCATTTTTGCTGTGCCCCTCTTGAACCGAGGAGCTCGAAACTAGGTGCAGTATTCCAGCAGCCTCCTAATCCATGCTTCGTAGGGGGGCATAGTAACTTCCCTGCTCCTGCTGGCCATGCTGCTCCCAGTACTGCTCCTGCTGTCCTACGGACAACAAGACTGCTGAGAGTGCATTGTTTCAGCAGCCAGGTTGTTTGTGAAGTTACTGAACCTTTTCAGCCCTGCTGTTCCCCACTAAAATATTCCGCTAGGTGCAGGCTACCAATTAGATGTCAAACTAATGTTTACCACCTGTGTTACCCTTGCAGCCTGTCTGTCCCAATAATTTTCAATCTACCAACCAGAGCATTTGATTACATCCACCGCCCTGCCCATGTCTGCACAGCAGGTCATTTCATCACATAAGGCAATCGGGTTGATCACGCGTGAGCTGCCCTTTGTGTGTCCACCTTGGTTATTGCTGATTGCCTTTTTGTTCCCTGCACATTTAGAAGCGAGTTGCAGCAGGATGTGGTACGTAATCTTTCCAGGGGCAGAGGTGAGGCTAACCTTGTAGTTACCTGAGTCCTTTCTCGTGCCCTTTTTAAAGACAGGTGTAGCACTGGCCTTTCGCCAGGTGTCATGGACCTGCTCTCTTGGTCATGTATTTTTGTAGGTACAGGTGTTTTGGAGGCACGTCAGCCAGCTCCTTCAGCACTTTCAGGTGAATCTTGCCTGGCATCATGGCTTAGAACATATCCAGCTACTTTTTAACTCATTCCTAACTTCTGTAATCTGTTCCTTGCCAAACAATCCTGGTACAGCTGGAAATCTAGGTGTAATCATTACCTGTGAAAATTTAGGCAAAAATGTACTGAATGCTTCAGCCCTTTCCATCTCAACAGCCACTAGGTTGTCTCCCTTGTTCAGCAACATCCCTACATTTCCTCTGAGCTTACAGAAATCCTTGCTGCTCTCACTTGTGTTAACACTAAATGGGCTTGGGGTTTCCCGATTTTGTCCCAAAGTGTCAAAGCACTCTTTTTGTGTTCCTTTTTTGCTCCCTGCTCTTGTTTCCTTTATGATGCCCTTTCGCATCTCAGTTCATGAGGAGCTCCTTGCTTTTTCAAGTGATCCTTCTACTGAAATTTCTAGCTTTCTTGTACATCACGATTATTTATTTCTGACCTATCAGTAAGCTTTCTGTAAAGAAATGACTGCCTATCGTAGGCACCTTTTGTGTCAGTTTCCCAGGAGTTTCTGCTGAAGAATTCCTTAAATAACCCAGGGTCCACTTGCATAAAATCCCAAATCTTAAATCTGCTTACCTGCCTGGCCTTTTTCTGGATCCTGAATGCATTCAGCTTGTGGTCACTGATCCCAAGCTTCTATCTGTGACCACATTTGCCACTTGTTTGTGCGCAGAGGGCAAGTAGAGTATTACCCTTGCTTGCTCTCTCTAGCATCTGCATTAAGAAGTTATCACCAATGCAGTCTAGAAAGACCTTGGATTGCTTGCACAGTGCCATGGGGCCCACAAGGTTGAAATCCCCAGTGAGGACCAAGGCCAATAAGCGAGTTGTTTTGGGTTATCCACCCCTTCCCCTTGGTCAGATGGCCTGTAACAGGCCCCCAGTGCTGCATGACCAATATTGCTTTTGCTTTGGACCAGAAGAGCCCTGGTGGATCAGTCTGTTTCACCCTGGAACTCGGTATGGACAATGAAACATTTTGTAAGCAGGTGCAATTGCCCTTTTTCCGCACTGCTTGTTCTGCTGTGACACTATTCCAGTTGAATGGTATCCCATTAATCTTTGTGATCCTGATAACAGTCGTAACTCTTTGACTGTGAACAGATTTCCCGCTCTTGTTAGTTGCCCAAGCTCTTGTGCATTGGCATCCAGACAGCTGAGGTAAGGCTCTGCATGCCCTCCCTTCCAAACAGAAATGTGTACCTTTCCCTTCTGGCACGGAATTGGGAAGGCTGGCTGAGTGATGGCAGTGTGTCGGCACTGGTGGTGACCCAGGCTCTGGACACGCAGCAGACCTCCCTGGGTAACAGGATGGATTCCTCTGTCTCACGTAGGGAGCACCAGCCACTAACACGGGTGTTCCTCTTAGTGCTGGTACTAATCCAAAGACTTGAGATACCCGCTCTGTATTTTCTCCCAAAACACCCACTTCCAGCTTCCACCCTCTGCAAGTCCATGTCTTCCTTCACTCACGCCTTCCTTCTTGCCCTGCTGGAGCCTCAGGGAAACTTCTTCAAAGCTCCTGCAGGTCTCCAGAGGTCACCCCTCGTGTGGCAGAGCCTGCCTGCCTCTCCTGGCAGCTCCTCTCCACACATAGCAGTGACTCAGTCGATCGGAGCACACCTCCCCGGCCCAGGCTGTGGCTCCCTGCTCCTCCCTGAAGAGCACCGTGTGCCTGAGCAGGCCCCGGGTGGCACCATGTCCCCTCAGTGCTTCCATGGAGGGACCTGAAGCACCAGAAGGGGCTGTGCTGCTGACTTGGGTTGTCTTTTCACTGTTTGGGGAGATTTATTTATGCTCCCCGCGATCCAACAACCCTATAAACCGCCTTGCTTGTGTCTTCGTGTCCCGATGGCCTGGCTCCTTGCTGCTGGTGCTCCCTGGGGTGCTAGAGGAGGAAGAAGCCGATGCAGGTTAACTCTGCCCCTCCTGGGGCTTTTACCTGGCAGTGAGCCTCGTATCCTGCCAGTTACTTTGGTCCCTGCCCTGTTTGCTTGCCGTGGGATCACCGGCACCACCACGCGTCGCTTCCTCATGCGCTGCCGTTCGGCACTAGGGTTGGAAACTGGAGCTGAGCTAGTTCTGCTGCTTTACCAGTGGGACTAGCAGTCCTAGTTAGGGGTAGGCAAATTAAGGTGATTTATGCAGGATTTGTTTTTATGTGCTTTCCACAACAACCGTTCAATAAAGTAAATATATGTTGTTGTTTTCCTTCTGTAAAGTATTTTTAGTAAATCCTCGGTGCCGGTTTTATTGAATGACTAATGCATTTTGGTACATCTGAATTACATCTATACTGAGTCATTTTGTTTTGTAATGACATATTTAAATGTTTAAATCTCTACAGAAATTAAATATTGTAAAAGACTTTAACCTTTTGTTCTGGGGGTTGGTTTGTGCCTGCATTATGTCACCACAAGCCTCTGCCATGGCCAAGAACTCCTGTAAGCTGAAGACATTCAGCCTGCTGTATAGCAAAAACATTTCTGGAAACCATAAATGACCATAAAAAAAAAAAAAACATAAGTTTGCTTTTTTTTTTTTTTTTTTTTTTTTTTTTTTTTTTTTTCCTTTTTCTTTTCTTTTCTTTTTTTTCTTTTTCTTTTTCTTTTTCCTTTTCTTTTTCTTTTCCTTTTTCTTTTTTTCTTTCCTTTTCTTTTTCTTTTCCTTTTCCTTTTCCTTTTCCTTTTTCCTTTTCCTTTTTCATTTTTCCTTTTCCTTTTTCCTTTTCCTTTTTTCTTTTTCCTTTTTCTTTTTTCTTTTCCTTTTCCTTTTTCCTTTTCTTTTTCTTTGCTGTTTTTTTTTGGGGGGGGTTATTTTTTGTTTTTATTGTGTTGAACTCACATATAGGACATGTAAGCTGAAATAAAAGAAGAGGATCTGCAGGTTTTGTACTGGGATAACTGTTTGCATTTATTGCATGTAAATTCCTTCCTTGAATTACTTTGTCATGTGGACTGTTTCTTGAACTATTTCTTCCCTAGTCTGCTATCTTTCTTATATCAGCTCGTAATGCTCTTTTAGTCCTTGAACAAATGCCTGTTATACCAGGCTGGCATTATTTTGAAATACCTTACAAGCTTTCACTTGTGCTTCATTATCCTGGATTTGTAATCTGTGTTTTTCCTGACGTGTGGTTTATATTGCATCTTTGCTTGTCTGCCAGATCCATCATTTACTTTGTGAGCTCTTCAGAGCGGAGATCTGTTCATCATATCATGTCCTTCTGAAATCCATGCCATATTTCTAGAATCCAAAGTGTGATCATCAGTCATTGTAGAAGACCAATAGGCCTTCATTCTGCTGTCTATGAATACTGCTGGAGGCTTCTTGTTGCCTTCTCCAAGGGAGAAATCAAAAACAAGAACCAAGGAAAACCAACCAAGGAAAAGTTGGTTTTGTACTTGCAAAAATGGATTACGTTGTGACAAAATATTTGAAATAGCATCCCTCCCTCACAACTCCTGACAACAACCAGACAAAAAGCACCTACCTTTTGCCGTCGAGCGAGTGAGCTGGGACTGTATATGAGAAGAATTGGAGGTATTTGTAGTGGTAATTCCCAGACAAATGAGACTGTGTTCTGTGAATCTTTGTATGTAAAATACACAGAAAAGGATTTTCAGAAGTGCCTACATGATTCAAGAACCTTTCAGAAACAAAATGAGAGAGTGAATCCTCAGCTAAATAGTTAGGCAATAACTTGGGATGTGGGAGAGTCAGGTTCAAGTACTTGCTCCAATTATCTTTTAATTAGTTATACAAAGTGGAACAACTTCAAACAGGAGAGATCGAGATGTCTTACCCCTGAATACCCAATAGCCTATGGGCTAGGACAACTCATACGGGGTGAGCAGAGATTTGAAAACGGGTCACTCACCTTACTGATGACTGTTTCAACCACCAAGATATTAAATCTGATAGTGCGTGGGTCTTTCTCATCGTTGTTTGTTAGGAAGGATTTGGCTGGCTTAAGCATCTGACTCAAGGAAAGGGTTTGTGGTGGAGGCACCCAGCCCCATTAGAGGAATGGGACTGCCTGTCCTATTGAGTCACTCAGGCAACTTTTTGACTAGATAGATGGCTTTTGTGGTTCCTGCTTTTTGACACTCGTCTTTCTTCATCCATTTTATAAAAACTCTGGCTGTCTGATTTAGGGAGGGGATTGCACTGGTCTAAACTGGATGTCTAAAGCTGAAGCACTACAATTTGCATCCTTGCTACAGCTTAGTCTTTTTGTGAATTTAGTTGTCTGCCACAAAGTAGGGGCTTATAAAGATGCTGGCAGAACAGAAGGACACGAAGGACTTTTACCAGGGCTAGCATATTAGACATAAAGACTTTACACATTGTTGAAATGCATTTGCTGCTAAAGGAGGAAACCATGCTAACGTACTAATTACATCATCTTGAGAGAGTGAGAGACTCATAATTATCTCTACAGGATTTCATGAGTCTGCATCCATTTGATTTGTCCTAATTCAGAGCCTTGTCATCCCCATCTGCAATCTCATACCCAGATTGAGCATGGAAATCGACACAAGCGTTCCTAATATGCAAATAGAGATCTGCAGTTCCACTTCAAAGCAGTAGCTTCTGAAGTGGGAGTTTTAATTATTCCGTTTTGAGTTAGTGACTCTGCAAAAGGTGTTTTTTTTTTTTTTTTTTTCCTTTCTTTTTCCTCTGCTGGTGAGCTGGGTGTTCTTTTCAGCTGTGTTACTGACACTTCGCAGTAGACATGTCTCATTCTGTCTGTCAAGTGAACAATGAAATGATTGACCAGTTAATGATCCATCTATTTACTGATTGTAATCCATAGCTTCCTCAGGGAGTTGTGTGTCCTGTTCTTGGGTTCTTTTGCATGTAATATCTTATATAACACGGTGAGATTCCTCATTCCTCATCATAGGAGTCTGACATGAACTAGAAGAACAATGGCAGATACCAACTGCGTATTTTATAGAACTATGTCTGCTTCAAAGCTAAGGTTCCTTGGACAACAGAATGTGCCAGTGAGGTTGGTGGAGAAGAGAAACTCATGAAGCAAGTAATATTATAATAAGACTGTTTATTGCATGGCAGAAGACAGGAACAAAGGGGCACAATCATGATGCAGATTTGTAACAGTTTGAAACGTCAAGTTTTTCTGCAGGAACTACCCAAAATAGCTAGTGGTTTGATGACTTGTGGCTGAAATCTTATCAGGTTGTGAATATCTGTTTTCAAATCAAATTTTTAATGTTTTCAAATCCCCGTTGCTAAGTGAGATGCAATTATAAAGGTTAGTTACTTATGGTAAGTTAACACTGCTTCACCTTGGATGGTGTATTTTCATTTTGTAGGGGCATGACTTAAGGAGGCCCCTGACTGCTGAGGGAAGCGTGCAGCAGTGGCACACTCAGGACGAAATACTCCTAGAAGCCAACGCGTGCACCTGGGAGAGCACACACTATGTGCGATATGCCCCAGGGTCAGCATAACCCGTCAGTGAGGCTGGTGAGCCCTGCGTGGCAGGGAGGCACTCGCTCACTCCGGCTGCTCCCCAGCTTCTTTGCCAGTGAGTCAGGAGCTGGTGTTTGATGAGAATGTAATATAAAAAAGGGAAGAATGGAGGCATCCCATAATTAAGGCTTGTAATAAGAGAGGAATCAGTTCGGCATGTGATATACAGTGAATGAGTCAGAGAAACGAAGGAGAAGTGAGTTTGATAGATGTAAAAGGGAAAGTGCAGTACGGAGAAATTGTGATGAATTGTGATGAGATGTTCAGAAGGAGCACAAAAAAGGGAAAGCAAAGTAATAAGACAGGAAAGATAAGTTCAAAACCAGTATTAAATACAAGAGCTAGGACTAAATTCAGGGGAGAGGTTCGAATGACAGGAGAGGTGAGATCAAGAGAGTTGGCTGGCATAGGGTTTATGCTAGCAGCCTGAGAGAGTTTGGGGAGACAAAATTGATAGCGCTGCAGAAGCTGAAAAAAGAAAAGATATGTCTATTGAGTTTGAAAATAACAGAAAATAAATGCTTGCATGCATAGAGTGATATATTTGGAAGAAAATGACTTCTTTTCATGCTTTTAAATCTTAAGCTAAGTGACAGAGCTTCTAGTCATGGACAATGTCACAAATGTCTAGGAATGTCAGCCAGCATAATGGGAATGTTGTTGATGGTCAGGAAAGTACTCATTTTTTTGCAGTATTATGGCTAAACAGATACCAGTTTGATGTCCTGAGTGAATAAATTCTTACTGAGACAGACAAGACTATTCTGTACCTTTTTCTTGTCAGCTGCGGCAATGTAAAGAAAAGTGTATTTAAATTTGAGGCTAAGCTTTTTAATCTATTTTGTTTTTACAAAAAAAGCATTTCAGCAGTATATCTGAGGAGCACCTTCATTTAGGAATTCTTCTGCTTCATGCTCCTTTTTTTCCTATTGGCATACAGACGCACTCTCAGGTAGAGCCATCTCTTCTTCAGCCTTGTAGCTGCAGTAGAGGGCTCTAATTTTTTTCCTGTTTCTTCTCACCAGGCTGTCACATTTTGCAGATGTACGTAAGCTAATACTGCTGTGACACACCTGTCTCATTTACTGAAATTGTTATTTTGACTATGAACTATTTAAAAACTGTTTTAAATGAAAGTTGGATTTTAATTACTTCTAACAATGTATAAAAATCAAGGGCTTATGTGCAATGGAGGAATCTATGCTGCTGTAGACTTGGTGTATGATTTCATTTTTATTCATAGTTTTAAGCCTTGTTTGATAATTTACCTTTACATTAAAAAAAAAAGCATCACATAAATTGCAGGAGAATTGCAAAAGAAATGTCTATAAAATTTTAAAAACCCTTCTTACGTGCTTTCTATTCTGCAGTCAGATATCAGATTGCATCTGCTGTCTAGTTTACAGTTTGTTACTACTGTCACTAGTACTTTGTTTAATTACAGCTTAATACAGTATTCACAAATTTTCAGGTTTGCTTTAATGCAGAAGGTATATAAGCAAGCTGGTTTTGAGCTACAATGTGCAAGTCAGTATGATGGCCTGTAATAAAAAGCTGTTCAGGCTTCATCACATTTTTGGGGACACAGTTTTGTGAGGTTCTGTATAAAAAGGGATGTTCCAGAAACAGGGAGTTGAGACCGGGCACACTGGACACACATCTGATGTGACACAGCAGCAGGTGGAAAGTCGTGGAGGGGTTTGTGGGCATCATAGTAAAGGAGAATGTTTTTAAACAAACATTTTGAAGAAGGATTTAAAGATATATTCCCACATGTTTATGAGGAGCTTTCCCACAGCAGAAGAACCAGGAGAGAAAGTGCGAAGGCACTTCTTTGAAAATAGAAGAGGTGGAGTGCCAGCGACTGGCACCATCAGTTGGCAAGAAGCAGCCTCTTTTACTCTGACAGATAACAGGAAAGGTGGGGATAGATTCCAAGGATTTAGGAAAATCCACAGAGGGATGTGTAGGGTGGTAACGTAGACGAGATTAATCTAGGCTGTTACACAGCACGTGTTGTCTTTGCAAAAGTTGGTGACTACAGAGGAACATATAAGCAGCTTAATTTAGCATACAAAGGCCCTTTAATCCTAATTTTCTGACGCAGATTGGTTTCTGACGCTTTGCTGAACAGTGTTAGCAACAACAATGGGACCTGTAAGCAGAGAGGAGAAAAAGAACTGCAGCTGAAAATTCTGCCGTATTCTGTCATATGATATGCTCCCTGCAGGGAACTTACAAAAACTGGGGACACCTGCATAGCAGAAGGCGTACGATGGCATTCCAGAGTGTCCTATGCAGCTTCATAGAAGAGGATCACTTGTGTGTGTACAAGGAAAGCCCACAGTGTTTGCTAAGACAGTTTGAGAGATGCAAGCTGTCGGCCAGAACTGGTAGAACAAGAAGGATAAGAATGGAAGTAGGACCTGGGATTTAGTGGCTAATCATTATATTGAGGACTGTCCCAGTAGGAAGCCAGATAGGAAAACATTATTAATGATTGAAGAATGTGATATGTGGAAAGGCTCAAGGGAGGGATTTGTCGCTAAGGCATTCACAGTAACCTGCAAAGTAAAAGGCAGTTTTGCTCCAGGGCACAGACTGGGGCTGCCATATAGGTGAGGTGTACCCACTTTTGCACCCACTGTAGGTGTAAGTAAGTTAGGTGCTATCTGCTCCTAATGAACTCGTGGGGCAGCTGCAGTTGCACTCAGGTTTTTTTTATTATTTTTTTTTTCTGGTTAGTGCAGCTCTGCACCATCACTGAAATCAGTCATCTGTGCTAAAGGTGGAGCTGGCTCTGATGGATTGATTGCCATCTCGATCTGTGTATTAATATAGATATATTAATTCAGTGAGTCTAGGCTGCAAGTGTCAGACAGGATATATGTTTTTTCAACTAATGTCAATTCAAGTAAAGCATGAGTCTGTACTTAGAAATCTTATTGCTGTTTCCCACAGGTTTAAAGGTTACATTTAGACTTAATAAAAAATGACAGCATGACTCACATTGCTGTTTCAGAGAATACGAAGAAGAAATGCTGTCAGTGCTAAAGAACTTTCGGGGGACAAGAATTTTGTCAGATGAACAAAAAAGATTGAAAAAAAAGAGTAAAAATTGAAAATGTCTGACTTTCACTAAAGGTATATCTGAGGAATGCGGAAAACATCCCTCTGGAAAATCAGCTGATTTTAACAATACGTGATGTATGCAGTTCTCCAAAGAGAATAAGTCACACTTTGTATTTAAGCAGGACTCAGCTTCACAGTTGGTATAAATCAACAGGATTTTGTAGGAGTTGGTGAAGATAATACTGAATTGTGCTTGTTTTAGGTTTTAGTCCTTTCCACACTATGGAAAACATGGGTTTTAGTGATCTCAGTCAACCAGGCAGAGCCATACAAGAGTAAACAGGTTGTTAATCCGAAATTACCTTAGGGCCTTTTTCTTCTCCCACTGAAATCAATGTCTAAGTTCCCATCAGTTTGAGTGGGACATTAAACACACTCACACACATACACAAAATACTAATATCCATGTTAATGTGTTTTCTAAATATATGAATTAATCAGCAACCTGGTAAACTGGTTCAACAGCCTGATGCATTTGCTGAATCAACCTTGCTAAAAGTGATGCACCAGCCGCCTCCCACTTTCTAACATTCTGTGAAACAAAGCAACATTTTGATAAAAGTAGTTAGGTTTGCCATTAGAGGCCTTAATCTATGCTCAGGCAAAATTGCTTAGGACAAGATGCGGTGTAGCTCTCCTGGACCATGCAGGTAAGCTCTGTTTGTGGCAGAACTTTACATAGAGAAGAAAAGGCTAGTATCTACACTGTGTCTTGAACCATAATTCTTAGATTTTTCCATACATATTTCCTAAATACTGTGATTTGTTTTGTGTATTAATACATCATGTATTGAAAAGCTGAAGAGAAACAAGATGAGGACGGACTTCTGTTTGGTTAAAATCGTTACGGAAATTCAGTCCAACCCTCAAGGCAAACCACAGGCAGTTGAGCTTTTAGGAATGCTGAAGGGATTAAGGTGCTAAATATCCATTAACTTTCTTCACTTCGGTATTTTGGGAAAACCTCACCTGTAATGATTGTGTTTATTGCTGTCTTCATGAGCTAGTTTTACACTATTGGTAGCAAGTAGTTTCAATGCTGGTATTTTGGCATATTGTGATCCCCTTTCATTACTTCTTTTTACCCCTCTGTACTTTGCAAAGCGAGGCTCAGGGGGTCTTGGGGAGAAACAGAAGGACATTCACAATCTTGTCTCTACCATAGTGGGTAACAGGGGAAAATAGAAAGAACATTTTTTCTGTTAAAACATGTGAGGAGTACTGTGTTTTACCTGAGGTGAAACTTGTAATAGCTGAGAACCCCTAGAAATCCTGTTCAGGCTGTAAATTTCGCATTTGCGCCCTGGCAATTTTGTTTCTTCACCTGGTACTCACTTACCTTAATCCCACTCTGTACATATGGTTCCTTTCCAAACAGGAGAAAGAAAGCAAACAGAGTGGGCCAAAGTCCCTTCTTAGCCTTAGCAAGATGCCTCCAACGTGCAGTGACTTGTGAGGAGCTCACTTGGAAATAGCCCAGTGAGCACAGGAGCAGCATACAGCCTCTGTGCCTGCTTTCTTTATAAAGGTTAAACATCTCCAGCTGCGTTTGTAGTAGGGAAAATAAACCGTGGATGGGCCCAACCATATCACTACAGGGGATATACCTCAGCTGCAGCCGCCATATTGACATGCTGCTCTCCAAGCCCAGCAGCCCTACCTCACCTTCAGACTGTTAACTCTGGCAGACTTTTGGGATCTTCGAAACGTGCTGACAGTCATTTTCTGTTGTGCTGGCATGGTTTAATAGGCACTATGTGTCATAAGTATGGGTCAGCCCTCATAAATATGCCTCTCTTGGCGTTTCACAATTGTCTGCGAAGGTGTTGCTCAACCGGAGTCCCAGCCCTGCAGCCACGGTGCGTAGAGGTGTTGGATCTCCTGGATCAGATGTGGGCCCTGAGGCAACCCTGGCTGCAGCAGAGCCGTGTTCAAACTAGTGCCGACCCTGCTGCTGAATGATGATATCCTTTCTGACTGCCCTTCTTGCAGATGTTTCCGAGAGCTGTGTTTTATTTGCGCATCAACAAATGATCTGATATTTGCTAAGGGTTTGAATCCAGCCATTGAAGAATAATAAACGACTGTTTAGGTTAAGCTGAAATTTTGCAGCCTGATTCAGTTACAGTGGTGACTCACTTAGAGTTGGTTCTCACATGATTCACAAAGAGTATGGGTGACTCAACCCACAAATTTACTTAGCTCCCATGTTATTTTCCCTCTCAGTGAAAAAAAAAATGGTTGTAATAAATAATCACAGCAAACTTTGACTTACCCTGAGGTAAAATAAATGTGTGTGTTGAAAGGCTGCATATTTGTAATAATAAATTATTTACTGAGGTAAGGATGAAATAATAGGACATAGGAATCATTAAACAAGAAAGATATGTGCCATGCATTTTGGTTGATTCTGCTGCATAGCAGATCTAAATAAAGGAAGAAGACTTATTTTTATCTGATGCAGGAGTTCAGCAAGGCTATTTTGACAGTGTCCATATTTACTGCTACAGCTAGCTGGTTCTTGGCATTTGTTCTCTGAAAAAAGTAGGTTTAGGTACCTCTGTGTCTGGGTCAGACAAGCGATGCCAATTCAGGAAGTGTGAGATACCCGAGTTCTGAAAACTGGGTCTTTGTAGGGTGTCTTTGTCTGGTCACACAAAGTCCTGAAGTACCTAAAGTTGCCTGAAAAAATGTTGACCGAGTTCCATTACAGTATCAAATTCACAGAGGTAAGCCATTCTGTCCCAACAGGACCCATGAGACACCAAGTTTTTCTTCAAAAGGCACAACTGCTATCAGTGTTGCATAAGCATATTCACAGACACATGGCTGTAGTGTAAATACAGTCCATATTACTATGAGTTTTGAGCTTAGAGCTAGCCAGAGACTGTCAGCATATCCTTTTTTGGGTTGTCCCAAAAGGATATAAATATCTAGGTAGCTACATACCTCTGAGCTTCATAGCACGGAGTGAGTAATCACTCTCCCTTTCATAAATGAAACAACAAAGAATCTGGACGATGAAGAAATTATGCTGTGTCAGCTGACTTGGTCATTAAAAAGGTCATTAGCAAACAGGATTAAATCTTTCCCTCACAAATACCAAGTGTCAATAATATCCATAAATTAAACTTTACAAGTCTGTATTTTTAAGGCATTAAATTATAGGGAACAAATAACGTGTGGCTTGAAAGATTAAGGAGATAATTCTGAATTCTTTGGAAAGAACAGTTCTTTTGCAGATTGTGTCACTGGACAGGAAATGTCAGCACGGTTCAGGTGTGGGAAGAAATTTCAGCAAAATAAAATGGATGGCAATGGCAAATTCCTCGAAACCACGGAACATAAACAATGACCCTGAGAGAGGGTACGTAGGAACCGTGTCAGGATTTAAAACATTCAGCTAAAGGACTTCTGTGCTAGAGAGAGAAGGAAAAAGCTAGAAATTAACTTTGGAGTGTCATGTGCTGAACGAATGCAACACAAAGTCCAGTGAAGCATTTTTGTGGTACAAAGAATGCCGTCCTTTTATCACAAAGTTTTCCAAGCAGCCACAAGCTGTTTTAGGGTTCTTTGACAAGAGTGAACCAAATGCACATACTAATTTGAACTTTCCCTCAACTAAAGAAGGTAAAGGATGGGTTTGTGCTCAAAGTAGAGGACTGGGATTTATTTATTCTTGGTTCTGCCGCAGTCTCCTTGTGCAAGCTTAGGACAGCCTATTCATCTCTTCATGCCACGGTCTCACTCTCTGTAAAATGCAGTTGATTGTACATATGTCACAATGGATGTTTGAGGCTAAATTATTTAATGTTTGCAAAGTGCTTCGAGATGTAATACTGGGAAGGACAAATTACTAAACACTGCAACGCTACATGCAGAGTTATGCTCAGTAGTGCCTTGTTAGACACTGGTGCTTACTGTATATGCTTTAGTACTGCACGCTGGTCCAACCTAACTGGTTCTGGGATTGGTCTGGAACAAAATAGCTTATTTCGTTTTTCATTGTGCTAATCAATGAAATAAAAGTTCCCCAGACTGGCATTTAGAATACCCAGAGTTTACAGGCTTCATAGGATTATGCAAGTTATCTTTGCAAAAAGCTTAATACTGTGAGGCACAGTCTGTTTATGTGTGTACCATACACATCAAGCCAGTGAAAGAACCTGCAAAAGCAAGGCTTATTCTTATGGATATGTATCGATAGAAGTCAGTCAAAGACCTGATATGAACTGGCTTCCTTCATAAGCATTGCCCATCAAACACACTAACCTCTTTTCATATATGTCAGCTGTAATTGTGCCATGAACAAATGTATCTTTAGATAGGTAAACCACAGCTACGTTTCTCTAAACATTACTTTTTGGTGTGTGTTTCTAAATTTGTTTTCCTATCAGCGCTTCTAGTAGATCCCGTATGGTGTATCATTAATAATCATAACATAGAACATGCCTGTTCTCCTTATTGCTGAGCTTCCATGTAAATACCCGTGTGGTTCTTTGCTGCTATGGGACTGTCATAGCAGATGCTTTTGCTTTTTCTATTGCTGTAAACAAGCTGTTGTGACTGATACTTCTTTTCACCATATGTCCCGAACACTCCCAGTTCATAGTTATATGTCATTTCCAGGATGCTTTGTAGGGTGTGTATGCCTCCGCCCCATTTCAAAATCAATGTTACTCTCAATGGATTGACTAATGATGGCAAGGTGTTGCTCAGCATGCTGGTTTTGGCTGACAGTGCTACTAAATGAACAGTCGTTTGCTTAACATGTCTTTCATGGTTCCCATGTGAAGTAATTTTTACTGACAAATTGAACATGCTGGTGGCTTCAGGTTTGCTGGTGAGCATTTACCTCACAGACTCGTGAGATCAAAAAGAAGTATGACCCCAACTTGTTACCTGGAATATTGATAATTTAGCCCCATCCCTTGGCTCAGTCTGGTGTTTATATTGTCCTTCTTCATGTTGTTTTGCTGATCTCATCACTACATCCATCATGAATCTGTAGAGTAGGAGTGGGTGGTGAGTACTAAAGAAAACTGTGATGTACCTGCAAGTGTGTTGTGCTGATGCAGTGCGTAAGATGTTGCAATGCTGTCCCACTGTGAGGAACTAGGACGGATGTCAAGTTTTCTTTCTTTTCTTGTCATGTGTGTTGTTGAGTTAGACCATTCTTAACCCTATTCATGGAATAGGATGTGCAGCACCAAAGAGAAATTGCTTATGCACAGCAAATGTATTTACTTGTTATTATAGTGGGTGGACATGCCTTATTATTCACCTGTGACATGTTGACCTTCCAGAAGGTCTACCTGGCATTTTAGTAATAGTGTATGTGACAATACAGTATTGAGTGTGGTCAGGGATGGTGTCCCTGTTAATCATTTTAATGAAAGCAATCATCTGGAGGTGAACAGAAACCAAATTTAGTCTTGTAAACACGTGAAATAAGTTAAACTACAGGAAGGAGCTTGCTTTGACCATCTCTCTCATCTGACTATAGGTTTATAGGTTAAGTGGTTGTCTGAGCCTGCGTCATGTATGCTACATTGCTGGACTATGCACACAGCTTCATGCATTGCTACTGGGAAAATAGCTGGTGTGAAAGACTTCTGTTTTCCTTGATAACTGGTGGAGTTGTTCCTGCTTCCATAAGAAAATAGCATGTAGCTTGTACTTTGTTAGGTATCTGGCAACAAGTGAGTGTAGGTAAAGAGCTAAGGGGGGCTCTTGAGGTTAGTATGGATGTCTACACCCAGCTTCTTGTAGCTCCGCGGTGGCCAAGCCAAAGCTTATTTGTATGGATATAATGCAGCTTCTCAAACATCTGTCCTTTTTTAACATAATGGTGTAAGTTCTGGTTCCTGCTCTTGTTCTGCTCACATGTAAAATCCTTTATATGTGGAAGTTGGAGCCGAGGGAGCGGTGTTTGAGCTAAAAGTGGCTGTGCCCTTCTCTGCTCCGGCCACTCATATGGGATTACTGGAGACACTAAATCAGTGAATTTCTGTATTTACATCTTTCGTGAGTCAAGAAATGGATAAAAAGAGCCTGATGTAACTATATCGATCTGTAGCATTAGTCCCTGTGGAGAGGAAGAGATTATTGACATTATCTTTGTGGCAAACGGATGTCTGTAATGAATGTCCAAGTCATGTCTTTCACTCTTTGTGTGAATATCAAAAACTTGAAGCACTCGGGTTTTTTTAGGTTGCATAACTGGATCTTGGGTATGTTACCTGGCCGTAGTGCTCGCAGTCTTGATGAGGACATGTCTTAGTGACTGGGTATTAGTTGGGCTGTGCTTGTGCGTGTGGTCCTGTGTCAGGCTGTAAAAACAGCCTGACAGAGTTGTCCCAGAAAGGAGTATGTCTGCACTATGTATTGTCCAAATCAAATCATGATTTTATAATGTGTTGGATTTAAAATGTATTTTGATGTAGTAGCTGCTTTCCGGTGCTTGTATAGAGCCGATGGCCAAGTTTCTCCTCCAGTTTAGTGCAGATCAATGTTGGTTTTCATTGTGATGAAAACTGCTGTTTTTTGCAGCAGTTTGCGATGATGATGAGACAAATAAATCTTTTGTGTGCGTATGATTGACCCATTGCCCCAGGCACAGAATGTCTGTTTTTCTTTCCTCCCTTTGTCAAGTTCCCAAGGATGAGGACTGTAAGCGACTGCCTGGTTTTACGCAGTCTGAGCAACCTGCTGTTGGTCTTTCATAGAGCTTAGTGTGCTCCCCTGGTACGATGTCTGTCCCATTCGCAGTTGGATGTTATAGCAGGTGATCTTTCATCTCCAGGTGCCTTTGAAAACTGCATGCTATCACCTGGCTGTGCTTTTTTTTTTTTCCATATTTTTCTTCTTGCCATAACTTGCACCTGCCTAAAGTAAATGTGCCAAACTGGCTTTGCTCTTGGAAGAAAAAATAGTTCTATGGAACTGTCGTTACACAAACATTGACTAGTTCTGTGGCTTCTGAAATAAAATATATTCTGTAGGATTTCCAGCTTCTCTGTGAATGCCAGAACCTGTAATTGATGTACTGATGTGGACCATTTTTTCCTCAGGAGGCTCTTTGCTGTCCGTGTTCTGAGGCAGAATTTAATGTGCGTGGCTGGGGAGGAACAGCTCAGCAGAAATGGTGCTTACCTCCTTCTTTCACGTTTTGCCTTATGCCTGATGGGCCAGAGTAGAAATAATCTTTGGTTCAGAATGCTCTTAGGATTAAGGATTTGACAGATGCTGCCTTCTGTCAGGGTTTGTACTGGTGCTGATCATCACTGCACGGCACGGTCCCCAGCCCACTGCTGTAGCAGCTGGCTCTTAGGAAGTCCTGTCAAAGGCACAGTGCCCTAAAATTTAATGGTGGCTTGAAAAATGGAAGGGAACATTCTAATTATAATTTCTGGGGGGTTCCCAAAGTCCTTTTTGCACCCTTGGAATAGCTTCGTATTGCCTATGTGGTGACCTCCGTATTATTTCCAGTCATTTATTCTTCACATCATTCCAGAGGCGATTACTGCAAGCAGGGGCTTTTAGGGAAATGGTGTTCTTGCCTGCCTGTGTGGCACAATGCTTGTTGTTTACACGACACAAATAACTTGAGGCGGTTTCATTGTATGTTAGCTATCTGTACGGCGTATACTGGTGGTATCACACCAATCGTGCATACAGATTATAAGATTCTGAAAAGCTGATTGAAAAATGGTGAAGGGGAGATGTTTTGTTTTGTTGTGCTTTGTTTAGAAAAAAAAAAAAAAACACACTTAAAATGTTATTTCTATTTTTTCAGTCATCTTTACTCTTTGGAACAGAGTCGTATTCTTTGGTTCCACTCACATTCAGTTATGCTGGTTGTTGTTGACCTTTACCACTCCAGGAAGTAAATTTGACCACAGACATTCAGTTTTCCTTATTGTTAGTGTAAGATATAACATATACAGCAATTACATGAGTTAAATGACAATGGAGGTTAATCTCTACATTTTATAGTTGCTTCTCTTGAAATAAATAATTACCAGGAGTTTCTGGTTTCAGAGCAGAACACCTAACTGGAGCCAAAAAAAGTAGGATTGTGCTCATGAATTTTTGCTGGACATCTATTGCTTTGTATTGCAATATGTTTCCTAATGAATAATAGCATTCCCTTTTTTGTTCCTTACAGATAAAACGAGAGAAACCAGAAAATATACCAGATTTAAAATACTTAGTGAAAGAAAAATTCACTGCACTGGAAAGCAAGAACAGTGACTCGGATTTGGAAAAGAATGACAAATATTTGTATTTTAAGGATCAACTTAAAGAGATGAGAAAACAATGTAAGTTTTTTTTTTTTTTAATGATTCTTTGAACATTAAATGATAATGTATACTAAATATCCTAAAATATAAAACTGCCAAACTCAGTTTGTACTCAAACTGCTCAGTTTATGGCTCAAACTGAGGTCTATTTCAAAACATATTTAAACTGGTATTTGTGGACCAAAAAGCCAGGGTAGTTACCTAGGTAGTTTTATTTAGACTCTCTCAGTTCCTGTCTTGCTTGGATACAAGTACCGTGGAAATCTTGCTTCACATCTCTTTTTGTAAGGTGGGCTTTTTCATCTGAAGACAGGGTTTTTTCCTTAATTGATAGGATCTTCTAAAAGGATTAGGTAAGCTGTTTTCATTTGTCACTTAAACAAATTGCTCCTGTTTCACAACTTCGGATGTGTTGCAACTCTAAGAGGACCTTTGCTTTAATCGTAGAACTATATAGTTGGAAAATGCTTACTCTGTGTGTTCTCAGGTTTACAGCTTCTATGCACGCACCATCTAATGCTGCAACATATTAAGATCTGTTTTTCTTATTTTGTGTGGATTTATCAAGTATTAAAATTTTAAGTTGCTTGTGCTTGAATTGCAAGAAAAGTTGGAGAGTTAACAGTTTTAGTATTTATGCAACACAACAAAGTAGTATACTTTTATTGCCCTGCACAAATAGCAGCTATTAAAAATCACTCCGATTACTGTTGCTGGGAAAGAAAGTTCATGGGCTCTAACACTATTCATGCTGTTCTTCCCCAATCACGATTATGTTTGAAATCATATTATTCTGCCTGCTATCCCTTGACCCCTGTACCTATTCCCTCATAGCCCACATTTTGATTTCAACATAAACTGGTATCTCAGGAACTTCAGGAGTCACAGATTAATGATTTATACCACTGGAAACTGGTATTCTGGATTCTCTCCTGTAGCTCTCCTGAGTTTTGTTTTTTTGGAGTCCAATCCAAAACCCGCTGAAACTAGCGGAAAGAATTTTCCTGCTGACTTCACTGGACTTTGGATTACTTCCCCATAGAGATTTATGAAGAGTGAGGACATGCCTGACAAGGTGAATTTTAGATCTGATATCTCAAGACTCGCTAGGACTAGAGCTTGAGGGCTTAATATGCTTGTTTCCCATCTTTATGGTTTTTAACGTTTTGGATTTGAGTATTAGCACTGATCTCTGAGTTTAACAGAGCTCTTGGCACCACTCTAAGAATGAACAAAGCAAGTTGCAGACCACAAAAAAGTGTAATTTTCACTCCCTACATAACCATAAAATTATTACTGCCCCACCATTATGTTGTAATTCCTAATTTCCAGGTGTTTGTAACTGAGAAGATAAAATCTTGATAACTGACTTTGGATTTACTTTCCACCCTGTAGTTGCCTGAGGAGGGGGTGTATGCCCTAGTAATATATTCAGTTCAAGCTATGTGACTGAGTTCCAACTGGCAGGCCTGCTGAAAAATCCCCAAATTAAATAATCCCCAAATAAAAAATCCCCCAAATAAATAAGTATTCTTTAAAAACAACAACAAAAAATACAAGGAATACGAGGACATCATTATCCTACTACTGCCTGAAATCCAGCAACTTGGACTTTTGTTTTGGTTGGGCACAGGGGTCAGATTGTGGCTGACAAGATAGAAGAGGTTGGATGAACTGATGTGATCAGCATGCAGACTATTATCAGCCGAGTCATCTTAGGTTTAGTAAGATTCCCAATGTTTTTGATAATGTAAATCCATCACGTTTGTTCCTATTGCAGAATTTAATGAAATTCAAAAGGTTGAATGGAAAATCGTTGGTTAACTTTCACAGACAATCTTGGATGTGATACGATATTCTTTTCTTCAAAATAATGATCTTGTGTTCAAATAAGCAATCTCATTCAGCATCTTCTTTTTTGAAATGGTAAGCTAAGTACCACCTCAGGTCTGCAGATAGAAGTGAGATGAAAATTCAGAAGTAAATTTCTCGAAGCAAGAATGCTGCTGCCTTAGACATGCAGCAGTGTGGCCTCTTCTGCCTCAATAATCTGTTGATCCACCATAAAGTCACTTTTGTACTTATTTTCCTCTCCAAAATGCTCTTTTACCAGGAGGGCTACTGGAAATTCTTGAGTAATAATGCGTGACAGAAGATCAGTGAAGTCTGTTTATATTCACATACGTAAATTTGCTTGCATGTGATGTAGTGATCGGGAACCAGTAAGGCTGCTCAGTTTCTCTATTTTATGTAGTAATGTGATCTTCTTGCCATTACCCTCATCCTCTCTCCCTCCTTTTATGAGTTTTCCCTACTCATGTCTAGCCTTTAATTAGGCTGTAAACTCTAAACACGGAATTGAGTATTCACGAGCTTAAGCATTACAGATACATTCTTGCAGGATCAGGGCCTCTGATCTTAACATCTTTATGAGAGGCTAAACTGACTCGTGAACTCCAACTAGTACAAAAAACATTTTCTCATAGTTGGGCTCCACGTAGTAAAGCGGTATGTGGAGATGTGTAGTAGAGCACTGCCAGTATTATGTAAAATACCACGTACACCAAGTAGAAGGCAGTGTTCCTGTACATAAAGTGGGCTCAGAGTGTTGTATGTGTATTCCCTAGCTTCTCCGTTATGAGTTGTGCCTTCATAAGCATGGGTCCTTCAATACATATCCATATTATTATAGTTTATAGTTATTATAGCTTATTATAGCGTGTCTGCAAATTCTGGGACAGACTTTAAAACTGCTTTTGGGGGGTTATATATATCAGCTTCATTAACAGCTACCTGTTTAATATTTTCTTTTCAACTATTAGTATTGCCAGGTTTGGGCACAAAACTGTGCATAACCCCTGGCCTGTTTAAAGCAGTGCGGAGACATATACAGTGTGGTCCAATTTTTAGCTCTTTCCTGGGATTTGGTTTTATTGCCAACTCAGATGAAATATCAGAACTGCAACCAAGTTTTCTCAGAGGAGCTTTCATGGTATTATCCTTTGTCCCAGGCTTTTCCACCTCAAAGGGGCAGAAAGGGTAGATGCAAAAATGTTTTGCCTTCCATGATGAGTTACCATTAATCATTGCGTATCTTTTATGCAGGGTTTAACATTTGTATTCTGGAATAGCTGAACAAGGACACGTTATGTACTGATGTTATCTTGTTACTTGGGTGTCAACTAGGATTTGAAGGAGAAAAGCGCTCTCAACACAAGGTTTTTAGGTACAGTGCAGAGCATGAAAAAGTTAAATATAACCTTGCTTTAACAGAAAATGAAGAAAGCTAATAAATTTTCCATCTTGTTCTTGAGATTCTTGATATTTACTGCCATAGTAAATGCAAGGGAAGGGGAGCTGCGTGGTTCTTACCTGCCACTTGAGAGTGCCACCACGTGCTGCAGTGGACAGCTCTGATGCTCAGAGGGTAGAGGGTGATGCTCACCCTGTCACCTTCACATTGCCCTCTTCTCCAGGCAGTTTTGCAAGGAGACTTTCTTGGCTTTGAACTTTAAGCAGCAGCAGATGATACCATGCCTTAGAGCAATTTCTGTTCTGCTCATCTTTCAGACAGTTTGCAGGCACTTTCCCTCAGTCTCTGAGCTACTTTAGCTGGAATTTGTGCAGAATGATGCAAAATCCCCACCTCTGATGGTATGTGTCAAAACACTGTCAGACAGGTTTTATGTGAACAGCAAGTGATTTTTTGAAGTCTGTTTCCAGAACTATCTTACGTTCCTAAATGCCCACTTCTTATTTTTGATGGGAAACAGTTTCATTCTTCTACCTGAAGCTGATTAGATTGCAAGCAATAAAATAGAAGAGCTGATTTTTTTAAAAATTATTTTTTTTAACATTTCTTGTACCCTGCAATGACTGCATTCTCTTTTCCAAATAATCGAGCTCTTGCAGCATATTCAGTAAATCTGGTAGTACAAGAGAATTCAAAATGATTGTATGTGTGGTTTCTATGGAAATTTTTTTCTGACCTTAACCCTCCATGACTGATGCTCTCCTTACACGTAAGGGTCCCAGATCTGCAAAGTGCTTAGTGATCTACTGTTGATTAAGTGAAAAGCTTAAGCAAATTGCTTAAACTGAATTGCTTGAGTAGGTCCTTTGAAATGGGTGAAATTGCTGGCATGTTTCACTTCCTTGTTGGATTGTAACCACAGAACAGAACCTTGCAGGACTGAACCCACAGGAGCTAAGTCATGATTACTGTAGGAATTGTAACTTTGCATTTTGTATCTTCTGTAAATTTAAAATCCCCCCTTCTGTTTAATGTTGTATTACCGAGTCTTTTTATTTCCTGCCAGTGTATATATATCAAAGGCATCTTCTGGCACAGAGTATGAGAATTTTGCCTTCACGAAATGAAAGCAAATGCAGCCTTTAATCTCTATGTATCAGCTTAAGTTTCTGATACCCTGTGAAAAGAGCTAATCAGAAGGTATAATCTTTACTCCTGTGACCCTAGCTACCACTGTTGTATTTGCTGAAGGTTATTCAGTTTCACATTCAGTGCACAAAGTGGGACAGGTTTCGTAGCCCTTTTATAGTAGTTGATAACTTGCACTTTGGAATCCTTGATAACCACGTTCTGTGCGAATGCCCAACAGATGCACGCTTAAGCAGTAGTAAAAAGCGTTAAGATTTGAGTGAATGACAGTATCGCTGGCTATGCCAAACAGTTTAAGGAGTGAATTTGGAAAGTGACAGAATTATTTTATTATTATTTTTTTTTAATAGGGAACAAATCGTTTTGAGATGCAGTATTCGTTTTGGCAACGGTTTGGTCATAGGAAACCAGTCATTGTAATGTAGGCTGGAAGGTCTACAATGGGGTTGTAGTGCTCTTCACTGAAGGAACAAAATCTCAGAGATTTTGAGAAGAAAACGTATGTATCAGATTTAACATTTTGCTGGGACAGGCTCATAGCTGTTACCAATCAGCAAATATATTTAAAGGAGCAAACTATAATATATAATGTCCAAGGAGACACCATTTTTCACTGTTCATATATGTATTTTAAAACCATGAATTGGCTGAAAGAAAATGGTGTAAACAGTGTTACTCTAGATGCAGTTTGGGATAGAAGGAAACAATAGTGTGAAAGGAATTCTCTTTAAATTCCTAAAACAGTCTTTCTAGAGATTTCAGGAAAGACTAAAGTCTTTGATTTGCTTTTATTAGGATAAAAAAACAAGTTGCAACATGACACTGTAGACCATAATCCTTGACAATTTTAATCCAATTAATCCTCTCAACATTGTACTGAAGTAGACAAGTTAATTTTATTCCTCACCATGTAACAGACATGTAACTTGAGTAAATAGTTACCTGTGTAAATAAATAAGTAAATAGAAACTTGAGAAAAAGTTACTTGTGCAAAGTCACATCTTCAGCTATGTGCTTAGCTTTTCATCTTTCTACTTGCACGTGTTGGCAGAAGATCAGCTAAAAAATAAGGTTAATTTATTCTTCTTTGTATTGTAAATAAAAAATACGCATTTAAGATCTCTTTACCAACTAATTACGGTAAAACACCGTCAGCACAAAAGCTGAAAATTCTAACTGAAAGTGGGATTGGTGTTATGACAGTTCAGGGGTGTGTGTGGGATATGCACTTTTCATTTCTGTAAAGTTCCTTATAGGCAGCCCTTTAACTAGAAAAGAAGTGAAAGCTGATCTAAGGCTTAGGAAGGTAGCTTGCAGTTTAGAATACTTGAGTTTAGTTCTTTGCTTTGTTACAGTCTTTTTGCATTAGCTCAGGTCATTTAGATTCAGAGCAGCAAAGATTTTGCTGGGAGTTAGGTCTAAAATCTCTGTGGGTCTGAACGTTACACCTGTGTCTGCAACTTGGCTAAGTATATATTGTGTTCGTGGACAGTGCAGGAGAGGGTAATGAGCTCGTATCCATGTTGCTCAGGGCTGCTGCCCCGCGGAGCAAAGTAGCCACGTTCACTCTGCGCCGCAAAGCTTTCAGTTGGCCTGCTTCTCATGTGGCTCTCCTGCGGCACTAAGTCATCGTCATTATTTTTTCAGATTTTTCAGTTCAGAGAGCTGGAAGCAATAACATAACTGTGCTCTAGCCTGCCAGAGAAATATTTTCATGGCATGACGCTGAGGAAGCAAATTGCAGACCCTGAAGAGTGACATGAAGATGTTTAGAGACATTTGTGTGAATGAGACCTGACTTTTGGGTCGGGCTAGAGGGCTGCCCTGAGCAGAGAGAGAAAAACTTGGCATGGTTTTGTCCTTTTGGGACTGTCCTGTCTGGATCTTTTCTGGGAGAAACTAGTTGGCTTGTTCAGAAGTGAGATAGCACATTTGTAGTTGTGAAGGATTAGGAGGAGATCAGGGCCTGGGAATGAAATGGAATGCGTTAGCGTGATGATAATTACGTCTGACATATAAACCCTCTGGTTCACAGAGTTATTGGAAAGAGAAACAAGCTAGAGAAACAAGAAGCTCAAATGCTAAAACAGTGGCAGTTACAGAGCACGTAAGATGAATATCCAAATTGCAAAATTACTATCAAAGCTTGTATCCTTGCCAGTTTATATGGAAGGAGCAGTTCTAGAGTAAATGATGCCGTCAGAGTTCCTCTCGTGTAATCTGGGGCAATTTTTCCAGGTCAAAAATTAACATGTTGATAGGATAGCAGGCAGAAGCTTCATTAACAATAATTTTGTGAGTGGATTCATGGAGAACATCAGTTGCCAGTGGATCCGGTGCAGGTTTCTTTGATGAAAAGATTGCCTTTGCAGTGTGATTTGTCAAAGTACTTTCTGCAGAAGTTTATTGCTTTGGCATTGACAGGTCTGAAGTGGAATTTGTAGTTAAAATGAAAGAAGAATCAACCCACCTCCTCAAACTGTCCTGCTCCAGAGTGTAGGAGACATGGGTTTCGGTCTCAGCAATTTAAAATCAGATCTGAACTGACTCTGGGTCTACTAGGTGATTGGCTCTGGAATCAGATTCTCCCTTTCTGTGTTCAATGTGTATTTAAATACACACAGAAATGGAAGCAACTACAGAAGAAAATACAGTGTCAAGACATGGATCCTTTAGCCCTATGGTAAATACACTCAGCTGGGAGGTATCTAAATCAGAAGGAGCATCAGATGAAGGTCTGTCTTGTTATAAATAGCTGCCCTTCCAATCAATGAATATTCAAGGGTGAGCTCTTTTTATCTCTCATCTGATCTATACACTTATTTTTAAAAGATCTACATTTCATTCCATTGCACAAGCCTTTGCAAGGTATAATTCTTGCTTTCCTACCAGCCCAGCTTTCAGGGCTTTCAGATCAGCACTGAGTATATAAAGTCTAGGAAGGAAATGGAGTGTTGCATAGAAATATTTATTATTATTATTATACACTTAGGGATAATTCTTTGTTTGGGTAATTTACTGTTACTGTCATGGGATAATTCTCTTTTAAGCGAGCACATTGATGGCTACTAGCATGGCATTTTTACTGCTTGTAAGAACATAGGTCAGGAAGGGAGTTTCTGGATGCTGATTCTGTTCCCTTGATGTTGCAGTCAATCACACCATCTAACAAAATGCCATACGTTAACTTTTTCCCCTCTACTTATATTGGAAAAGTGATGAAGAACCTTAGAACCTTGTTCACATGGTGAGGAATGTTCAAGGAAAGTAAATCTTTGGTGAAATTTGTGCACATTTGTTCTTGAGCTGGCACTGCACCCTAACTTATATAGATCTCCCTCAATGGTGTGTAGTTTAATTCAGTCAGTTCCTGTATTTCTTGACTGTATGGCAATCCTTTTGTTGCAACACTGAAACTTAAAAAAGCGTATGTCTTGTGACCATACATGAAATAATAAGGAATGTTTTATACATTTCAGATGAGTAAGAGGCGTAGAAATAGATGTCAAAGTTTGCCCACAAAATTCAGAAAACTTCAATAGAAGCATTATACCCCATGGAAAATCTGTTTTCTGGTAATAAAACATGAGCAATTTCACTTCTTTCATGGTGTAGTAATACACGCTATTCTTCTTGTAAAAATCTGAGCAGTGAGAATGCAGGGATTGTGTCTGCCATCTTACTATAATTTTTCTTGCCATTATGTCTTTTATATGTCATTCAGACAAATTTCAAAGGTAGAGAACAGAGGAATTCCATTCTTGTGCCATGAGCTTGCAGCTTAAACTTCAAGTGAGATTACAGCAAATAAAGTGAAGAACTGCCCAAGGAGAAGGAGGCAATGAAAGAGGACAAGGAGGGAGCATCTTGGTCTTACGATTTTTCAGCTGAGACGTTCTCTTTCGGAGGTTAGGATATAGAGGAAGAAGTAGAAAAATAAAGCTCAATAGAGATTTAAACTTAGGGAACTTTGTTTTATTTGCTCATTTGTTCTGCTTATTAAGTATTTGTCTTACTCCTGGAGAGATAGTAGTTTCTTTTACCCTTCCTATGCGTTCATTTTAGTAATTTATCTGTGTGACTTTGTGCCACTAGTATGCACAGAGATCAAAAGAAATTCTAGTATAAGTAGAATTCACCCAAGTAAAACATTGGGATTGAGTGCCAGCAGAAAAAGCATTTGACAAAGTACAGGGAAGTAGATCTGAGATAATGCTGACTAAATAATAATCCATCACTGCATATCACACTGCATGGTAACTTCAGAGCACTCTAGTTCAGAGAAAGAAAAACATTTGGTGCTTTTATGGTTCCTGAAACTATTTGCCATGTATCTCTTTGGTGTGCCCTTCAGAAGAGCTGCAGGTTGAGCTAGATCTTTGTTTGTTAAGCATCAGTGCAG
The DNA here is from genome assembly GCF_011077185.1 of Oxyura jamaicensis. Classification (NCBI taxonomy): domain Eukaryota; kingdom Metazoa; phylum Chordata; class Aves; order Anseriformes; family Anatidae; genus Oxyura; species Oxyura jamaicensis. The sequence goes on from NC_048894.1 coordinate 147,488,551, forward strand.
CTTCTGAAGTCAACGGAATTTCCCTGATTTATACCTGAAAGATACAATAACATGCAAACTAATAATGTGCAGGAAGATGAATAAACATCCTTTAATTTTTTAATCAGTGGTTCATGTGTATTGGCTGCTTCCCACAGTTTTTGATAGTCTTATTTCATTTCCCTCTTGAAAGCCTTAGGCACCAATAACCTTGCAGAAAAGCATAATTTCTTTCCATCCTAAATTTTACGCTGTGAAATTTACTGGAGATCTTCCTCACACTGCCCTGAGCTTGTTAAATAAATTGACCTGAAGAGAGCTAGAGAAATGCTGAAGGATTGCAAAACCCATCTTTAAGGTTTGTGGACCTCGGGCTGGATGCCAGAGCCCGGAGTTAAGTGCCTTGGCTCCCACAAGGAGGGTTAGGGTACATCTACGTGAACAACTTTGTTCAGTGAGGGATCTATTCTGTCAGCAGAATGCGCTGTACATCTGTATGTCAATCACGGGATTGCGTAAGATTGCTGAAAGCATGCCAAGTATAAAGTAACACAAAAGGAGAGAATTAAGAGCTTTAACTGTAAGACTGAGCACATGTTTTATGTAGACGGAGGGGAAGCAGACCATGGCTCTCATCTGTGGTTTGGGGAATTGCAGGCGCTCAAACAATTACTGATGTCTGGGAGCTGAAGTGGTAATTGTGTGTATGGTCTCTTAGGGGTAACCTGTGATACGCAGCCTTTCAGTCACCATTAACATAAAGTCAAAGTCAAACATCTTTTGTAGCATTTACACTTACTCTAAAACAGGCTAGGAACATTCAGACGTTGTCACAACTGAAGGAGGAGTGGTTTAAGCTGTCACCTTTCTGCTGTTACCAGCTCTCATCTGAGACACACCACCCGCCTTTACAAGCGTGGATGGGTTTATCACGTCTTAGCATCTCGAGTGTGGATGCAGGTTTGTTGTGTTACCAGACCTGCCGTGAGTGATTGCAGGATTAAAGGCAAAGTTACTTAACAGGTGTTCCGCCAGCCACCAAAAATACCTCACGAGGGAGAGAAGTCACCCAACAATTGCAAGTGGAGCAATGGTGGGAGTGCTTGTTTGGTAGGAGAGCGTCGTGTCTACAGCACGTGCCCAGCAATGCAAATAAATCCACACGTACAAGTCACTCACGGGCTGTTAAATATGAAGATGGCACTTTTGGCTCCTCTGGAGCCTCCAGGTTCCCCTGCCCAGATTACTGGTGGTGAGGCAAGGATACCAGGAAAACATCGCTGTAGGCTTTCCCGGCCTCGTGCCTTCTACAGGGATTTGCTATTATTCATCATCAGACTACAACAGCTGGATGGGTTGGGCCTGAAGTCTGACATCATGGACTTGCTCATACGCTTGTAAGCAACCCCTTGGCTTTAGGCTAGTCTGTAGAGGGCACTCTTCAGCCCTTTGGCTGAAGCAAAGCCTGCACAGTGTGCATCAGGAGTGTGAGGGGGCAGGCAAGACCACAAGCAAGAGGTGCGTGACTGTGCGCTCCAGTGGTTAACTCAGCAAGGAACAAGGAGGTGGCTTCTCTACATCTCCATTGCCGCCTTCTCCTCTGCCACTTGGATGGAGCTGCACCTCATTTCGAGAGCCTAAAAGGTCACAGGACAAAACCTTATTGCTCCTTATTCGGGCTGGGGCAGCTCTGGGCAAGGCAGAGCTTCAGATCCCCTGAGAACCTGGGAGGGACTTACCAGATTTAGATGCCTTCGGGGTTAGGAAGCCACTGAACAGGATTTTTCATCATTTTGGACTTCAGTGTCTGTAGTTTGCTTCAGTTCTTTGGATTTGGCCCAGACTTAAGTATTTTCTCTCACTCCCTATCTGAAAGTTTATGGGTCAGTTCAAGACTTGATGAAATCAAAAGAAGCCTTTCCAGGAAGGCTTTCCAGGTTCGTAAGGATCTATCTATAAACTTCCAGTATAAACGAAGTAGCTAGTTTACAAGCAGATAGGAACACAGGAAAAATAAAACCTGCGTATTGTAGCACGGAAGACTATGCAGAAAAGCAGAAGAGAGACTTCTTTGAGGGGAAAAATGTAAAAGCTGGCTGATTGCTTTATCAGCCTCTGCAGTAAAAATAGTAATTACTGCAATTTAAGACTAATGAATAAATCACTGTATTAAAATGTGAACAAAAAAGTTTAACAAGTAATCATATGTAATCATTTGGCAGCTCTGTTATTAGTGTGGGCAAAGAAAGGTATTCACCTAACCTTTGCTGTAGCATCCATTGTTTTATTACTCCCCCCCCCCCCCCGAAGGATAAAATGCTCCATGTTCTCTGGCACAGTTTTCTTACGGCATGTCAGATGTCTGCATGGTTGGGCTCATACTGTACAGTTCCACAAATATCTGCTCACCTAAGAAAACACCACTGTGCAAACAGCTCCACTGAAATTGTGTGGCTTTTGTCACATCTGTGACATGGCTATGTCACGGACAGATATTTTCCAGCTCTGTTGTGTGCTCCTTACCACTTCCCTAATTTTACCCAACTGCTCCCCAGCCTGAATCAGCATCCTTCCTGGTTTTTCTGCAGCTGCTTTCCCTTTTCGCATGACGCCACAAAGGCTCCCGACCTTCCTCCCTGCAGTGCTCCTCTTCTCCTTGCCTCCCTGCCAGCACCTCCTCGAAGTGTCACAGGACACGTTGCCCGTGATTAATGTGTTTAGTTTCACTGGTGAGGCCTTTGTCAGTCTTGGTTTGTCCTGAAAAAAAAAATATCTGCGACGTAATTGCCTTGGAACTGCTTCATTTGCATTTGCTTTTGACTGCACAGCTGCTGATACCCCGGTGTGCTCCCAGGTCAGCTGTGTGCACAGCACAGGCCGTAATTTGGAGGAAAGTGGTGGTTATTGACCACTAACAGTACCGCTGGTGCTGTGCTAGCCATTGCTTTACATTTTTGTTCGAGTTGGAAAAACTAGTAGCCGAGTGAGTCACGAAACCCGCTGTAGCAAAGTTTGGTTGTAAATGAAAGAGGAACATTTCCATATTCTTCATTTGGCTTAATTCCTGTGCCTAATGGCTGTGTATATACCATAAACATTGTGAAGGAGCAACCATGGAAACACTTGTTTTCTTGCATTGCTAAATTTACTCTGGGTTGAATATTAACACAGCGCCTGGCATTACTTTAAAAGCAAAAATAGCTAAAGCGTGACTCACTGTGAGTCATTTACTGCTCGTCCTGCTATACTGCCTAGAGCTTGACATTGAACAAGTTGGCAGCCTGCGTTGCTACATTTTTTTTCTAGGAACTTTGAACACATTTCATTCTTGTGAATTCTCTTGTGCAACAATATTAAACACAGCAATGTGTTTATTTTGCTTCCAAAGTCGAATGAATCAGAAAATGGTGAAACAAGGAGTATTTTTCTTGGAGATTCTGGAAGAGCTGGATTCTGAGAATTATTTTTTAGCTGCAATAACAAAGTGATTGCATGGGTGTTAAAAGTTAATTACACTTTATCATGATTATGTAACCTATATTTTAAACATTTTAACTTTATTATTATTATTATTATTTACATTTTCAGCAGAGGCATGTGTGGAATCGGAGTACGGAGCCTGTAGTTGAGAACGTTTTCTCTTTGGTTGGCAAAGGATTTCGGAGGGGAAGTCAGTCAGCTCTAAGGGGCAGACAAAACAAGGCAACTGTGTTCCTATTGGCCTCGGTATTTAAAAGGCACACCCTAAATATGGTGCTGGGTATCCGACAGCGAGTAGCTTGCTGGCCGACTGTGGGAATGCCTCTGAAAGATCACCTGATTTCGGTCAGATGGGAAGGGGTAATGAGAGAGGGCTGAAACCAAAAGCAGCGTGCTGAGGCAACCATGTGATGATAACCTGAAATACACTGGCAGGGCCAAATATCGCTCCTCAGTATGCTAAAACTCGGTTTCCAGCTAAATGTCATTTCTAACTAAAAGTCACTTCTGAGAACAAAAGATAACAAAACCTTAACATGCTTTAATATTTTCCATACTCCTTTTTTTACATTTTAAAATTATCACCATGGCTTGTGGAGAGCAAAAAATTCATTGAAGGGAAATCTTATGCTATCAGCATGCAACCATCTGCCTGTGTTTAAAGGATTTACCGGAAAACAAATTAAAATACCAGTAAAATAAGTTCAAAACATCTGGGCACAGTTAACAGGTTTGTTATCTACCTCTTCCTTGAACTACAGATGATGGGAATAGAGACTGGATGGTGTGTTCATCCGTAGGTTTAATAATACATACTGTTGCAGGAATCTTTATATATATACTGTTGCAATCTTTATAAGCTAAAGAGTTTTTTCTATCTAATCTGTTAGAAACCAACTTCAGAAATTCGATTGCAGTGGTTTCCCTATAAAAATCCTCATTATGATGACTGAAAAGAGAAGCAAGAACAATCAGTTCAGCTTAACAGTGGCATCCTGTGCATTGTCCTGATGTGCACTGCTCTATGATATCTTAACACAGATTTATGAATAAAGGTACACGCATAACTGCACTGAAGAGAATTCTTCTCTTCAAGACTTGAAATTGTTCAGTAAATTTAACTAAAATAAGGCTAATAAGACTAATTCTTCTATAGGTTTTCCTAACAATCATACCAAAAAATGATACCGTGTAATTTTCCTAGATAAAAAAAAAAATGACTGTGTTATAGCAAACAGTGTAAAGTGGGACATGGTTCTGATGTTTTTCTGTGTTACCTCTTTGACAGTGACCCCCAAATCACTGTTATTAAAATGGTTTCAGTAGTTACTCATGATAGATGCTCTTTAGCAATCTCTTCAAAGCCACTGAATAGGCTGTACCTCAGCCACACCTCCAGACATGTTATGCAGAATATAGACATGAGAATTTATGTTAAGAGTAAGACTGTGCCTTTTAAAAGACAGCTCTGTGTAGGAGGCTTTTCTGCTCCGAGGATCATCAGAAAGATTGGAGCTGCCTAAGGCATGATATCTCTTGGGCATCTCCATACACGCTGTGCAAGTGATGTTTCTATTAAGCTGTAGCAAATTATTCCCCTCACCGTGCGTGTGCTTCTGTGTACACATCCACACTTATCAACACGGAGAGGATGGGCAGGGCAGTGACGTGGAGTCTTTCTCTTTAGGACATACCAGAAGACGATATGCTGAGCTCGAGGTTAAGCTCACAGGAGCAAGGTAGTCTGTCATTGAACGTGAACTTTATTACCAAGTGCTAACTGCTTTCCATAAATGCCTAAGACGCACACTGTTGAATTGAAACTGGCATCCTGTTACATCTCCATCCTAAAATGACAGACAAAAACTCTCAGTTCTCAAATCGCTTTCTGTTCCAGTTATGAATCCAAGCTGATTCTCCTTAATATTTGCAAGTGATAGAACAAACAGAACACATTTTATAAAGCTGTAAACCACGTGCACAGTGCTGAAAGACTTCACATCCACTCAACCACTGCAGGCAGCAGGGATGTCCATCTTGTTGCATTCTTCTCTTGGGTGTTCCAAGCGTGTTTGAAGTATAATATAGGAACCAATATGACTGTAAGATGTCAATGGAAAAGTGACTAACAAAGCAGTAACAAATTGTATTCTATGGATATATTAAGTTTCAGCATTGCCTTCAGCTGCAGAATGCTTTTTTTCCCACCCTTCAAATTCATCTTATCAGGTACATCTAACCTGGAGAACTCTTACTCATATATAATGGGTAGGATGCTTAGGATAAAATTCCTTATTGCCCATAAGCTTTGAATAATATTCTTATTACTAAGCAAATTTGACATAAAATGTAGTGCTTGCATAGCATAAGCTACAGATGGCCAGAAAAAAAAAAAAAAAAAGACTGTTCTTTGTCTTTTGCCCTGGTTTTTGTGACTGTGCCTTTGTAGAACCAACCTTACTGACTAAGGTTGTCCTTTGAGCCTTTAATCTAGAATGTAGTCCTTCTTACTGCAGTTTGTCAGAGGTTGATTCACAAACATAGTCATACAAGATCCAGAAGCATCGTTGGACTGACTTAATCACTATCACCTTTTGAGAAAAAGAGGCTGTGTGTTAAACTGCGTATTTCTAAGCAGCTGCCAAATTCTTCACTTTTTCAAAAGCCATTAGTCTTGCAGATTTCACTACTTCTTTTTTTTTCCTCACTCATTAAAATCTGTGGCAAGACTTTTATACTAATAGTGGCAGGATTAGTAGACAAATCTCCCTGAGATTAACTATTGAACAGAGACAGTTCAAAGATACTTGCAATTGAAAAGATCTTCCAGTCAAAAAATTCCACACTCTTGGAAAAGTCAAGTCACCAAGGAAGATGGGAAAGAGAGGAGAGATGCTATTCTCAATGCAGGTTAGAGACTCCTACTTGAATGCATGCCTAGCTTGTCTATTTCAGATCTAGCTAGCTAGCTGTGCCACTTGAGAAATTCAAGATCCTGAGAGTTAAGTTCTTGTATACAGTGCACATTACAAAGTTAAGTTCCTAAATCCCCGTTTAGGAACCTAAGGAACCATTTAGGAGCCGTCTTTTTGGTTTCTATATAAACTTGGAGTATCACTTCAGTTCCTTGGTTGAGGAGCTTGGTTAACATCTTTATTATGTTGCCCTCTGTATATCAGGGAAAGCCTGCAGCTCAGGGTGAGTATCTCCAGACATGTGCAGACATATTGAGTTCCTCTGCCTGCGTTGTCTCTACATCTAGCCAGCTCAGTGCCATGCAAATGTGGCTGCACAAATTCTGAATCAGCAGCACTCTCCATCTGCTCACCCAGGGGAATGGGTGAAGGAGCTGTGTTTACACCTACAACCATATGTATGAGGTACATATGTCCTCAGATTCTTCAGAATTCCAGGGAACGAAGAGCATAATTAGAACAATGTGCTCATACTTCTGGGTATACAGATGTCTCTACATGTGGGTTAATTTGCTTTTGCTGCTTGTTCTCCTGAGCAGAGGTCAAGCCCCTGCTTGAGACATCGGCATCATGAATATGACACTGGATATCTTAACACAGCATCATTCCTGTATTTTTTAAGCAGGTAACAATATGTGGCAGGAACAGAGAAGCTTTTAAGAAGTTGTCAACCTACTGACATACCTTCTCTTTAAAGAGGAACTAAAGAAAAAAGAACATTCTGTATGTAGGATGTATGAAGATTGTACCAAGATTACTTGAGTTGTTTAAAGAAAAAGGTCAAGATGTTTGTAGTTCAGGTATTGTCTTAGACCTTAGTAAAATACTACAAAATGTGAATCAGTTGATGACTATCTGTGATAAGCAGGTAAACAAAAGATTTATTTCCCAATGGCTTTTTCATATGATGGTGACAAACTCCATTGCACAACAATGGTCACATTCCAAAGTTGCAACCAGGTTCTGGAGGGCTTAATTTCACAACTGCTTACTGTGTCCTATTGCATTACAGTGACCTTTCAATAAAGAAGGGAGATTGCTGTTTGTTTTTTTTTGTTTGTTTGTTTGTTTTTTAACTTAAAAACCAAATGAGGATATAGTGCAGTACCCTACTTCTACATAACGAATTTGTCCTTGATATTTTAAACTGTCCTCTAGTTCTGAAGGTTTTTGTTTTCTACCTTTTCATTAATCTTATGATGTGCAGATATAGTTAAGGTTTGCATTTATACTGGCAATAAAGTCAACTGTAAACAACAACAAAAAAGTAATTTATGATATTGAGAAGCAGACCGTAAAAGTTTGTTTCTCTGCTATCAAACCTGTATCAAACCTATATCATCCTTCTGACATCAATACAATGAAATAATACATTTAATATATTGTTTAGTGGGTTTTTGCTTTTTTTTTTCTACTTTTTCTAAGGTAATGTGATGGTTTTACTCGAGTGGGCAACCGAGCTCCACCACAACCGCTCTCTCACTCCTCCCCTCCTCAAAGAGGAAGGGGGAGAAAAGACAACACAAAGAGCTCGAGGTTTGAGATGAGAATGATTTAATTAAGGAAAGGGGAATGGGGAGAAAGAGAAACAAAAGAAACAACAAGGCCGCGCGGAAGCACAGAGAGAAAGAAAAAAAAAGTTATTCTCTACTTCCCATCAACGAGCGATGTTCGGCCACGTCCCGGGAAGCAGGGCCTCAAAACGCGTACCGGTTGTTCAGAAGAGACCCTCCCCCATGAGAGCCCCCCTTTTATTGCTCAGTGTGACATCAGGTGTTATGGAATATCCCTTTGGTTGGTTTAGGTCAGCTGCCCTGGTGATGTCCCCTCCCCATCAATTGCCCACCCCCAGCCTGCTGGCTCTTGGGGGCCTGGAAGGAGTTCTGATGTTGTGCCAGCACTATGCAGCAATAGACACAACACTGGAGTGATACCAGTGCTGTTCCAGCTATGAGTGCAGAGCACAGCACTGTGTGGGCTGCTGCAGGGAAAGGTGACTCCATCCCAGACAGACCCAACACAGGTAAACTTATGAAGCTCTGTTTTCTGAAATCATTTGATTGAAAAAAAAGCAAATCAAAAATTAAATCATATTAATATGATGTGAGAGGGAATGTGAAAATTAATCTAATTATTATTTAATTCTTGGCTTTTACAATTTATTTTGTGCTCCTAACATTGACTACACAGTGACTTGTCTTGAGGGTTGAATTTTAGTAGCATGAAGCACTCTGCTACAAGTACATCCTTATTTCATCATGTGAAACAGTTACGTAGTCATCAAAATGAGTGAAAAATCACTGTGAAGCTGATAAATGAAGATGGTATCCAACAACCAGAGAGAGCACGCTGGAAAGGCTAGGTCTGCAATGAAGAATAATTTAATATCGGCCCTAGGCTGGACAGTTAGATTGAAGCCCAACAGACACTAGCCATAACCAAAAAAGACCAGGTAGGTAGTTTCTTAAAACAGTTGGGTCTTAGATCATTTGTGGCCCAAAGGACGGTGAACATTATTACATTTAGACGTGAGCAGGTATTGTGGATGGTGTGTAGATTGCGAAGTTTTGAGTAAACTTGCTCAAGATAACTGCACAGTAACCAGTGCATCCATTCTCAGCTGCAGACGTAGGTCTGGCTCTGGGAGATGCTCTCAGCGAAGGAAGTATGAGGCTGCTAGCACTGACCCCGAGCCGTCAGTCGTGGGCTGATCTGATCGGGTGCAGGCGGATCTGAGTGCAGAACAACCGCAGCTCACCAGCAGATCCCATAACCTCTGCTGTGTGTAATCATAGCTTGGATGCTTTCAGCCTGAGCTGCAGCTGTGCTGGCAGCTGGCAGCCGTGACACCTGGACTGCTTTGCCTTCAAGCCACCAGTGATTTTCCAGCACAGGCAGAGGTCAAACATCCCCCTCCCCCCCGCCCCCCAAATTCAGTGAGAATTAAGCTAAATGCATAGCAGCAGCTTGGAAGCGGTCTGTATTGTCAGCATCAGCAGAGGTCTTCAGCAGAGCCCGGAGCTGTAATGAAATTCCTAGCTGAGAGGAAAGGGCTCTTCCAGACAGAAAGTCTCCCCCATTTCCACCCAAGAAGGAAGCTTTCCGTGGTGCCAGCGAGTCTGAAGGCAGTGTGAGCAATTAGCAAGAAAGAGTTTGAAAATACCAAAGAAGCCCGGGCTGCTCAGGAGTGGAGACGCTTGGGATTTTTCAGCCTGATTAGCTCCGCTGACAGAGAGATGATGTACGCTAATTACAGCTCCTTAACCTCCTTAGAAGCGGTTGCATAAAAGCACACAACATCTCCCCGTCGAAACGTAAGGCGCTGCAGCACTCCCCGTCTGCGCTGGTATGCTCAGACCGTCCGTACAACCCATGGACCGGCCTGGATGATGCACGGGAAGGTGTGTCTGCGAGCCAGCCTGCCAGCGGTTGCGGGCAGGGGAACGGGAAAGTTTCTCATTAAGACGTGTGGCTGAGTAATGTAAGCCCTGATAATATCTCTTTGGGTCAGTGAACCTCTGAGCACGGATCACCAACGCTGCAGTGTACAGTCAGTGGTCTGTAGTGCAGGTCCCGTCCAGGTGTCAAGGGCAGTGAAGTGTTTTTCATGCAAAATACCATTTTCGTTTTGCTGCGTGATATTTTCCATTCTGATTTGTTTTATACGCTGTCTTCCTTGTAACGAGAAGAAATAATGACATTCGATTTATAATAGGCAGCGTAATGAATTCCGATCGCTCAGCATTGTTTCGAGGGGGAAGGAGAGATCAACACGATATTTAAATTAACTCTTTTTAAATAAAAAGTCTCGTCATAGATAATGGCTGTCACTTTTTTTTTTTTTTTTTCCAGGAATTATAATAATAGGATGTTTTCGAACTATTTCTCAACACGTTTTTTCAGGTGGTTCATGAGACAGATTGTTTAAGGCTTAAAATAGAAAGGCAGTCTTCAGGAGGAAAATTGTTATTCTCTATAAAATAAACAACCAAAGACTTGAAAAAAGATCAAATAATACATTCTGTTCTGCTTATTTTCTAGACTAATTCTCTTTAAATTGACGGTAATACCGTCACTGAGTTGTAACATCAAAATGCATTTCTCTTACAGAAATTAATTCATAAACAATAATTAATAAGGGATGTTTTGTATATGTAGCACAACAATTTAATCTGGAAAACCTTGCATACTGCTTGGTCTTAGTTGTATGAGACACTACAGGAAAATGTGCCACAGCAAGCACTTCCCACCATCATAAAGCATGCCTTGATTTTAGGCAGGTCATCAGTACCGTGGCAAATGCCATTCCTACTGTATAGGAAACTTTCTCCAGACGTTCCATACACCTTTGGTTTAATGTTTGTTTTGGACATTATTTATGTGAAAATGAATATTTAAGTGAAACCAGATGTCTGTAAACATGGCAAAGATATGTTAGTGCAGGGTTGTTTGTTTTTTTAATTGAGAAATTGCGTCTTCTGACGGATAGATGTTGGGTGAGGGGAGTTTCTTTGTCCCCAGGTCCTGGTGCAACCATTGTCGTTGAGTCTCTGGACTTCTCAGCTTCTCTTCAAGAACTGAGCTGGAAGCTATGTGATTGCTCTCTCTCCAAAACCTAGCAGAAGTACAGTATTTTGGTGTAGCAGTAAGTATACAAATAATGTTCCCAGATGAGATACATGAATTCTTATGCTCAGAATTAAGTATGTGAAGCGAAGGAGGTAACAAAGCATTTGGAGTGCTGTTAGAAACACACGTATTATGTTTGAACACACTATCGACTAGCTCAACGTTTGTCCAGAAACATTTACGACTGCAAAATGTATGGTCTAAGGCTCTACTCAGAGCCACTGCTGTCTTCACCCAGCACCATTATTCTTAAAGCTTGTGCTTAAAAATACTCAGACTTTGGATCGTTTGTAGTCATCAGTGTGGTCAATTTAAGTAGGATTTTTTTTTCCTTTTACTAATGTCTTTAGGATACCCTGTATATGTTACCTGATGGGTATACATTTACGTGATGGGTATACGCTCACTTCTGTAACTACCTGCCCCTGTCAAGCTGCGTTCCCACTATGGGTGGGCTCTTCTGGTTAGAGCCCTACCTCAAGGCACTCCCTGCACTGCCTGCAGCTCACTTCTTTGCTTTACAGCCCCGCAGTCCCTCCATTTTTGGGCAGTGGCTGACGGATCATGTTCTGCAGTTTTGCTGTCATGGTGGCTGTGCCATCAAACCAGATCCTGTGCTTGAACAGATCTGCTAGAGGGTCCTCTGGGAAACAGCCTGGCACCAGAGCCCTTCCCAGACCTGCAATCTGGTTTGTCCTTACTGAGGGGCCAGACGCCTCCTGAGCCTGTGCTGCGATACCAGACACGTGGAGGCTCGTGTGTCTGTGCTGAGTTACACTGAGCAGTAAGTAATGGCAGGCCCTGCACACATCCTTACTCTTCAACCTTGCCTGCTGTTGAAATAAAAACAACAGGAGGTGCATTCTGGGTGATTTCTGCTAATTCAGCTGATATTCCAGAAAGTCTTTTTAACTCTTCTGTAGAAAGCCTAGAGCAAATGCTGTTTAATATGCTTGTGTAATAGTCAATAAATTAAACTGCTTTGGTAGTGTGTTGTGACTGCATTGGTTTTGGAAATAACAGTGGATAAAGAAGACATGCTTGAAACATTAGGAGAATAAAACACACACACACAAAAATCCCTTTTCTGCTGTTTTTATTATTCTTGATTTACTTCTGTGAACTAATTTTCCTTGAAATAGATTTTGTGTTAAATCCTCCTGCTCACCACCAGATTATTTTTTTTAATTCATTTTGATTAAGCCATAGTCTGATCAGTAGTAGCTGTTCAGAGATTGTGTGATGAGGCTGCCCAGCATGAAGCCCATGTGCTAGCATAGTTCCTATAGTTCCTTTTATTTCTCAAGGCCTCAGTTGGCCTTGCCAGGGATTCTGTGTACCTAATTTGCCCCTAATTTTCATTTCCCCATTTCCATTTCATTATTTTCAAGAGTATTCTATTTTTTCTACTTTTAGTTTTACTAGGTTATTTTTCATCCTTGATCAGTATTTTTGTTTTGTGATGCTGCAAGCGTAGGCACGCAGCTGTCTGTGGCAGCTGTGAATTTTGTCCTAAATTCAGCAAATCTGCTGCTGTCTGTACCTATTCTGAAGCTGTGGTTATCTGTTTCTTGCTGCAGGGTAATGCTGAAGTCATGCAGTGCAACCACCCAGGGTATCCACCCATAACGTGAGCAAGTCCAGTGTGACTTTCTTTTAAAAAGCTGCCTTATCCTTACAGGGTTTTGCAATACTGAGGCCTAAAGTTCAGCGAGCTTTTCTTCCTGCCCTAGCAGAAACTGAAAATAACTTACATTTCCAGAAAGGAGGGAGTGTGTAATCATGTAAAAGACTGTATTTACAGAAAATGTCATGATAGAATTTTACATCTCTTTATTCAGCAGATGCTCTGCAGTGCTATAACTCTTTTTGCTAAACCTGAATTTCGTGACTGATTAATCTGTAGTACCTGCTCGTGCGGTAGAGTGACTTATCAGAATGAATTGAAAATGAAATTTCAAGTTTTTCATTTCAGAACTGAAGCACACATCTAAATCCATTGAGTAAGTTCTGGATCTACAGATTTAGACAGCTTGGAAGTGAATAGTAAATGCCCAGCGTAGTTCAGCTGTTTCAAATAGCAGTCACTAGAGTAGGTGAAGCAGCAGTTTATGTATTCTGATTTCCTGTCCCGTGACAGACAGGCATACTGTGTTGGAGGAAAGGACAGAAACCCAGGCAAGGATCATTGCGCCTAAGGAAAAAAAAGTCTTGACTTCCTCATTGAGAAGTTCACGTGTAACCCTGAAGAAATCCTTCTGGTTGCTTCACAGAGAATGTGGGTGGGATATTTAGGCGCTTCAGTTATGCATTTTCAGTTCTTTTTACATCACTCTCTTGGTGTTCACACTTCCAATAAAGAGGTCTGCATTTCACTGCACATGATCTCGGTGCATTCTAAGAAGTACGAGGCATCTGAGCCGTGCCAACGGGCAGAGGTTATACCCTGCCAGCTAAGATACTGTGAATGGAAATAGTAGTTCCCGGTCCATTGTGACTGAGAAAGAAAACCAGCTAGCTGGTTTTTGAAATATCCCTTTCTGACTATTTAGACCTTTCTGTGTATGACATTATCTCATTACGTGCTTGACGGCTGCCTTTGTTGCTGCTCTCAATCTTCCACTTAAGCATCTTCATCCGTGCCCTTGTGATACCTTGCTAAGCATAGGAGAAGCTCCAGGACAAAGTCCTGTCCTCCTCCTCCAAGTGTCTCTTCACAACCGCTCTGCCTTACTGCATGGAGACAACTCTAATCTAATTATGGGTGGGCAGATGGCGTGTTGTGATTGCTCTTCCTCATCGGCTGCCAATCCTGTGCATCCTATTATTTGTTACCCCGTCTTTGCTACCACCCCCAGACCAGCCCACTTGTTTGTCTCCTCCACCTGGTTTGTCTTGCCTTTAGGTTGCTTGCTTTGGAGAAAAGATTGACGTTTTGCTTAGGATAATGCTGCTCGGACCAGGTTGGCATTCAGGTGCTGCTGCACTGTACGTATTACATAATTGTAATACTTTTGCAGAGATGGAACAGATTTATATAAAAAGAGCCCAATTATCTTCCAAGATGCACCACATGCAAACATTTTGTAGGCTTAACTATGAGCAGAAGCTTATATCACATACATCTAAATAGAGCTACTTTGGCAGACTCCCTGTGACAAGAGCCAGCATTCTATGAATGTAATTTAATCAATGAACTGTATTTAAGCCACTGAAATTTATTCAGTCTAAACAAATCCAGACTCTTTCATGACAAATGTTTAATCCTTCGAGATTGCATAACTGGGGGATTTAGGGATTAGTTAGCTTTGAAAATAGGTCAGGGAAAACATCTACATTTGGTTAAAAGCTAATTAGCAAGGAAATAAGTAAAATAGTAGAAAAGATTTAGAAAAAGTCCTTTGCAAAATGAGTTTTATGTAACAGTACAAAGAATATTTTCTATTTATATAAGTGATGCAAAGCCCTGTCCCCCACTTTGTTTACAGTGGTATGATTCAAGGGAAACCACTAAACCAATGGTGCAACTGGGAGCAGCGTTTGGAGCTATGTATTTCAGTTCTCATGTGTCCAGTGCTTTGGAGTTACTGATGAACTTCATTTAATTTCCTAAAAACTTTGAGATTACTCTTAAGATTTGTGATTCTCAAATATGGTCAATATCAAAATCTGCAGTGAAAATTGGGGTATAATCCTAGAAGTGGGGTTATGGCAGGAAAAACCTAGGAATCATTGCACAAGGACCAGCCACCGAAGTCTGAATTCCTTCCCTCAACTACTATTCATCCAACTTTTCTTTCTCACTTCACCTCTTTTGCCCTCTGAAACAGGTTCTCTGCTTTCCAGGGCCGCCTGGCATCTTGGAATGGCTTGTATTGTCAGACGTTATATAGTCTGGGTTTGGAAGGGCTTTATTCTGTCTGGTTATTGGAGAAATAAGTTCCAAACCACCCTACAAACAGGTGCCTGAAGCCTCATCTTTGTGATGCACAGAGAAAGAGGTGCTGTCTCTGAGATGCACTGTGCAAGTAAGTCTTCATAAATTTGTGCATTTGAGTGTTGCAAAAAGTAAAAAAATAAATAAAATATCTTCAGAACGGCAGCATGGGTGATAATGCAAAATGTGTTCCCATTTACAGGGATGACACAGAATTTTTTTTTCACCTCATGAAATTTCTGTGTAATGCACTCAATGCTTAGCAATTTAACATCAGCAAAACTAAAATCCACCACAGCGCTGGATCTGCACAATTTTCTAGGCAAATGAACAATTGAAGAATATTCTAAAACCAGAACAAAACAAAACAAAAACAAGCAAACAAAAAAAAAAAACAACATGACTTTTTATTGGCTACAGTGTCTCAATCTCCAACATATCCCACATAAAAAAAAGAACGTTCTCAACCTCTATATAGTTTGCTGTAAAGTTATCTGATTTTGTAATTCATATGAATGCAATTCCTGCAACCTAGTCCTTTCTCTAACAAAACAGACATTTGCCCTGAGTAAGGACT
This sequence comes from Oxyura jamaicensis, assembly GCF_011077185.1. Classification (NCBI taxonomy): domain Eukaryota; kingdom Metazoa; phylum Chordata; class Aves; order Anseriformes; family Anatidae; genus Oxyura; species Oxyura jamaicensis. The sequence goes on from NC_048894.1 coordinate 147,504,128, forward strand.
GTGGGGATTTAGGCTACTGTTTATTTGTTAGAGGTTTTTCAACTTTCTAAAATTTTGTAGTTTCGAGGTGACCTGAATGTAAGGAACCAATTTGTCTCTTCCCCGAAACAGTTATATCCCAGGAACACATGCAGTCTTTTATTTTCTACCTGGAAAAGAGTTTTAGCAAGTGACAGTGTGTATTGCAGGCGTGTAATACCCAGATGGCAGCTTTGTTATAGAAACATTGAAAAGTGTGCTAGAGGTTGAGCTGAGCATTCAAATTAGGTAAACTAATAATGAAACTCATTACTGGCCTGGGAAGATGAGAAAGGAGAAAAAATACTCAGCAACGTGTGAGTCATTCACCTGTGATCCAAAATTCAGCATCGCAGTCCCTTCTAGTCCTATGAAAATCTTCCCTTCTTTGGTTCTGTAGAAATAATACCCCCTTTGTTCTTTGCTGTTTTCAAATCTCATTTTTATAAGCTATTATCTTCGATGCGGTGCTTCTCAGTTACCTCATTCCCTGTTAGCCACCTGCTCAGATGGTTTTATACGCATCTATTTTATTGTCTTTCTCAACAGAATACATTAAATTCTGATTCAGCTGAGAAGCACAACTGCCCAGCTGCCTCGAGGTTGTCTGGGGGCCATCTGAGCAGCAAAAACCAGCGGAATGCAAAGATGGCCCAGGCCACTTGTCTGCTCTGTGAGCCGTGCTGTCAACACAAGGGCTGGATGCGTGTGCCTCAGAGAGGAACAGCATTGTTTGGAGCTTTAATGTCTGAGCCGCAACGTTTGGAAAACATTGTGGAGTCTGCACAGATCCATGCCTGATAGAAACCTGCGTAATTTCAGAGTTCATTTGAGAACTGGAATGTCTTGGGTCATAAGTGCCATCTCATTCCTTTTGTCATTGGGCTTGACAGGAATGACAACAATAGCCCAGAGTAGGATTTTCGTTTGCTGAACAGATTAAAATAGAAAATTTTCTATCTATTGAAAATTGTGAAAATACTTGCTAAGAAAAAAATTGGCAAGTTGTTGCTCTGAACTGATATCCAGCAGTTGACTTGAACTGCGGTGTTCTTGTTTGTGTAACCTCTACAAAGCTGGCAGGAATGGCACTTCCAGCTTCAGGAACATTAAGTCTTCTTGGATGCATCTCCTCCTTCCAAAACCTACCTCCTGCTTCGTTGGCTTGCCATGTTGGAAGTCTTAAACTTTGTCCCTTATTGGGACAAACAGTCCCTTTTTGGGGCAGGCAGAGAAACTGTGATGGTGGTGGAGCCTCCTCTTGACAACATGCCCATGAAATCTGGGACACCTATGTGTGATGAGAATATTTTGTGTTCACCAAAGTTCCTTTCCCCCTTCAGGAAATCAGAAACATGCTGCTGACATGAAGAAAGATGCACAAATCCAGAACGTGTTCCCAGAACATATGAAATTGGGCAGTTCTACATTTTTCTCTGAAACTCTTACATTGCAGAATTTGTGGTTAGCTTTAATTGATAATCACTTTCTCATAAATTTAAGACAGAAGCAGATTCAGAGCCACATCTGTTTTGTGGGACTTTCTGCAGCATCCTGTGTCAGCTGGCAGGATTTGCAGGAAATTGCAGGATATTAGAGAAATAGAGAACTGACGTTTAATACAAAGGTCTAGACAACATTTATTTTCTGCTCTTGAGGATTTCATTTCAACATCTGTACTAAAATGTTGAATTTAGTAAGTTTCACTGAGAGACTCAGCCTGTTCAGTGGTATCCAGCTTTGTCTTTAATTTTTGTAGTTCACCAGTCAAAAACAATTTTTTTTTTTTTCCTCAAGACCATTCCAATTTCAGTTAATTCCAAGCATTAACTGTAATCCTGAATCCCCTGGTAAAACTGTGTACATAAAAATGAAGATAGCATAAAATACCCACTCTGGACAATTTTCACAAAAGCCAACAGTTGTCTATGACATGGAACATACCAGGCTCCCTTACAGGGGCATTAAATCTGAGCAGCAGGGTTCATTTTATGATGCAGTACTATGTGCTTTTGATGTTGACTTTCATATGCAGTTGTTGACGACCCAGATTTTGGTTTTAGCTTTCAGTTACTGTCGAGTTCACTGCATTTTCTGATGGGAACTAACATAAAAGAATAACTGTTATACTAATGAGGGAAGATGGGACAACGGGATGACCTTTTTGATACTTTACGGTCTAAAGACAAACAAATCAACACAAAAGCGTTTGATACATACCCCCTACCCCCCCCTCCCAAAAAAAAAAAAAAAAAAAAAAGATTTGTGCTCAAATCAACAACCTGAATTACAGTCCCAAAGCCAAGCTGTGCCTATTGCTGTTTCTGTGTTAACTTGAGCACATACTTGTCCTTTATTGTCCTCTGAGAAATATGGGAACACAATCGCAATGACAGGTCAGTCATAACTGAATGCTGTTTGAAACATAATAGTCATTTTACAGTCAACTTTTTATATTTGTTGCGTCACAAAGATTTATTGAAGAGATAAAAGTGGTTATGGAAAACACTGTCCAGTAACTATGGCAACAGTTATTTGATCTCACAATAATTAGCTTAGCATTTGGTTGCACAATACTTTCACAATACCTCCTTGGTTAGTTCATTAAACAAAATTAGCTTTTGTTTGAACTTTCATCATTTGTTGTTTTAAGATTAGTTTAAGTTCAAAAGAATTGAAAAATATATTTTCAAGCTGCTATTGTTCATGAGTAATTTATGCTATAAATGATTTTCTTTCACTTCTTTATGCAGTAACACTGAATGTATAGTTCTAGAGGTATTTTATGGGTTTAGGGAAAATTACTTAATATATGAGTATAGCTGTATACACAATGTCAGTACAGAAGACTTGAGTGCCAGCATGAACATAGGTATGTACACACACATAATTATGATATCCCCATTAAGGGGATATCATAAATGCTGCAAAGGCAAGCTTGCACACTGAGAAGTGTATGAATTAAAATGATTATTTTATCTCCCCCTCAGTCTCTGCACCTGAGCAATCAATCAGATATCCTTTAAGCTATGTAGTCATGGTTTACTTTTATCTCTTAATTCTTGAAGAATTTTGTATTCTTTACCTTGTTTTACATACAGTCAGTGCCTTTTTACTTACTGCTGCTATGGGTATTGCTTAGTTATTAAATATCAAGACTTCATTGTATTAAACTCAAGATACAAGCACACAGTACAAAAGGCTGGCTCGTTGTTAATTGCAGACCAATCAAACCTTGTTTTCATGTGGAGTTAGTACTTCTGTTGTGCCTTTTTTTAATGACACTCATTAACTGCAGTATCTGTGAGCATTAATGAATTTGTTTTTACATTACCCATATGAGAGGATTATTGTTATTCCAACTTGACAGATGGAAAACTGAAATTTCAGAGAGATTAACATGGGTGCTTTTGGTGCCTTATGAGAAGTGTAGGACTTGGTTTATCACACTTAAACGGCATGCAGTTCCACTGACTTCAGCATTTATGCTAGCAGTATGCAGTCTTACATCAAGTTTCATAGGTCATCTCAATTCTCTCCTTTTCTGAATTTGGAATAAGGAAACTCCCTTTCTAACTTCCCTCTTCCTTCCCCTGCCAGTCTCCTGTTCACTCCACACCCCTCAGGCTGATCTTCCCAATCGTCCCCTTCCCTTTCTAAGGCCTTCTTCTTATCCCATTTGGATCAGAAAACCTATTCCTCCATGCAGTTTAGGCATTTTCATCCTTTCTTCTTTCTGGACTTGTACCCAGTCAAGATGAAATCTCAGTATCACTAAGGCCAGATTTTTTTGGTTTGAGAATGTGCAGATTTCAGGTTTTCAGAAAGTCATTGTGCATGGAGAGATTCTTATAGGAAAGCCAAAAATTATTCCCAACATAGAGATGACTTGAGCTTAACTTCAGGTACCTACTCAGCACAAAATGACCTTGGAGCTGTCCAAAGAACAAATTATCAGAATTATGGAGGTAATGCTGCATGATTTTCTTAGCTTTTTGGGTTTGGTGAACTGGATACACTTTTTTTTTTTTTTTTTTTTCTTTTTTTGTCTGAAATTCAGTCACTCCATCAATTTTAGTCAAAGTGAATACCATTTAGCAAAATTTAGCCTGATATTACTGTCTTACTAACACTGCCATTTCTAATAAAACAGCTAAATCCAGTGTTTGCAAAAATAGATATATTTTTGAGTATGAAATATACATGAAATGTATCTATATGAAATACACATATACTATAAATACAAATATACAATATACATGATATGCATATATATGAGATGAAATATATATATTTTTGAGTATGGAATATCATTAATTTACCTTACTTAATGCTATCTTTATAAGATACCTTTAAAATTTCATCTTGAGAGAAATGTATAGAACTCTTTTTCTTTAGTAATTAATATTCTTTGATTGAAACTCTTCCTATATTACTGCACTATGTATGCAATAGTATTTATGATTGTTCTTCACAGATACAACAGAAAAGTGGCAGAAAAAGTTGAGCGTGTATGGGAGGGACAAAGTTTTGGGGCTGATACAGACTATGGTTATTTTCTGTGGTGGAGTGTTCTTAGGTTTATTCTCTTTTAGCACTTACGAGAGCCTAGCAGCAAACTTTGGAAAAGCTTTGGTCAGAGTGTATCCAAATTTTAGCAGTAAATATATTTGGTCCTGTCTCAGCAAATCTGTTCAGCTATGGGACTGCTCTGCTCAGTTCTTAGCACAGACAGTATTGGCAGAATAGCAGAAATACTGGAGAATTCTGCTTGATGACCTCGTATCTCACCAGAATATATGCTAAGTGGCAGAACCGATGTACTGCATTGGCATAAGCTTTGGTCAGGCCAGAAGCAGAAGCCAACTTTTATGTTTAACAAATGGTTTGTATATCTCCAAGTATTGTAAACAGAAATCTTACTAGGTAGCAATTCATAGCTTCTGGATTTGTGGGCTGAATTACTGTCATGTGTTTTGTTTCTGCTGGATGAGAAAGATGTTGAAATTAACAAGGTTTAGTAGAAAAACGGTTTCCACTTTTCTAACTGAAGCCAAACTGGAAAGAGGTGTTGGTGTAGGTTTAAGGCAAGCTCAGTGTAGTGACTGCTAGCTTCAGGAACAAAGATCTTTTTCCATTTTTGAAAGCAGAAAAGCAGGACTTAGTGAAGTTTTGTGACAAGCAGAAATCTCAACCTGTCCCTAAGACAGCCTGATGAATTAGTAAATCCAATGGATAGCAAGGACTAAACAATGAAGGGAGAATCCAGAGCACTTGGAACCTCATAAATGGCTTCCTGCTTGCCAGAGGCCTAGTCCGTGGATCCCGGCCCCACTAATATCCGTATGATTTCTCTACTGCTAACGCAGGAGTTACCGATTTTATTTTCAGTCCTCACAGAGGGAAAGTGTAGGCCCCTCCAAAACAAACCTACGTCTCATGAAGTTTAATTTGCTTCTCTGAAGGCTTACAGTCTCACAGGCCACAGGCTGAAGACCATTGACTTAAGGCTTTTTAGTGAACAGGGCCTTATCTTGCAAATCCTCAAAGACAGAAATGGTAGTATAAAAACATTTATGAATGGCATGGATGTACAGAGCAGTAGAAAGATAAATATCATTTTAGCGTTTCAGGAATCTTATTATAAATGATATTTAGCTATAGAGGGAACTTTCAGAATTTTGAAAAATCACAGATGTTTTACACAACATAACCAGGTATATAAAAAAGACCAATATTGCATTTAATTGTCCAAATTAGTACTTTGAGTTTTTTAAAGGAAGGTTGCATTCTCTGTTTGTTAATAGCCTAAGACTTGGCTGCCAGCTTCCCAGGTTTGCAGACCCCCACTGTTCAAAATATTTGCTTCTGAAATAGCTCTAGCTGTAGCAAAATACATGCTCTTTCTTAAAAAAATGCTTTCATTTATGATTGTAGTAGCCCCAAACCTTTCAGGTAAGGGATGTTTATATACTCAGGTGTTGAGAGTATTCATCTCTACTTTTTAAGTTTGATTTCCTATGTTTGAATCTTCACTGAAATCCTTCAATTCTGTCAGAAGAGAGCTGAGAGCTGGAGCTGGTTGAGAAGGAATGAATTTGATGGTGCAAAGGGAGTGTGCTAACAGCTGCAGGAGTGAGAAACCTTTCTTTGCATAAATGAGAAGAGTCTTATTTCCTGCAGCTACGTCCATATGGAAACTCACATTTACATGAGAGGTTGATTCCACAAGATAAGCAATCATGGATTTACCTGTACGTCAGAGAGCCTTGCAGTTGGTACGTGATATTTTGTCCTCAAAAAGAAAGTATCTGGGCAACAGATCTTAGTTTGATGATTTCAGTTGGGTTTTCTGCTCTGGATATGGAAGTAACTCACATGGAAGTTCTTAACAACAGATTTTGATTCAAAAACTTACGTATGAGGTCATGTTTTCTGAAACGTGTGCCCAGTCTTGTTCCTCTTTTCTGATATTAAATTGTATTTTGGAAATATTTTACTTTTGGATTGGCTCCTTCAGAGCTGCATATTGAAAGAGTCAGTGTGGTCAACAGTATGGGAGGAACAATAAGAGCATGAACAATTTTGTTCATGTTTCAATCACTTTTATTGTCTGTTCTCAAAAATCAGTTTTCAAGTTAGTTGTGAATTTGGGCATCTGGAAGATTTTAACTTCCTGTTCTTGAGTTTTAAGGAAGTTTGAATTTATTTTTCTTTGTCTTTCTAAGAAAAAAAAATAGCCCAAAGTTCACCAAATTGTGAACTTCCAGTTACTGTTTTTCTGTAGTCCCCTACCTAGTATATGATTCCACAAAATACTTTTATCTAAGAGATGTTTTCAACCCTTCATGATTATGAAGCTAAGATGTATAGCTTAGGATCTGTCCTGAACTTGTGATTCTGAAAACTCTTCCAGGTATGATGCAGGTAGTCGAGCTGGAGCAGAGTGGAGGTTTTACTGTGTGAAACATCAAAACGTGCTGTCCTACCATTTACATTAATAAAAATTACTCTTAAATAAAAAAAATAAATTAAGATCAGAATCAAACCAAAATCATTAGGTATTTAAAATGAGATTTTGCATTCTATTTCTCAACCTCTGTTTCATAGGGGAACTGTAAACTGAAATATGCTCTTTGAAAAGAAGAAAAAATCTTAAATTTGGTAACTAAATGTACATAATTCTTAGGGCCTAATTAACAGTGACAGGTCCCTGCTCCAAGCAGCTTACAGTACAAATACTTGATGGAATGTGATGTACAAGAGAAAGTGCACATTGTTTGTTAATTCTAGAATATTCGCTTTGGTGCATTTATATAGGATTAGTTATGGATTCGGTATCCACACTGTAGTGTGCATTTTCAGTCTCTTCTTACAGCACTGTGAATAAGCCTCTTATTTGGAGAAAAAGTGCTTAATTGATTTTTCTGTAAGCTGAATCTTTATTCTCTTGTGTTTCCTTTGATTGGGAACTCATCTGGGAGGGCATGAGCAAAAATTCCACATGAAACACCTTGCACAGTTTGGGTGCTATTGAATGCAACCTGGAAAGTAACAAATAATAAACTTGTTTATTCCCTTCCAGCTACACAGACTGATCAGAAAATATTTCATCTCACAGAACATCCTTGTGAGAAATGCTACCTGCCTGTAATCAAACTCAATATGTAGTATAGACTGGGGTTGGCAAGATAATAGAGTGCTCAACATCAAACGCTGTGCTCCACACTTCTGTGTGTTATCAAGTGAGAGGCTCACAAGACTCCATAAATAGGAACATGAATGTATTGCTGACACAAGAGCAAAGCTGAATGTCCATCTGTTGCGTAATCAAGGAAATATTTTTATTGCCCTATAAAATGTGGAGTTTGATAGGTGAATCAAGGCACTAAACCTACATCTGTTGGTGTGCCACTTGCCTATGCTGTTGATCCCTTACACAGTACCCTGCCTTGATCTGTTCAGCCTCCTTTTGTCTCTGTGCTTAGGGTCTCATAAAAGGAGTGCAGACTGCTAGGGCTAAACAGCAGTCAGATGTGCACTGAGTTCTGGAAGGGGATGCTGAACATCAAAAAATGGTTAAATAATGCATGCTGCTTACTCTTGATTTCATCATTGCTTTATCCTAAGCCTTTTTCACTGGTAGAATTACATGTTTATTCAAGCTATTGCCAACTGAAAATGGCTTCACATGTTGCCAAGTACATCTGTGAAACAACCTCTTGACAGCTGACTTGTCTGTTACTAGAATCATGTTTCTTAAGCAAAAAGTGGTAGAATATGCACTCAGATGATCCAGAGCAGCTTCTCACTTACTAACAGCTGCAGATGTGGAAAATGAAAACCTCGAACTGGAAAAAGGCCATCCCGTCAGGGAATTTCTTTTCTAAAAAAATAAAAGGGAAGTAGAAAGATTATAATTCCATTATTTAAAGTGTAGATAAATGCAGCAACATGGAAGCTTCTGCAATCTTTATCTACCAAGAGGAAAATTAAACAGAGGTGCTGGTATCCCGCTGCACTGCTGATGAATGTTTCAAGTTATTACCCAAGAGACAAAATGCTTGAAAGCCTGACAGTTAATTTGCTGCAGATGAAGTGCAGGCGCTATTAAATGAAGAGTTTTGCTTCTGACTTCAGTAAGACCAAGTTTTCATCTGTTGTGTTGTTTTTTATTTAAGAGTAGAGAAAGGTTTGGTTATTTTCCCCAAATTTACCTGTTGGTGGCATTTGGAAAGGTTCCAGGCCAGGTTTGGCTTTCCTTTGTGTTTTGTATGAGGTGGGTTGGTTGTGCATTCACCTCTTCACTCTTAGCTCTAGGTTGTCGAATCATCACGTTTATGCTGAGTGCCTAGAAAAACGTTTGATTGTGGTTTATTACTTTGGTGAATGAGGGACATGGCAGATAAGTTGGAGGCTATTCGTCTTGCACTTCACCACGCTTCTGAGAAAGGGCTCAGCAGGTACTGTCAGACGATTGTGTGTCATCATCAACTGTTTTGAAATGTAGCAGCCCTTAAGGCCATACTGTGCCTCCCAGGTAGTTTAATATGATGCCTTGCAGAGCCACCACTTCAGAATTTAGAAAAGAGACTCATCAGTATGCTGGTGAAATACAGACGTGTCTCTCTTTCCTCAGAAGAACCTGAAAGTTCAGCATCTCCCATGAAGTAATGCTTGGATGATTCTGCCAGCTGGCTGTGTTAAAGCTACCTTATTTTCAGCCCTGGGAAAACTCAAGTGCTACTGCTGAGTAAAGGTCATTGATACAAGGAGGTTTATTCTGCCTTTGTCTCCTTGTTTATCCAGGCATTGTGTTCACAAGTAACAAAGCCAAACTAAAGATCTCAGAATCTCCTAGGACTGTGCCCTTTTCACAGAAATCCCTACGTTGGGTTGCTACGACGTATGTTTTCTCACTACCCAGTTTGTGCTGTCTATGGTTTATTTTGCTTGTAATTATGTCAGAATAGCAGCACTTTATGTATCAGTGCTCACAGATGGGCTTTTCGGCTGCTTGTAATTTGTTTTGATTCAACAACACAGCTGCTCACCAGTTTGCACACACCTTCAAATATATGACTCCTTTTTGGATTCCTTATGCTAGCTGTTACCAGAGTAACAGGTTAACTGTAGAGTTGCACCATTTCTTCTTAAAGGCTTATAATGAAGCTGATTCAGGCCGGGTATCTACTTCTTCTGAGCTCTTCAGGCTGTTATCCATTACCCTCACATTAGCGTATCTAAATACACTAAACCTTCTTTAGCTTCATCCTTGGGGGCATACATACTCATGCTGCCTGCCACTTAGCCAGTCTTTTGTGATGTCTTCTTAAATCATCAGTTGATCACAAGTTCAGTGCCTTGAGACAGTTAGCATGAAATGCATTCAGTTGACAATTCAATCATGAAATGAGAGGCGTAAGTCCTAAAAAGCGCTAAAATAAAGGGCTTTGGCACTGCCATAAGCATGCTGTATTAATGCGTTTCTTTGAAAAATTGATTGGTTTCTCTTTAATTTACAATCTTGCAGCCTTAGAATTCCAACTGTTCTGCAGACTATTTGACCCCATACAGGGTAATTTCCATTGTATGTTACCGAACTTTTGCATAACACACACATTTTAATTTCTAGCAGGATGTGGAATTTCCAGACTCTCAGAACTCTGAAGGGCGGCTTTACTGTCATCAAACCTAAGACCCATTTTACAGGGTCTGTTAGGAAAGATTGCTAATGAGTTGGGCATATGACAACTGCTCTCACCAATGTGAGAGTTCATATAAAGAAAACTTTTTTTTTACCTAATGAAATAACAGGATGCACCAAAAAATCTCTTGGCTCCACATCTCTGCAACATGCTAGAAAGCAACTGCACTATAGATTCATAGTGAGGCAACATGAAAGAGGTTCTAAAAATAACATAAATATGACTCCGTTCTGTCTTAACCTCAGATCCTATACTGAAGTGTTGATCCAACTGAATTTGATCGGTATTTTGCAAATAATTGTCATGTGTAGGATTTTATTTTTCTCTTAAAGTATCTATCAGTAAATATTTACTATAAATAGCCACTACAAGCAAGCTGTTGGAACGCTTAATGTGATTTTGATTATGTGCCTGCTGGAAAGGAGAGTTTAAATATGAACAGCAGGAAGTGGTAATAAATCAAATGCATGAAACTTAATGACAAGAATATTTGGGCAGAAAACCTTTGGTTCTGTTTCAAATGTAGAAATGTTTCTCTTTTCTATTAAGCTTGGAAAGGAAGGGTAGGTTGCCATACCCTTGCTGGTTATCTTTCTTTTTCCCATGCTTAGCAGTGCCACTCGGGTTTTTGCTGTACTGTAATCTTCCTACCACCACAGTGTGGCAGAGAAATAGTGACACTCAGACAGCTGAGACTGGGGCTGCTTATTTGAAAGACAAGTACAATTTGGGCACTGAAATGTGTTTTTCTAGGTCTCCCTTTCTCCTATTTGCGTAATATCCCACACAGCCAATACCTTCTTTAAATTTTTCTATACTGTGGATACTAGCAGGGAATATATGAGCTGCCTCTGATGAAATGCTGTCTTGCAGTAATACCTATTGTGCAGATGGATAGTGGAGACCCAGAAAAACAAGATTTACTTCTACCAAAGTATTTTTGGGGACTCAACTCTCATGGGTTTCAGTGGAAGTTAGGCACATCATTATCTTTGTGGGTCTAGGTTTAAGTGATTTGCACAGGAACTTTCAGAAAGTGTGTCAGAACAGAGAAATGAATTCATTTCTCTCCTGTCACAGGTTAATACTTTTTTCTTCTGAACAGTTCTTTCTCAACAATGTCTTTTCCTATTTTCCCCGGTCAGTCTGTCTCTATACATACCTTACAGCAGAACACTATGCCTAGAGGGTATTTGCTGCCGGGTATCTCTGGCTACAAGCACCAGATGAAATGTCTGTTCACCAGAAGTAAAGCTGTGCAGATGAAACTTATCCCTAATGAGCAGGGACATAATTTTCAGAATTAGAGCGGCAGAGCCCATAAAGCTTTCAGAAAGCCTTTAAAGTATTTCTGTTCAGGTGGCGAACAAGTTGACATTGTTGAATTTCCTAAGTATGAGAATAATTTCAATAGATGTACTATTGAGCTACAGAATTAGTCTGGTCTCCTGACCCGTGGGAGAAAATCTGAAATTGTTGAGGGTAATAAAGTCTTTATCAGATTTGGAAAAAATAAGTCCCCTTCTGTGGCATATGAGGAGCTTTTTATTTCAAAAAGCAAGTAAATATGGACAAGGAGAGGATAAAATAAAGAAGAGAAGCAACAAATTTCATCATAAAGGAAAGTCAATTTAAAGTGACTTGGGAATCCATTCAGGAAAAAAGAGGTGTAACATAATAACTTGTTTTACTAAGTAAATTTAAAAAATATATAAAAAGAAGCTAGATGAGATTTGAAGAACTGTGTGAACTGTGGTATGCATCACCTTAGATTAATTCAGGGTAGCAGAGGTAAGTATAGAGATAATGCCTGCAGAAGAGGGGACTTCAGTAGACGTAGGTGTGCTTGGGCTCTGAAACTTGTGCCTGCAGACACGGGCAGCTGGGCACTGCCAGCCCAGATCCATCACAGGCACCGGGAGTGAGAGGGGTGCTCCTGCTTGGCAACCGGCAGTCTCCAGTCACAAAGTATTTGGTACCAAAAATCAAGGTGTTTCAGAAGGATTAAATAAGTTATTTTCTGTAAGAGATTTTTCCTTGGCTACACCTCGAGTGTTGTGTTCAGCTTTGGGCCCCTCAGTACCAGAAGGACATCGAGGCCCTGGAGTGTGTCCAGAGAAGGGCAACGAAGCTGGTGAAGGGCCTGGAGCACAAGTCCTGTGAGGGGCGGCTGAGGGCACTGGGGGTGTTTGGTCTGGAGAAGAGGGGGCTCAGGGCAGACCTCATTGCTCTCTGCAACTGCCTGAAAGGAAGCTGTGGGGAGCTGGGGGTCGGCCTCTTCTCACAGGTACCTAGTGATAGGACTAGAGGGAATGGCCTCAGGTTGTGCCAGGGGAGGTTCAGGTGGGAAATGAGGAGACATTTCTTCTCAGAAAGAGCAGTCAGGCATTGGGACGGGTTGCCCAGGGAGGTGGTGGAGTCACCGTCCCTGGGGGTGTTCAAGGGAAGATTGGACATCGTGTTTAGGGACATGGCTTAGTGGGTGACATTGGTGGTGGGGGGATGGTTGGACCAGATGATATTGGAGGTCTTTTCCTACCTTTAATGATTCTGTGATTCTATGGCTCTAAAGTGCACGTCAGAACAAGGACTCAGCTCATGAGGTCAAACGGGCATCGCAGTAAGAAGACTTTGTCATCCTGCACTTGTATTCTAAGAAATAACTCCAGGGAGGAGAGTTCTGACCTTCCCAAGAAGGGATCCCAGCAGCAGACTAACTTCCTTATGGAAAGCCTTCTGGATCCCATGCTTTTCTTCCCACCCTCTTCAGAAGCAGAATTTCAGTCTAACCCTCTCCAGGCAGATGTTACTGACAAACTGGGGGAGCAGGAAGGCCCAAAACAACGAGTGTTTTCTTTTCTGAGTCCCCAAATTCAGACCTCTGACAGTACAGCAAGAGGAAAAGGATCATATTAAAAATGAACAGAGAAACCTAAGAGATAATATACAAATTATACATCCTCTCCATGAATGCTGTGTTCATCTGCAGGGATCTTATCTTCAAAGGGAAACAGTTAAAGCAACATTCAGAGAGAGGCAGGAAAAATTATTAAAGACACAGAAAATCTTTCTTGTTTGTAGAAATCTAGACTGGAAGTGAAATGAAAGAAGAGAGGACCATAAGATAATGGATCATGCCAAGGAAACAAATTAGAGAGTACTATTTACTCTTACTCCTTATTTCAGATAGAGATATACTCTACAGTCTTCAGGTAGGTTTTATTTAAAGCTGCAGAATGGAAAACTCTTCTTCATTTTAAATGCAGCAGCTTAGAGCAATTCAATATAAAAGATGTGTTTTTGGAATACGTCCTTGAATAAAAGTAAAAGGTATTCTGAAAACCCAGAAGCAAAGCCTTTATTTACCAAATAATTCAAAGATCAAATAGGAAGAAATCTCATGAGAGGTTTTTAAAGGCAAGAAGACTTTAGATCTCAGTCTACCATGCTAAATAGCCAAATATTCAGATTGAAAGTGTTCATTACATATAGGAGAAAAGGAGACTTTTACAAATAGTTCCAAGAAATGCTCAAAAATTAACACATGAGTGATTTGGGGTCACATTTGTAAAGGTGTCCATATTATTAAAAGCAGATCTCATCCAAAAAGAGTTATTGGAGAACGGCACTTCAAGGAAATTATTCAAGACTCTTGTTAACATCGAAATTATTGAGAGAAAAAAAATATTCCATAGTGAACAGAGAAAAAGGTATATTTGTCAACAGTGATTACAGATGACAGAAATAGTTCTGGCTCAGTTATCAAGGTGTGTGTGTGTGCAGTCATAAATACAGGGGTGAATTTAGTAACAGGGTAATGATCACCTCCAATTCAGTGATGGCTACTACACTGCTGACAAGCGTGCAGCTGGAGCGTGATTACAAAAGTGTTCGATGTCCTTTCAGTCCACAGAGCAGCAGGTTCAGGTGACATGCTGAGTCACAAGTTTTACAGAAAATCAGTGAGGAAATAAATGAACCTTTATCTGACGTTACAGATGTTCGCTGGGTTAAGAAAACTGTTCGAGGGTTAAAAAAGAGGAAAACAACATTATATTTCTTAAAACTAGGATCTAACTTATAAATCAAAGACAAGGGAAATCAGCTCAATACCTTGATTTCTCCTATGAAACCTACAAATACCACAAACATTAGTGCTGCAGAAGTTCTGTGAGCAACATCAATAGCACTGTGTACTGAAGTGTTCATGTTCAGATTTGTATTGCACTTTGTAGAAACTCAGCCCACCTACCTGTATTTTGCAGTCTGCTAACTTACTAAGCACATTTCTAATATTGTTTGGAGGGTTTTCTTGAGTGATTGCTTTGTTGTTCCTATTGTGTTTATTTTCAAATTCCTCCCCACCCACCAGCCTGTTCCCATAGCTATACTATTCATATTTATGTATGCATTTATGATTTTTATAGGCGAATGTGTTCTGTTCTGTTCATCTCACTTAAGACTGGTATACCATTAGACTGGGTACTGCATATACACGTAGTAAGAAATAGCACCTGCTCGGAACAGATTATAGTCTAGGTGCAGAAATTCACTACTATTCCTAATTGTTCCTAATTTTTATAAAGCAAAATCCCCAAAACTGTGGCAATGGCCAGATCTCCTGAGTCCCAAACTCAGTATTGCTTTACCACAAGATTGATGTGAGCCTTGGAGAGCTCTTTGGGAGAAATATTGATGGTCTGTACTTATGTTTTGTGGTTTGTTGTTGTTGTTTTTAAATTATTATTATTATTACTGTGTGATGATTGGAGAATAGAGTGATGAAAAAAGGTCTTGTTTGGTTTTGTAAGTAATTAGTATTACACACTTTGAGTCCTATATTAAAGTAATACTGTTAAAACAAGATGGAAGGTGATGAATGGAAGACCCAAATCTCATTTAAGCAAAACCACCCTGTCAGAGCTGTAGGACAGAACTGAGAGTAGCATAAATTATTTTCTATTAAAGTTAACTCATTAGATAGAAGAGTTTTTATTAAAATAGAGAAGCAAAATGCGATCATGTGCTATTTACTCATTTTTAGCAGAAGTTTCGTTAAGCATACTTTATTTCATAAGTACTTGGAAGTGAGGTTTCACATCCTTTCTGAGTCTTTTGAAATATGGGCTCTTTTTGACATGGTAAATATCCAGCAGTCCCTTTGTCTAGCAGCACTTTTATTATTTTACTGTCCAGAAACTTAGGGATTTTATTTTGAAGCAGAAGGATCATCTTCTGTAGGAGTGTAATGGAAGGCATCTGTAAAGTATTCCCTGGGTTGCAGCAGAGTTTTCTGCCATTCTCACTGTGAGATTTCATGCCTGGATGGGATTTTTAGGATGACAACCAGCTCATTACTTGGTTATTATCTTTCACTGCCACTGTTTATGTTTTTTTTTTTTTTTTCTTCTGACTACATACAACTCCATTCAATATTTTGACTATATTTTGGAGTTTCCTTTAAAATTGTGAAACTAGAAAAAAAAATTGTAAAATTAGTTCCTCCTCAGCAGATTCATTCAGAACATAGCACATGATGAATGGTCTTGAATATTTCTACTGATTTTAGTATCCATCTTTGTTTGAAGTTGAATTTCCTTGCTTTAATCTAGTATTTCTCAGTATTGATACAGGAAATAGCTTCTTTGATATTAATGTACCAAAAATAACAATAGTCATTATCATGGGTACCATTGTGTCAGGACTGATGGGTGGCTGATGACTTTACAAGCCACTGCAACATAAACACGTGATAACTGCCTTTTACTTATTACTGTGTATATATATATATATATTGTTTCTAATCAATATATCTTGAAGTGTTTTACCAACAAAGTCACCTCAGATGAGGAAATTCAGACTCTGAAAGAGAAAGTGATTTGTTGAAGGTCACCCCAGCAGTTGTGCAGCCTCAGGAATATAGCTAAATGTCATGGAAAAACCTATGAGGAAATGGATCTTTCTTTAATTCGGGTTTTGATGGCTCTAGTGAATGAGACGTTGAACCATGCTCTGAGTCATAATGAAAGAATGATAAAAAGTGATCTGTTCATTGGTCTCCAACAATCTTGTGCTATCAGCAGCACAGACATCCCATGGGGATTCGTGTTTGTTTGTTTTTCAAAAGGATGAAAATATGTATATGAAAGACTGTTTTGTTGTGCACACCAGAGCTTAGCTTCAGGAAAGAGTGATGTTTTTCAAATATGTAAGAAAAGTAGAGCTGTTACTCCCAATATGCTGCACTGTGATCCTTCAGAAGATAGAAGTAATGCATTTCAAAATTTTTATAAAACAAAACCAAAAAATTATTTTTCTTTCAACCCCAAAGGTCAAATGCATTTGTTTTTTAAGAGGAAAAACTTAAAATGTTTGTAGTTGACATTCTTTCTCTCTTTTCATAACTTCATGGCAAACTTGTGGAGAAGTTACTGACTTAATAAAAATACATAAGCTTACACAGAAGCTTTTAATATGAAAAAGAAAAAACACACCCAAACCTGAGAAGGTAGTTATGAAATAACTTATGACGAAGTTATGTCTAAGGCATTTAAAAGATCAAAACTATTAAATAGATATTAAGCTATCTTCTTAAGAGATGATAGTCTTGTCCAAGTTCAATAGCTGTTCACATTCATCTCTTCAAAATGATTGTGAAATACTTGGATGGTAACGGGAACAGAGGGTTGGCAAACTCTCATGTCATGAATACAGTGCAACAGCTATTAAGATTTATTTGATGTTTTACATCCCTGAGTTTTAGATGAGTAGTCATTAAATTCAGAGGAAGAAGAAGTTAATTGACTTTGTAGTTCTCTTTGCAGCAACAGAATAGATTTCTCTTGGTGCCTTAGAGTTTTATGATGCGTAGAAAGAAAGAAATGAAATACTTTGGGTAGTTATCCTGTTAATATTCTTGATATAATACGCTATTTCCTGCCCCCGTCTTTGGATTCCAAGACTTAGGAAAATCTAATAGGAAATATAAGATAGGCAGTAAAATGAATTATAGTTTGGGAAGAGACATATAGAAAGGACTTTATGTTGGTTATGTGGGGTGGATGTCTTTCTACATGAATATACAGGAGCACTTAAAACTGTTTCGAAGAAGATTTGTACAAATGCTTTTTTAATTGCATGTTTTTAAAATGAAGGACAAGGCACAAGTGGTGTCAAGGAGTATTTTAGCAAGATGTTTCAGAATAATATTGCACAATTCCAGCCCTTCAAGGTGGAAGTATTTAATCACACTTGCTGTTATGAAATATTTTGTTATTCGAGTCAAAAGTATAGATATGAATAAATGTGAATGGAATTATATTTGGTTGTGGCTAATAAACTTAAAGGATTTTTAGTTTGATAGGATCTTGAATAAAGATGCTTATTTGCTTAAACATGAGGTCAAAAGGGTAAATTCTAAATGCATAGAGAAACCACAAATATATTTATGAAGCTCAACATTTTTAATTTCCCTGCTTTTTGATTTTGCTTTCAGTAAAATTCTCAGCCATATATGTTGAAAATGTTGAATATTACAAAATGTTATGTTGAAACAACATTTTACATTAAAGAGTAAGCAACTAATCAGACTAGGTCACAGTTTTCACCAGAGTAAATCCATTTTCTGTTTTTCTGATGAGAAAGAAAGTCACCGACTCTGTAATGCTCTGCCTGGTTCTTTGTGTTTTATATTTGCAAGTGTTGTGTTTTACAGGACCCATTTCTTTTCACACCAATGCTAAAAATGTCTGTCCTTAGAAGGTGGCTGTAGCATGTTTACTGCCTCCTGACACCGGTTACATGTGCAGAGTGCAACCTGTTGAAGTCTTGTCTTTGTGGTTAATATGGTCATCAGAAACCAAAATAAAAACATATCCTTGTGTCATAACGTTATACCTTGTAATTGGCATATCTTGTGCAATTCCTGCAGAGGGGATTTCCCTTTCTTTCCTGTAAACTGAAATCTTTCATGTAAGCACTGTTTAGACATACTCTTTTGTAAAACTGATCTTATCAGAATTATTCAGAGCTTCCCAATTCTCTACAGGCGTTAAGCAGTACTTACCACACTGGTATTTTAACTGGAAAATTGAGATACTTTGAAAAAGAGTTTTTTTTTTTTTTCTTTTTTTTTTTTTTTATGCCTTATATTTAATTTTTTGCAATCGAACAAAAGCTATTGTATTTCTGTGAAGACAGTGTACCGAGTAGCATATGTGGAGTTAGACAACTCCCTCCTAGGGATGTAAGGAATCCCTTGTTAGTTTATTATCCATTATTGCAACAGCTTATAAACAGGCTGTAAGTATTTTGTAAGTTTTATTGATGCTGGAAAATGATTCATTGAAATGTCACAGAATTAGCTTTATAAAACTTCAGAAATATGTCTCATTGTTATGCCTTACTCCTCCCTTCTTTTCCACCTACCAACCTTCTGCCAGCCCACTACCCCACTTCATATGTATTGTCATGTCAGAAAGCAACAGAAGTCTCACAAGACTTGTAAGATGTTAGTTCTTAAAGTTAGGAAATGCTAGAACTGCCATCGTTTTTGTCATTTTTTTGGTCTTTTTCTTTGTACTAGTTTTGATCTCATATCAGATATAGTAAGACTAGAATTCATTGAACAAAAAAATCCATTATTGTAAAAAACTTTTTACTCTAGCTGAGAATGAAAACTAACAAATCTCATTTTTATTATTATTATTATTTTTTTTTTTTCCTCAGGGGAGGGGTGGTGGTGAAAAAAAATTCCAGTAATGTTTGAACAATTTTTATTCCATTATAAACAATAAAGCACAATGAAACAGCTGCTTTGTCCTCATCTCTTGAGAAGACACCTCCAAACCTGCTGTAGGCAATATCAATAAATGTCAAGGGAATTGCCTGTCAGTGTGCTATTACAAACAGTTTAATATATGTGGAACCAGACAAAAAAAAAGAAAAAAAGATTGAAAGTCTAAAATTTTATTGGGCCTGTATGGTGGTCAGCTACTTTGGATCATTCGGGTTTGTGTTGTCCCCTGCACTGAAGAGGGAAGAAATGCCAGCAGAAGCAACAGCTGACAGTTCTCTTTTTGACTAGCCACTACTGAGAGATTTTCCCAGTGCTGAGCTTCTGGAATTTCAAGTTTAATTTCAGACACAAGGAAGAAATGAATTAGTAGAAA
The DNA here is from genome assembly GCF_011077185.1 of Oxyura jamaicensis. Taxonomy (NCBI): domain Eukaryota; kingdom Metazoa; phylum Chordata; class Aves; order Anseriformes; family Anatidae; genus Oxyura; species Oxyura jamaicensis. The sequence goes on from NC_048894.1 coordinate 147,523,524, forward strand.
CTCTGCTATTGCAGCTTTGGGTATTTCTCCTCGTTTCCCTTTCCAGACTTTCCTGTCATCCTTCATCCCAGCCTCTGCCTGTCACTCCCACCTTTCCTCCTTCAACCCAACTGCTGCTATATTTTTCATCTTACCATCCTAATTCTTGCCCAACTAATCCGCCTTGTGCATTCCTACCACTTATCTGATTTCTTACCTGAATCTGCCTCCCTTCTCCTTCCATCTCCTGTTCCTACCTTCCCGTTTCCATTCACTCATATTCTCTTCAGACTCAGAGTCTAAGCTACAGAAGAGATTCAGCCTTTGAGTCCTTCCATGTAAGGCAGTTAGTCCCTCTTCCTGATCATTTTAGTTGCCCTTTGCTAACTGCACTTTGCCCTTGCGATGCAAAAAACCAGAACTGCACACGATATCCTAAAGGTGGGTGCGTTGGTGTTTCACGTAGAGGCTGGAAGGCACCCAGCGTCATGTTCTTTATGCCAACCTCAATGGTGCCCAGCAGCCGGTTGGCCTCTTTCACTGGTGCTGCTTCAGGAGTGGTCATGACAACTCCAAGATCTCCTTCCTGATTTTCATCTACAAGTACTAAGTTCAGTACTGTGCAGCTGTGGTTTAGTTTATTTTTCCCGAGATTAATCGCCTTACACTTATCTGCATTGAAGCTCTTCTGTCAACTTTTTGACCACTTCTGTAAAGTCTTAATGTAGTTCCTCATCATCAGGGCAGCGCTTGACCATTTGAAAGAGTTCAGCAGCATCCTCACGCTTGGAGATTTCACCACAGTCTCACTTCTCTGGGTCACTGGTGAAAATGCTGAAGAAAATTGGTTCCAGCAGTGATCCCTAGGAGAGGCCCTGATCCTGAAGCAGACTTTTCTGCAACATCAGTGCATAAAAGGATCTCTGCTCAGTCCTGCAGAAACATGTTTTCTTTAATAATCTTTGGTGTGGATACCTCAGCTCCTGCTTATGAGAAAACCTTTAGAAATTTTAGATTCCCAAGTAATAATCTAGTAAAATAGTTGCAAATTTTTTTTTTTTTTTCCTAAGCTTTTAACATGCCCAGTACTCTGTGGGGATGTCAAGTGCCAAATCCATGGTATGATGATGTCCATTTTATTACCAAATATCTGATACTGGAGGTAACTGAATTCATCAGCTGCAACAGTTTTACTGATCTTTGAAATTCTATGTCTTGGCCTAATTTCATCTCATGACAGGCTTGTACCACATTTGCTGGATTTACTATTAAAACCAACAAAGCCAAGGGTTCAGGAAATTTCTGTTAGAACCCCTAAAGCCCCTAACAGCAGTGTATCAGCTGAAGATTGCAATCGTTCTGCCTAGAATTTCTGTTGGTAAGCTCACACTGTGGGAGAGCCTGCCTTCTGCTGGGAAACAACGCAAAAGATGAAAGGTGTGAAATTTTGAAAACGTTATTTGGGAACAAAGATAGCTAATTAACAGAGATAGTGTGAGATTTAGTTAATTTAGATGAAGCATCATTCTCAAAACCGGTTCTGGTCTAAGGGAGGTCCAGAAATACTTGCAAAGCCATCTGTTACTTGAAGAAGGAGTTTTAGAGGGGCAGACCCTTTTGTCTTTGTGTTTGAATTGCAGAGAAGTGACCTTTCACGGACTCATCAGGACAAACTAATTCACTTTTAGCCCTGCACTTAAAAACCTTTTTCATGTGTGTACAAGGTAAAATGCACAGTGAGCCTTCCCACCCCAGCACGTAATTGTCTGATGTAATTTATGGTGGTGTCGAGCCAAAGGAGCTAATTAGGGAGCTGCATGGAGACTGAGACCTGCTTAAAGTCTTACCTCCCGTTTGGCCTCTGCTGGCAGGCCTCCCCAAATGGCAGAGGAAGATCGCTCCGTGGCCTTGCTGAGCTTGGCCAGAAGCAGCTGGTGGGATGCAGAGAGCAGATCCTCTGAGAGGCAGTCATTAGGAGCGAACAATGCTAATTCGTGTTGCGAGCCAAATTATTTGAAAACTAGGAAGAAATTCAAATGTTTTTAACTGTGCTTTTGGAAATATGGCAAGAATACTTGACTTCTGATGATGATGATCTCCAGAGGTCCCTTCCAACCCCAACGAGTCTGTGATCCTGTGATTGTGCAAACTTCTTTGCAGTTTTCCCTTGAACTTTAGGAATGGTCAGTGCTTTCTGTTAATCCTCTCTTGGACTGCAAAAATACTTCAGTACACTGTAACCATTTGCTTTCAAGATATTGTTTTATTGTCAGTAACAGTAAATTTTTTAATTTGTTAAAGAAACAGATGTGGTTGTTAGGAATTGCGCTATAGCTCTCCGTGTAACTGAGGACCCCTTGCCTTCCTGCTTTTGATCCAAACACTTATCACAGTCATGCCCAAACTTTTCTCCAGCAGGAGAAATGCTACCATGAGGTTGGAAATTTTTATGATCCCTGTTTTACTTAGGGGAAGTAATGTCTTAGAGAGACTGATTATGTATTGGATAAGGAAAAAGCATTCTGCAATAGGATTATGAGCTGAAGCCAGAATTCCCTGAGTCTTAAAGTCTGCTATTCAACCAAAAGCTCTTCTTGAAAACATGAAGTGTGTTTACAATGATTTGGTGGAATCAGGATGTTGTAATAGCTGTGTACATTCTGTAAATGTGATTTCACACATTTCCACTAGATTTAGAACCATTATAAATTATCGTTTTTCATGTTCATTTTGACAATTGAACTGTGGAAGTTAATCCAATGTGTTTTTCTTTTTTATTCACTCAATTGTTGCAGTCAGATTCTTAAGGTCAGGACAAATTGAGTTGAGTGTGAGGGGTAAGATGTGTGATACAGTTCGGTATATCTAGTCCAGAAATATTAAAAAGCCACATTTATTAGGTCAGCAGCTCCAGACTTCTGAGACAAAAATGGATAAACGTTGAGGTAAGGTGCTTTAAATTGTGCTTAAATAACTGAAGATTGCTATTGGAAAAACACAAAAGCAAGATGGGAGGGGGCTATTTAATTCTATACAGCTACTTTACTGACAAGGTGAAAAATATCTTGATGTGAAAAACTAGCTACATATGCTTAATTTGAAATTTGTAATTATATGCAGAATTTGAAGGTCAAATCTACATTTCTCAGAGGAAATAAAGTCATATAATCAGTAGAAGAGAAGAGCTGACTGTGTTAACCTTGAATGTATTTGCCTTAGAGGATTTTGAACAGATTGACTAAACTTTAATGACATGTATGATTTCATTGTGTCTTCGGAGAATACTGCTATTTTATAGCCTTTGTGTTTATTTCTTGCCCCAAAAATAAGCACAGAGGGATTTGTTTTGAATGTGGGAAAATGTGGACTTCAGGAAAGTAAAGAAGGTATTTTGGTAGCAGACAATGTATTCCTTCTGTGTAAAAAAAATGCATTTGTTTGTGGATAAAGAGTTGTTTCTATTAGAAAGTTTTGCCTGAAGACAGGAAAATAATGTACGGAGAGATACTTCTGAGCGTGTAGATAACTGATGTTCTAATCTGATGGCCAGTTTTAACATACGGTTTCATTCAATGCATGAGGTAACTAGCAATACCGTTTCTTGGAAGAGATGCTGGTTCACTCTTATGGCATTTACTGGCATAAACTCAGCCAGTGTTTAGATATGTGAGTAGGTGTCCTGATTTCCTAGAAACAGTGAGGCCCAAGTAAAAGGCCTAATGACCACCTTGAGAATTCAGATGTATGTGTTTGCACAGTAAATGTTAGTCAGATTTCAAGGTGTTGGTCTTTCTTCTGTAGGTTTTCTCTCTGTACACTTTTCTTTATCTTCCGACTCCGATGAATTTATCTTCCATGTTTGCTTGTTGAACAGGATTGTTGAAATGATCCTCTTTTCCCCGTTCCGATTAGTTGTGGCCTTGTTTGAGAGAAAAAGCTCAAAGAGGCAGACACTGGCTTTGTCCAAGGGGGCATGTCCATGCTGTGATCACAAGAGGGGCAGCAGTTGTTTGTGTTAAACTGGGCAGCTCAAGTACTGATAACAGAGTTTTTAGCCCAGCTCAGCCTAACATGCCCATGGAAAAATAGAATATCAGACAACACTAATGTACACCCCACTGGAGGCAGGTCGTGGAAGAAGTGTAGGGGTTCAAGAGGAAAAGTAAGGGGTGCTGCCTCTCCAGTGGTGTAAAACCAATACTAACTCACCAGATTCCCAGTTCTAAGGAGCATAACAGCTACTTCGGCAGTTTGCTGAGAGGTAAAGGGCTGTCACTGAACAGGCATCCCTGTATTTTTGTTATCCTCAGGCTCCAGAATGGCTTCTTGGTATCACTGTCAGCCTTTTCAAGGTCAGGCATACAATGTAGCTTCTCTAACTGGTGTTTGGTGTTAGGCTCTAGAGAGCATGAATATTTTTCTCTTTCTTATTCCTTGCTTGTAGATGATTGTGCAAATCTGAACAGTAGATTCTGGCCTAAGAACTGTATTTCAGCCTTTTCTACGTTTATCCTGATGTTGAAATGTGAAATGAGCTGGGAGAGAGATGGGTTGAGATACAGGAGCAAAAGAAAAGAGAGATGTCAGAAGTGGAAAGACATGTAGGATTTGCAGATAGTAGTCAAAGCCATGTTAGTGGTTGAGGTCACTCATTGAAAAACTTGTAGTTCCTATAAAGATAGGAATTGTCTCTATGACTCAGAAATGTTATATTAGCAGAGTTTTTTAAATATAGTACATGAAAGTCTTTTTTTTTCATGCTATCTCTAAAGGATCTATCATTGTATGCATACAAATGAAGCAGCCTAAAATGAGACAGTGATTAAAGCTTTAAATTAAATGGCTTATATATACACACAGAAAAAGGAAAACGATTTTTTTAATAACTATTTTCCAGTATTTGTAGCTACAGTAACGAAAAAGATATAATTGAATGAATTGGTCAACAGAGTAAAAATGTTTACTATAGCTCAGCTACTTGGTGTTTTCCGCAATGAGTTTCTAAACTAGTGTAGTTTAAGATTATAAGAATTTTTTTGTTATTATTTTCTCTTGCCTTTTTTTTTTTTTTTTTTTAATTGCAATGAGCCCACAAAATCGAAACTTCTATGAGCTTGCTATAAAATACACAAACCTATGCTAAAAGAGAGATGTACCTTAGACTCCATGAAGCCCACTAAGGATTTAGGTCCTGAGAGGGTTGGACTAAAACCAACAAGAGGCTGGGGAGACATTTGTAGGTTTAGAGATACGTTCCTTGGAGACATCAGAAGACCAGGTCACGTTGCAGAATGCCTAATGCAGAGTTGGTGCCTACCCATTCTGTACGATGAGTGGAAACATTTAATGATAGGATTTACAACACCTAGCAAGCTTGAGCACCTGTGTGCTTAGACCACCTGTGTGACCTGGACCACTAAATGAAGATGAAGCAGTGGAGGTACCTTGATCAGGGTTATGTGCCGTTAGTATGTTGTTCCTGGGAGGGACATTTACATGTCTCCAGTGAGCAATCCAAAAGCCTGAGATGAGGAACCTCATTTGCTTATTTGGGTATAGATCCCTGCCTTCCTCTGCTCTTCAAAAAAGAACAGGGGTAACAAGAGAAGACCAAGAAAAAGGTAATATTTTTGCTTTTTGCTGTTTGGGGCATGCAGCTGGGTGTTGGCACTGGTGCTGCTCTCGAGATACGGAGAGCTGCAGTTTCCATGATCCAGCCTGTGAATGCACACTAGAAAAACCCAGGGGACTATGAGAGAAGCTCAAAACTTCCTCCCTCCCTCCCTCCTTCCCTCCCAGTTGAATGCCCTGCTCTGGGAGTTGCAAAATAGTGCTCTGGATTTTTGGCTCTCGTTTTCAGCTCATTACTCCAGCTGCACAGTGACCCAACTTCAGTAGAAGATGTCAGTGTCTACATTTTCCTTAGTAGGGTTGCAAGCTACCCAAGCTTAATTACCTTGTTTTTCTATCTGAGTTATTGAAAGAAAGGGAACAGTGGCACAATTGCCTTCTCTTCCTGACGTATTTTAAAAGGAAAATATTGTCTCCTACTGTTTTGAAAGAAAGGACTTTGAACTCCAGAGAAGCCTCAAAAGTCTAAATCTTTGGTGGTAGGAGGCTTTTTCAGAATTAGACACCAAACTCCCCAAAACAAGGGATCTGAAATGCTGTCATCAGTGTTTGCTGTCTGCTACTTGAGCAGGTTTTTGGTTGGTGGTAGTCGTAGATCACTTTGCCAGGTAGCTGACTTTCCCGAACCACTGTAAGAAGCTTCAGCACCCAACTCGTCTCTCTCTCTCCTGACACAGTGGCTGGGCATCTGAAGCCATGGGTGGAATTGGCTCTGAAAATTGCTCAGCTTTACATATCCGGTACCCAAGCAAGGCAGTAATGGAAAGTTATATAAAACATACTCTGGGCTGGTTGGTGTGTCCTTTTAGTAACAACTTCTCAGGCAGAGCTAACTTTGTCCAAGGGAACCAGATAGTTATCTCAGTCTATACTGATGATTACTACACATCTTCAATTAGGTATTTGGACAATTATAACAAAGAACCTCTGTGACCATCCTGCATTAAAAGTTCATTATCAGCTCTCCCAGCCCAGAGGTACATGCCGGGGTAGGGACCCACATTGCAATTGGTGTCCCCAAAAGAGACTCTCACCCTCAGTAATTTAGCATAGCCTTATAAATTGTACTGCATGGCAAGCTGGTGTGCCATACATCTGATTGCAACAAATAGTAATTATAGGCATGCTTGAAGCAAGACTTTCATAAAACTGAATGAAAAGTATGATTCATCTCACAGAAGACCCACCCACCCATTCAGCCATTGACATGTCTGTCGTCTTCTTTTGCTTCTTCTTCTTTTTTTTAAGTTTCAAAGGGAAATAAGATGTCTGAAATATAAGACCTGCCTGAACATATTCCTCTTCAGTATTTAAATCAATTTGTAAAATAATATTTTGATTATAAGGTTTCCTAATTTCTAAAATGTTAATAACTCTGTGCATTTCCACCCATCTATTTGTGTAATAATCACAAGTATTGCTCAACGGATTAAATCTGATGTTAGCCTCTGATAAGGAAGTTTTCATCATTTCAACTCATATTTGAATATAAGTTGCTAGTATTTGTTAAGTGCTCTATCTCAAACAGCTTTACATACGGCTTTAGAGCTGTACATTATCTCCAGTTAGTTAATTTCCTTTTGGAAGGAATGTGCGATGTTGTACTGCTAACTAAGATTTCAGTTAGAAACTCATTTTTACATTATAATACTCAACCCACTTTAAATGTTCAAGTATCCAATAACTAAATCTTTGTGATGTTGCATTTCAGAAAAGATGCCTGTGGCTACCTATGCCAGACAAGTCTGCAGGATTAAAGTGGGAGTGCAGCGGGGTGGTGCTAATGCTACTGGTTTATACCAGTTTTAGTGTGTTAGCGCTGCCTGATTTCTGTTCCTTTTTCAGGGTTTTAGATCAGTGTGAGCATGCTTACCTGAAGGATTCTAATTACGTTCTCTAAATAAAATTCCCCTGCATCTTCAAAAGCATTTTCCATTATTTGATATGTGTTATTTGATTTTTCATGCATAGATGTGCTTTGTTTAAGTGTTACTTAAATTCTAAATTTTGTGCGATCAACAGAGTAGATAAAATTCTTCTCAGGACATTAGCCATGACAGCAGCAAAAGCAAGCAGGGATTTCCATCCTTCAGTGAACTATGGGTCAACAAGATCTCTGCTGAACACAGTCAACAAGACTGCCCTCGTGGACCTTATTTCATGATCAGGATCATAATATACAGTAAAATTTCCTATTTATTGCAAACAAACACACACTCCTTTTGTGATTTCATTGAGAATAGAAAATATTTCATACATTCCTTAAAAATTCAGACTTGTCAAAAATGAAGAAAGGTATAGTTGGTTAGATAATGTACATTGTAGGATCAATTCCCATGTCAGTGTGCAGATAGAATGCACGATCTATATGGCAGCATGTGATATTGTGTATGATCAATACAGATATCCCAAATGCAGCCTGAGTTTACCAAATCTAGGTGATCAAAACACCCAGTTAGTCAAAGATGTTTTCTTGTCTCCAAAATAAACTCAGCTGTTCTGGAGAGCTGATTAGTGTGCTTCGGAGACCTGTAATGAGGAAAAACTTAATTATTCAGATTCATCAGCTTGCAAAAGTGTTGGATGATGCCACATAAGTCTGCTCAATCAGCATTCCAGACCATGTGCAACCCGAGTGTTTAATAGTGGTCATGGTTTGTTTTAGGCATATGCTTGAAGGTTAACCCCAAGATTTTCAGTAATGTTTTTCATTTACTGAAGAGATCCCCTCTTCTAGACAACTGGTTGTTAATGCTTATCTGAGAAGCTTCACTTTACATACTGAACAAATTGTCATTAATTATGTAGTGTCATAAAAGTCACTGCCTCTTTGCTATATAAAGATGTGTTCTCTGCCCCAAAATGCTTGCAGTCCAAGATAAGTGAGACGAGACAATGAGAAAGCTGTTAAAGAAAAGGAGGGTGTGGAGTGAGACAAGAGGCAGATAAGATATAAAAGAAGAACTTGCCAGATAGGACTCCTGCAGGAGTAGGCCGTGAGCGTGCACTAGGACCTTCAGAGAGCTGCCACACCTGCCAAAGCACTGTGTGATTTACAGATAAAAATCACCCACTTCCCCTCTGCTTGGGCAGTGCTGGCTACCTTGATTGTCATCGTCGCTTGGTTCCCACTAAGTGTCCCTTTACTGTGTGTGTGTGTGTGTGCGCCCCATCCCTTACATGACAAACGCTCTCCAGAAGGACGGGAGCCCCGTGGCTTTCCCTCACTGCCCCCAGAAATGACTTCTGTTGTCGAAACAGCAGTAATCCCTGAACTAGTGCTAAACTAAAGCTAATAATATATCTTTGCTGATTGAAAGGAACTCTTAAAATGCTCTGCAAGTACAAACTGTGCGCACAGCTAATCTGTAGAAACAAGCATGCTGCTTGGACACCATCTCTATCGCTCCACCATCTGTTAGCTTCACACACCTATTATGTTTTGTCTTTAGTGAAGTGTTTCTTGGCTTTTCTAGACAAAGCTGTTTTTAAACTTAAACAGCTTGGCAGCTGGACACATTTTGCGGCAGTAAAAATCAGGGAGAAAAGTGGGAGGTGCATTTGACAGAGAAGGAAGAGAGCGTTCTGAGCCCAAAAGGAACGTACCCCAAAGTAGGCAGCAGATTTGAAAATAGCACTGAAGAGGTACAAGAAGACTGAAAGTTGGAAGGAAGAAAGCAAGCCATTTTTTCCTCCTTTTGACAGAAATCTGGGGAATAATGAACACAGAAGCTCCTCTTTTATGAAAACTCTAGCCATCAGAATTTCCATTTCTGGCCATCGTGTAGCTTTCTTTCTGAGGAACACCGGGTAAAATTCTCATTGCATCTTATCAGTGAGGTACCCCGAGTACCACAAAGTGAAATCAGAAGTCTTCTCTGATCATAGACAGCGTAGCAGGGTCAGAGAGCTCAGGAAATGACTTTTTGAAGAGTTCTTCCAACATATCAACTAGCGTTGTCTTTTACAGGAAAGTAGGCTAAAGTCTTTGAGGGTAAAAAATATGACAGAAATGCCAACCTATTATTTTGTCTTTGAAAAAATAATGTCATATCTGGGTTTCAGCAAAGTGTGTTAGTTTAAAGAAGTTGCTACAGACACCTACTCCAGCTTTCATTTGTTTTCCGTGATGGTTATAAATTTCTATATTGTGCTGTTGAGATGGCTGCAGTAGTTCTCTGATGAAAGACTTATCAGGGAAGATGCTTGGGGAGTCTGCAGGCCTGTGGATGCTGCCAGAGCCAGGTAAAATGTTGGGAATTTGGATGTTCCAGCAGGAACCTGTGAACTGCTGAAAACAGTGCATCTTAGGTGTTCCACAGCACCAGCAGGAGAGGTACTGAAGCAACCACATATACATGCAAAGTAAATAGTTTGCTCTGCCACTGCATTAGCAAGGAAACCACTTCAAACAACTCTCTCTACCTAGGGAAAAATGTAGTAATAATAAGCAATAGCATAAGTCTCCACTCCTTGCCCCAGAGGTTGTCTACTAATCCTTAGGAGCCTTTGCACTCTGCAGGCTTCCTTTTTCTATCCTCGTCACTGCAAAAGTATTTGTATGGGTCAGAGGCATAGTGCATGTAGAAGGAAAATATTGTAGAAAAAATGAACAGTTCTCCAATGAATCCCTTTATCTGTGAGAAGTAAACAACAAAAAGTTTATCTTCCTGAAGGGAAACAGAAGCCTGTTAAAAGAAGTTTGAAACCCGTACTGCATGCGGGTTGCTGGAAGTCCATTGGGCTGCTACGTCTGGGAGGAAACTGACTGCAGTTGTGAGGGTTTTCTTTTCTTTCATTTCAAAAGCCTTCTCTGGTTTGAGATCTCCCCGTAGCTAATTAAAACAGAAGGCAGAGCGACATTAGTTATGCACCAGAGTGGGAGTCAGAAGATGTAAGCTCAGTTCCCAGCCCTGCTACCGACTTCCTGGGTGACCTTGGGTAAGCCTCTTGATGTAGATTTTCAAAAGACCTTTGGGCCAAATTTTCATATTGAAGTTTGATTTTCAAAGGAGCTCAATATCTAGTGATTTCCATGCTGTTGATTACGGACAGAATTTCAAGCGAGCTCAGCAGCAAATGTGCTGAGCTCATGTGAAAATCCAGCCCTTAATCTTTTTCTGCCTCAGTTTCCCATCTCTGACAGTGCTGGTAAGATATTTTCCTTGTCTGTCCTGATTATTTAGATGGTAGCTCCACAATGCAAGAAATTGTCTTTTCATGAACGTGTATATTGTCTTGTACAGTCTTGTTTGATCTCTATTATGGTTTTTAGGCATTGCTACACCAGTGATATGCTTTAGAAGAAAAGAGCCTGTAATCAGAAGAAAGTTTAATTATTCTGTTAGTTTTGGATCTAGCTGAAGAGATATACTAATTCCTTTAGGCAGAATGTCATCTGGAGAACATCAAAAGCCGTATTTAAAATGAGAATATATATGTTAGCTGATTTCTCTTGTCCACCAAGGACAGTTAATCTATCAGAGAAGCAGGTTAGATGAGTTTGGCATGATTTGATCCGGAAAAAAAAATGTATTGGCTGCCTCTTACTACCTTGTTATTCTTTTGCTGCTTATAATTGAGTTGTTTAGTAATTTGCTGAAGCATATTTTCAGGTGCTGACTGGTGTGGAACTCCTTATGCCTTCCTGCCCCCCCTTGCTAAATAATGTCATCACCCCTGTAGTTCCTACTGCACCGACTCTGTTTGCACTTTTCCCACACTGCGTGCATGCTCTTGCGACATCTCTGAGCAATATAACATTCTCTGTTGGCAAAGGTATAGAGTGCTTCTTCACTTCATAAATGCTGTTTGCTTCCCCGGACCCACTACAACCCATTCCTGAAATTCCAGATCAGCACTGTCAGTGATAATCGAGCTCCTCGTTTCAAGCTCAGTGCTGTACAAGCCAGAGGCCAAATGTAGTAACCCAGGAATGCATGATTGCAAAGACTGTCACTTCCCAGGGAGCAGTGCTGACTGCTAAATGACCGCCCTGTCCACATACCTGTGGGTGTCACTAACACAGTGACTCTTCCCGGCCACGTTTGTCATCCATGGGTGGACAGCACCTCAAGCAGCTGAAAGTTCGGGAGTGATCATTTCCTATGGTGACAGAATGGGCACGCGACTCACTGCTGTTTTCTGGATTGCCCTGTACCCTCCTGTTGGAATTGTTTGTTGTTCCAAGTATGAGCCCTCTGGATTGCCCTTCTGAGACTTTATATGTTCTCATTTCTACAAAACGGGATTCTGAATCATGATCAGCCTTGCAGTGAGAAAACTAGCAGCCACTTCTAGGAAGCCCATGGTTGTGGCAGTTTTTGGTTAAGGCTGAGTGTGTTTCATCATGGGGGAGCTTATCTGTATCTTTTGCCTGTGACTAGTGTTTTCTGTTGCATTCTTTAAAAGATATTGTCCCATTGTGGTCTGTACTAAAAGGCTACTTCAGCTTCTTAATCTAATGAAAGATTTCTTAAATTGTGTTACATGTTCTACTGTTAGCATGCAAGCCATACCAAGGCAGGATTTGATCCCGAAAAATGGCTGTCAGTGCTGGTATCTGCAAATAAAAGCCTAGAATAAGGGAAATATTGAATCTGTCTTTAAAAGTTCTCTACTCCTCCCAGTCGCTGAACCCAATTCCCACACGTTTACTAGCTATAGCTAAACTTGTAGAAAAGGAGGAATTTGAACTGCCTCTATGAACTAGAGAGGCTCAGAAATTCTGACCTAAACTTAACTCTAGTCTGCAGGGCTGTGCTTAATTTCTCATGTAGAAGGAGCACTGACCATGCCTTATCTTCAGAGTTTTGAAACAGTGATTCCTTAGGGTAGTTCTCTTGTATTCTTGTTTTGTTTTCTTTCCTTAAGCAGCGCATTTATTTCGAGAGACCAAATCCTGATCTTAGTATACACAAAGGGATTGTGTGTTCCTGCTAGAGCTGATGTGCCAGCCAAAAAGCTGCAAGGGAAGCTAATAGTTCATTAAGAGGACAACAGTGATGTTACTCCATCCTGGTAATAAATAAAACATTGTAGAGGTGAACTTTGTTAGAAAGATGAGAACTGCCATGTGATTTAGCCGTGTGCTCACGTTGCCATTACTATGAAGTGCAAGTGACACTGCCACTGCTGTCCCATCAACTCAGCAGTAGCTGTGTCTTCCCTTGCTGTGCCTGTCCTTAGCTGTTCATGTTGCTGCTGCTGTGTGTTTATGCTGAGGGTATTTAAGTCCTTTCTCTGTCCCATTTCACTGCCTTGATCAGGAGAGGAAAATGCTGACATGGAGGAACCTTGAGGGCTTAAAAGCCCTCATGCTTGACCTTAGTTAAGCCCATCGCAGTCTGCCCAGTTGCCATAAAGCACAGCTATTTCCACATTTTCTGTTTTCTGCACCATGCAAAAATGTCAAGGTGAAGTCTGAGAGGCGTGTGTTGCTGTATAAATGACACCTATACAATGGTAATGCTTTTCGGATGCATGTAGCATTAATGATGATGTGCTCTTCCAGCTACACTCCTGGCAAATAATCTGCAGAAAGAGATTTTAAATAAATATTGATCAGTTTTTAAAGCTAACTACTAATTACCATCAAAAGCTACCAGGTTGCTGCAGTTATAATCCATAAATATTTATAGCTCTGGTCTTTAGCATTAGATTTTTTCTACTGCCTGCCATTCAAGAAGCCTAATCTTAAATCACAGGTTGAGAAAAGTAACTGTTCAGCTGTTCCTAACTGGTGATAGTGTTATGTTTAGCTGCACAAGCCCCCATGACATTGTTTTGAACGATGCTATATAAATTGGGATTGGCAACATTTTTTTAAATTTCTTTTAGGGAACAGTTTACTGAGGATTATTATAGTGAAGATCTGTTCAGTGTGCATAGTGTGTTTTATGCAGAATGTCTTCATACACACACATGCAATATGTCTCTGCCTTAACCTAAATGAAAACCTTGCAGTTTTGTGATTGAGCAATGGCAGATCTGTAAGTTCCTCTTAAAAAGAAAAAAACAACATAACTGTGAGCTTTGTTTCTTAACTTGTTTCAATATGATGTTAAGTGTTGTGTGGTGTTATTTTTTTTTCATTTTCCCATGTATTTTAGCAAAAGAGCACGATTACATGAATATGACTTACCAGAAACTGAGCATGTTCTTCGGTGCAAGTGATAGTTTTCTCAAAGTAAACAACCAGATATTGTGCAATTACTAGAAGATACTGGTTTCTGTATTATATTTTTTTGCTTTTAGCATGGAGCTGAGACATTTGCTAAGAATGCATTTGGAAACTACTCATAGCTGTAGTGACCTGGGGGAAGGCAGTGCGGTCTAATGAGCAAGGCAGCGGTGGCTCTGGTCATATTCCTGCCCTGTGCTTTGGTTTTCCACTGGCACAACAGTGATGGTGGTGGAACTCACCCTTTTTGCTGTGCTTTGTGATCAAGAGAAGGAACCGGGTGCTATTACTTCCACAAATGATGAGTTGCCTTAGGAGTACTCCGAGGAGGAGGGTGTCGAGGCTGCGGGCTGGAGACCAAGGGCAGGAGCAGAGCTGGAGGCGCAGCCCCGAGCGGGTCCCGGTGAGGGCTCGGGGCCATGGCTGCAGCGGGCACGAGGCCTAGGACGGCGCTGCAGTAATGGCCATGGTACGTGGGCAGCTGAACCTCCTGGCCCATCCCAGGGGCATTTCAGCAGAGGTAGTTCGGGCAGTGCAAACTGAGTTCTCATGGTGATATGTAAAATACAGCGGAAATTCATTTCTATAGAAAAAGCTTGGGACGTCAGCACAGTTTCTTTCTCTATACGTCTTAATCGTGTAACACCAGTGAGTTGTGTGGAAATAAATGGTGCTTCAACTGTAATCACTTGGCGTTATATATTTCTAACCGAAATAATTTCATTTCTGAAGTGGTTAAGAGTTCTAGAAAGCACTCTGAAGGACTGAGATGCATTACTAATAACAGAATTGCAAATGTTGCTCTAACCATTCATTAATATTCATACTGAAATGAAATATCTCGCCTAACAGTTTCTTTTAAATGTCTTGACATTGGGCTTCGGGGGATAGGAAAAAGAATCTTTTGTCCCCAGCACTTCTTCAGTTTCACTTTTCCTTTCTTGTGAGCTCACGTTTGTATTTACGAGCGATACCGTGCGCCTGTCTGTTCCCATGAAAGATGGCTGGTGCCATCACAAAATCACCACAGTCGTGTTTAGGGGTTATAGCTTCGTGCCTTCTTGCCCTGTACCTCATAAATATTCTTTCTGATGCCCCAGCACACAAACTACATGCACTGCTCTCCTGACAATGGGTCCGGTGGCATTATTTTGGTAACTTTTTGAAGATGTTTTTCAGCAGCTAGTCAGGAAAGAACCACAGTGAAGTCTTTGGCAACAAGTCTTGTGAGGAGGACTTGAAGAGAGAAACTGAACTGATAATCAGAACACTAATCTTATAGGGGTGCTCCTGTTAATTGTTCGGGCTGGCTGGGGGCTTTTCTGCTTGCTGGCTCCATAGCAGCCCCTTTGACAGGCTGCGAGGAAGCTGCTCGCAGCTCTCCTTGCTTTCTGCCCCTCAGGTATGACGGAACATTTCTGTCACAGAAATGTCTTCTAGCAGAAGCATGTTCCACATCAAAGTCTGTCACCAGTTCAGCTTTTCAGCAGTGAATGACTACAGGAATGCACAAATGATGTCCTAAAAAGCTCACAGTCACCTCCGATCATATAGGTTACAAGATACATGACATTACTTGCTGGTCAGAGACATCACAGGTATGGTGTCTGCTCATGGGCTAATATGTAAATAATTTGGCATGGATTGTTTGGAGAGCATGTGAATTAAATTTTCAGAACAGACCATCCAAGGCCTGCTAGGGACTCATGTATAAATGGATGTGGGTCCAAGGTGCTGTTAATACCTGACAGCTGTCCTCTCAGCACTCCTGTCTGGCATCAACAGTGCCTTTCTCGAGTCCACTCTGGAAGTGGATTAGGCTAAACAGCCAAAAGGCACTCCTAGTGCAGAGCGAGAGCGTCCACACAGCGAGTTAATGCCAAGTAGCTAATGCATTCTAAATTCACACCCTCGCTTATTTTGCAACAGCTTCCCTGTGTAGGCAAGCCCTAAATGTTCATGTCATTTGATGGTTAGCATTGCATCAGTGACATTCCAGTTTCTGACCACAATGTTAGTAATGGAAAGTGGTTCATCTTATAATGAAATGGTAGGTCTTTTTTTTTTTTTTTTTTTTTTTCTTTCTTTCTGGTTGTAGCTTTTGCAACTTTTTGTTTCATATGTGTGGGGTGAATTTCTTCTTCATTTTTCAAATGTGTATGATATTCTTCTAATCTCTGATATATCAGATGATGCTCTTGAAGTATGGAAATGGCCTGTATACTGTATGAAGCAGTGACTGTTAAGCCTTTTTTATTCCAAAGAGGAGGAGAAGACCCAAGTAATCTGTATGTTCTTTGCACATACTTGTAATTTAATAGCTTTTGTCTGTGTATTTTTTTTCCTCTAAGATATTCCAGTTCTTGTCTCGCTTTGCTCTTATTGTGGCATCCCTAATACTTTTGTTCAGTAGTCATATGCCTGGCACCCTTTCATGTAGACCTAGAGTTTCCTGGTTGTTTAAGTAATCTGTTTATCGGTTGGGTTTATTTTCAGCAAGCCTTTGGTGTTTAACTTGCTTATTAAGTTTGCACGTCACTGTGGGTGATGATAGTTAAGATGGAAGAATATGGCCTTCTTAGATTTTCCAGAAATAGTGACTCCTCTGAGCTTACTGATGAGCCTCCATGACACCTTTTTAGGTAAGCTTCATCTCCCCCAGGAGCTTCTTCAGATCTAGTCCAGACTGTAGGGATGAGGAAACTGCTGTTTGAAATGTCATCCACGGACTTTGAAGTGTGGATTTCTCATGTTTGTATGCAATAACAAAGTAAGCAAGAAAGCTTCCTCTGTTTTCCAACCAAACTGTTCCAGTTGCGTGATTTACAATCAAAGGTACACTTTCTGTTCACATTTCTAGGGACACAGCTCCCACTGCATGCGAGCCAAATTTCCCAAAATCTAAAGGCAAAGGCAATGTCTTGCTTCTCACTCCAAATAGTGCATGAGTGAAGGTTTCATGGGACAATTCTCTGGAGTTTTTTTTTGTCTTTTTTTTTTTTTTTTTTTCCTAGGTGGGTTTTGTAGTCACATTTTATTCATTAATGGATTAGACAGTAATTTTTCTCTACCTTCAAGTCTTGTTATATCTCCTTCACTCCCAGTTCTGTAAATGAATGTCCCAAAACACGTCCATCAAATCATAGTCTATCTTCATTATAAGGTCATTCTGGAAAACTGACATCAGCCAGCTCTACCCTGTAGTGAAAGGATAAAATGGGAACAGTATTTCCATTAGGAAAAGTGTATTTTGTAAGACCTAAAGCTTAGTGAGACAACATAAGGTAAAATACACATGTGCTGTGAATTTGATGGCATTAACAAGGAGTTTATAGAGGATAGTTGCTTTGTGCAGGATACTGTCCTTTCCTCCCCCACTCTTGTTATGTAAAGAAACTAACAATTTGCTAATTTGTTCATCTAATTTACTCTTCATACTCCAGGAAAATCAGAATGGCTTATAATCACAGGACTGTCATTTTATTTTGCATTGACATAGTCCATGTCTACATACTCCTTACAGAATTACGTGTAAAACGGGGCATATGTGAAGGACTGGTCAGTAGATTAACAGCAAATTGCTTGGCCTGGACAAGAGCAAGTAAATTTGCTATTGCAAGCTGGAGCAACATGTTAGAGGCCACCTTCCTCAGATCAACTTGCGTATTGCAACACCAGCAAGTAATCAAATTGTAATGTACTTTAATGCAAAGCCTAGTTTGGCTTGGTTGGCAAATTAAACTATCGTTTGCCTCTAGCAAAAGCTGAAAGCCTTTGAACTTTTTGACTGCAGCTGTAGCTTGCACACCTTATTTTCCCTTTTAAAAATCAAATTAAACTGTAACCTGCAGCCTCTGCGGTAAGTTTCAAGGAAAATTAAACTGTTGCTAACCTTTCTAGCAAAGATAACTGTCTCTAATCAAGCTGAAAAGTCCAGTCCTAAATTCCCCTTTCCAAGTTTAGAAAAATTCATTGCAGGAAAACTCCAGGGGCTATTAAGTACACAGCTATTACCTCTGACTCAGGAAGTCCTTGGGCATGAATAGCTAGAGACTGGGAAAGTTTATCAGGAATTTATTACTCTGTGCTTCCCCTTCTCTTTCATTCCTCTTGCAGAGTTTGCTGCGGATCTGTCTGGGAGGCAGGACAGCACACAGCTGCTCTGCTCTGGTTCTCAGGCCTGAAGGCTAATCCAAATTCAGGGCACCGACAGGAGCACTGCCCTCTCTCCTCAGCATTGCACTGGCGGTCTCAGCAGCATGTTTTGAGGAAAACAGCGATGGGGCTCGTTCCCTCCTTTTGACTTGTCCTTGGCTCTTTGGTCCTTCACCTTGTGCTAGAAGTGGCCCAGGCCCAGTCACTGCCCCTTTTCACTCATGTATCTAACTCTTGGATGCGATGCCCTTCAGCTCCCCCACTCTCGTTATTTTCTTTGTCCTGCTGGCAGGAACACTTGGCATTTGACTTGCCCTCACAACATTCCTGTTTTGCTTGGAGCTCTCAGAGATAGGATTTTTCCCAGCCTGGATGAGTTGCTGTTATTTCTATAGAATCAGCAGTACAATAGACCCTCTTGGGAGCCAAGACCATGTCTGTCTGCTGTCTCAGTCTTACAAAGCCTCAGTCCTGCACGCTTAATGTTACGCTTTGATTTCCGGGATTAGCGTCAGACTGATGGCAGGTGAGAAGGCAGAGTGGTGCAGCACAAAAGGAAAGAAATCAATTAAGTTCACATTGCAACATGTACTTACTCGTGGCCGGGTTACAGCAAACTTCTCCGCCTTAGAGAAACAGGAATCGGGTAGAAGACGTTGTTAGCCCTGGAAGCAGCGAGCAGACAGCAGTCCGTCCATCATAAAAGTGGAAATGACAACAAAGAGGAGCTTTCCTCTATTATTATTTTTTAATTTGTATACTATCCACACTTAATATAATCCACAACATGGCAGCTAATATCTCTGCACTATAGTTTTCTCTTTTTTTTAAAGTTGGCTTAAAAGTTCGCAGTCTCTCGGCAGACTTGGTAAAAACTGAGCTAAGGCACATTAGTCACTTTTTTATCAAGAGATGAAAGTGATTGAGATATAAAGTACAACCCGCTTTTAATTAAAATTGAATAAGTCAAAAACAGTTGGCAGTTGCAAAATTCATTATGATGTGTTACCAAAAATAGATACCTTTATGAGAATGCAGTTTTATTACAACAGTGGGCACTAATTACCTGTAAACATCATTGCTGAGATAGCCAGATAGAAAATGTGTTAACACGCTCGTAATAGATTTCAATTGGCTGGGACAGAAAACTAGAAACTCTTAAGTCTCTTAAAATGTCATATGTTAGAGTACCAAAATAGCCGCATGTAATTCTGTTGCTTAAGGCAACATTTGAATTTCAGGAACAATAACTTAGTGTATTCTGCATCTGGTTTTAATTTGCAAGAAAAAGCCAGTTTTAGAAAAATGTAACCTGATTTAGCTGAAATATGCATGATTTGGTGTTCCTATTTCTTCTTTCTATAGAGAAGTCATACTTAGAAACTTTTCTACATTTCATTTGGTAAAATTCCCTTTTAAAAAATATATCTTCCAATATGAGTTTACAGGCATAGATCTACAGTTTAGAACATCCTACTGACCAGTTTGGGATGTATGTATGTCTGTCACTGTGTGTCATCTCTGCAAATTTTACTTTAATTGAAAAAGTTATTTTCCTCTCTCCTTCTGTAATCTAGATCAAGCAATAACAACAAATCTGTGGGTGTTTTATCTGATTTATGCTAATTTGCTATTGACATGTTTGGGGTATCACTTGCATCATCCCAGACTTACATATTTATTATTAAAAATGTTAGCTGCTTATGAGAAGGAAATATTTTAAATAATTATTCATTTGTGCTGTGACAAAAACAGGGCCCTGATGAAACCAGGGCCCTGCTCCAGTAGGCTGCTTACAGCGTCACCGCAAATGAAGTCCCAACGTGAAGTGCTTAAGATAAGCTTGCAGCAAGAGGAGAGTTTGAATCCATGAGGATTAATATATCCCACATACCATGAATGGGTCTCAACTTACCTTGTTTCAGCCACTAAATTTGAGGCATCTCAGTCACCTCCAAAGCCAGTAAAAGAGAGAGGTAAACCCAGACAATGATTTACCCCACATAATTTCGAGACCTGAGATGTTCAAGGCAAAGTCAGGCACCGTCACCCGAGCTTGAGCTAACATTTTCAGGCTTGCATGCTTCAACACAGTCTCCTAAATTCTTGTGTCAGTACCTAAGTAAACGCATGCAGAAGTGATGAGTGAAGGGGTAACTCCTCAGCAAAGTCAAAAGGTGCTGTACGAGGTGAACACTCTTCCAGAAGAGGCCACTTGGTGCCTGACTTAGAATGCCTAGATTTAAAAATAAAACCACAAGCCGCACATTTAACTTTACCCAGCTTCTTTGGCATCTAAATATTATTGAATAAAAAATAAAAATCGTGCTTTGTAATCAATCACCTGTGCTGGATCTTGCTAGCACTGCTGCATTCTAACTTCATGGGCTGACACAACGTGCGGGTACAATCAGAGTATGTGCCAAGTTCATGAGGTGAAACAAAGTACAGCACACCTAAATGGATGCTTTCAGATGTTTTCAGCAGGAAAAGCTGGAGCTGCAGTATGTCCAAATTTGCAGATACATGAATTTAAGGAAATTCCGAATCTCATGTTCTTTGCCGGCATTACTCATAGGAAGAAAATCAGTATGGTATTTACATAAACCGGCCCATGCAGAAACTTGCTCTTACCAATGTTTGGAATATTCTTTAGCCTTACTGTCTGAATGGGATTTCACCCATCGCTTTGTATTTCAAAAGCTTCCTTTTTGGAAAAAAAAAAAAAAAAAAAAAAAACACACACACAAAACTTTTAGGGAAAAAACGTTGTATTTTCTTCAAAATACTAATATATGAATAATATATGAACACTAATATATGACTAACCCAGATATATGAGCAATCTAAAAGTAATAGAAAACTGGTAACTGATACAGGTCATTTTCTGCTGTCTATATTATTGCTGTTTCAGTATTTATAGTTAACTTTTGCCCACTTTTTCCTTCTGATTTGCAAATATTTACTTCTGTTAGGGGGTCAGTATCAGATAAAGGTACGTTAATATTCTTGGAGATGAAAGCCGTACAATTATTATTCACATCTGATACTTGAGCCCCTCTTCCTCCTGCATCTGTACCCTACTGATTGAGTAAGGCCTTGCAAACAGGAAGAGGAATACCCTTGATGCTTGCCTGCATAAGTATTTGCAGGAACATCTGGGTCAGAAACTTTCCTGAGTGCTTGAAAAACTCTTGGTATGGGATGGAGAGAAGGGCAAGCTCTCCTAAGGAAGAAGAAAAACACACAAGGGAAGAAAGCTGGCATAGCGAGAGGTGCTGTGGTGGAACGATGGCTGCAACCCCCATGCCAAGAGTCCCTCAACCAGAGACGTGCCTGCTCCGTCTAGACTAGGTGTGAGAGACTCTGATTGCTCCAAGGGTGATGTCTTCTGTTACCACCCGGAAGGTGATGGCATTGTAGAGGCATGCGGGACTGACCGTAAGTTAGGAAACACTGGTCCTTAACAGATGTGGAGGACTGAATACCAGGGATGCAGAGATGGGCTGATAGCGTGCGATAGCAGCTGCAGCAAAGGGAACCAAAGCTTACACTTTGTAGAAGGCAAAATCACAAAATAACTCTAAACCCTCGGTGTTTCCTTGTGTATCTCGCTGCCCCATAGGCAGGCAAAGCAAACACAGGCCACTGAATGATTTCATTCTCTCTGAACCCTGTGTTCTTGCCTTGCAAACTGGTTTGTGCAGCTAGAAAGAAAAATGTCCCGTTCAGCTTGGGACACCTTGAGAAATACGCCTCGGGGCACTGCTGCAGAAACACTGCAGAGTTCCCCCAAAGGAACAGAAACGTAGGGCAGGTGTTACCTTTGTATTCCCAGACAAAAATTAAAGATAAACAAATGCACTCAACTGAAAGCCTAGATTCACAATAACAGGACGAAGTTAGGAAGAGATAAAACAACGTGTAGACATTTATTAAGGTTACACTTAGCAACAAGGAGCCGTCCTTAGCCGTGCCAGTGTCTCAGTTTTGACTCCGAGTAATTAGTTTCTGCATGAAACCCGGGGCTGGCATGCCCGTGGGTACGCAGAGTTACATCTTGCTTTCTTGTTCTGGCAAAGGTAGGGACCTGCAGCATCTCGGGCCTAAGGTGGATTTCCTCCTGCCTGTCTGCCCTCCATTCCCTGGCCCCGAGCCATCAGGTGTACTGTGGGAGACTACGGTATTTCATTTTGGTAACCTCCGTAAGGTGTCTCCAGTAGTGTTTGTGTTGTCTATCTCAAATAGCACATTCCTAGCTTTTGTTTTTCACCAATTACAGTCTTGTTAAAATACAGTGGCATCACTTTACAAATGATGTATTATGATAAATAGTACAAATTCCTCTTAGAGCGTATACTGTGTATCCAGGCCATATAGCAAGCCCATTTATGCCATTCAAACACAACTGATCTTGAGGGCAGGACTGCTGAATCTGCAAAAGCTTCACCTCATCTTTTATTAGATTTTGGGTACTCAATCTACAGGATACTGGTCTTTGGTAAACTCGAAATGGGAAAACCAAAGACTTTACATATATATTTAGGCCAGCTTGCTTTCTTTTACATCTCTCCTTTCTAACATGGACCATAAGTAGCTACCAACCAACCAACCAAACAAACAAACCAAAAAACAACAACAAAATGGCTGACATTAAAAAGTCTACATTTTCTTCCAGAGACTGTAGCATGGTATTTTTTGCAGTATAGGGAGTGGATGCAGAAATATGTTGTGGCATTTAGATATTGCTGTGAGATAATGCTTGGCATATTCTGGACTTTATTTGCTTATTTTAAGTATTGGCTATCTATATTAAATATTAAATGAAAATTGTCTTGTTTCCTATTATAGTTCGCCTTCAATCAGATAGTAATGATAATGATGCCATTGAACAAATCGATGAAGATATAGCTGTGACTCAGAGTCAGGTGAACTTCATTTGTCCCATTACACAGGTATGCTATCACTGCTACTATAACAGATTGTGAAATAGCTACTTTGTATTCTTCCTTGGATTGTTTATTACAAATCTGTCATACTTGTGAAAAATCAGGCCGTAAAAATTACAAGCATTATCAGAAAGGAGCAACACTGCTTGGAAAAGAACACCTTGCAAGTAGCAATGCAGTTTACCACATGGGACCTGACCCCGTAATCTCAGTGTAATGCAATGTATGAGTGGTAAACATGCTTCCTGCTGTTTTGCATACATTTCATAAGAAGCACTTTCATGGGCATTATCAGTTCCCCTAAATAAAACCTTATTGATTACAGGTGGAAATGAAGAAGCCGGTTCGAAACAAAGTCTGTGGGCATTCCTATGAACAAGATGCCATTCTAAAAATTATCCAGACTCGAAAGCAGCAAAAGAAAAAAGTCCGGTAAGCTAACAAGAATGTGTGGAAAAGCTATTTGCTTTGCTGTGTAAGTGGAATTTTACTCCACTTGTTCTAGGAAATGTATTTGGATTGGCAAGGCTGCAGGAAGTAATACTTCAGTGTCTGCCCAAGTCACAGTCTCCTCATTAGTACTGTACGCATGAAGGATCTTTTTTTTTTTTTAATGAAAACAATGTGCAAGGAAATATTCAGGAAGTGTGTGGGGAAGTTACAGCTACTCACGGTACCTGCACAGCAGAATAAAAGAGATTTTATGTAGCCATGAACAACAAAGAGAAGCTTCATAAAATTCAGTTTCTCATTTTATTTCCGCTGCTCATTTAGCAAGCCTTAGGGTTAATGAAAAAATAAACATCTCTGCTGTGCACTCTCTTTTGCAGTTATATTCCAATACAACTAGAAATAAGAAATAATAAAAGTCAATCTCCTAGGTAGTATAGAGTTTAAGAATGATCAGATGGGATCGAATACTTCTTACTGCAGTGCAATGAGATAATTCTGACCTTATAGCACAAAAGCAGCTTGCCACTTTCCATGCAGGACATATTTCGTTGAATGAAAACATGTAAAAGTTGAATTATTAAACGTGAAATTCTCCGTGATAAGTTTAAAATTTAGAATTGTTTTGATTTTCCAAAAAGAACCCCAACACCTAAATCTAAAAGAGAGGAAAAGGGACTCAAACACTTTTTAGAGCACATGGAGTGAACATACTATGTCATCATGAACTGTCGTTATTAACTTCACATTTGTTTTTACACCAAAAATGCTAGACCTTGATGTTTTGGGGGATAATGACCTCATGGAAACTTGCAAGTTGTGAACTTTTTAATAATACACAGTTTGCTCAGGAAGGTCTGTAGAGACTGATTTTAGAGACTGATTTTTAGACCTGATTTCTCCAAAGATAATGCTACAGTCGGCTTACTTCCTCCATCTGTAGCTCTGGCATTTCTGTTACTCCACACACTCCTCCACATGGGTACAAAGGTGGAGCAGGACTTCTTATTCCGTGCTTCTTCCTGGCTACAGGAAAGCGCTGCTACTAAATCAGGCACCCATGGGGATGTCCATATCTAAACATTTCCCTGTGTTGTTATATCTGTCAGGAAAAGGTCTACTTTTACTCTACTACCATGAAAATAAAGAGTAAAAACCATCAAAGCTGTAAAATGCCCAGCTTTAAAGCTACATTATACCCAAACTGAAGTGATTTGTGCAGTCTGAATCCTGGCAGTTCTTAACCTTGAGTTTTAAGCTTGCAACCTTCCCTTTGTTACAGTAGTTTTTCCAACAGGCTAGAAAAGCCAAAGCCCAGCAATAACCAGACCTCACTGTAACTAAATTAAGAAAGACTGCCTGATCTGCCTGATCTCACCGACCTGCTGTAATTTTAACGTTTCTTGAGAAAATGCAGTCTTTAAAAAAACATAGCCTGCCGTGGTGGGAAGCCAGGCTAGTACATGCAATGAGTTCCTCATTCGAGCACACCACTCTGCTCGTGTTGCTACTTTTTGGTGTGTTTGGCAGTCCCCTGGCTGAGCGGCAGCTCTCCAGCTGGCACAGGCACAGCCACCAGCTTTTGTGCTGGCAGACGTGCCATATTCTTCAGGCAGCTCTGATGGATCTGGTTTGCTCACAATTTTCCACTGCGTGGAAGGACACGCTAACACTTTGTGTTTACAGAAAACCTTGGAAGCTTTTCTTAGGACTTGTTATTCATTAATCTGTGAAGTTATTGCTCTAATAAGGTGATAAATGGGAAAACTGAGGCACAGAGCAATTAAGTGACTTACTCATGACAAACATAGTAAGCTGTGGGCACGTCTGGAATAAAAGCTGTGAGTACTGAATGTAAATAAGTTCAGCACCCGAGATAAAGATTATTCCTAATAGGGGAAAAAAAGTCAGAAAAAGTATGATTTCTGACCACTGGAACCATCTGTGAATGTTTGGGCCACTGCCAAAGGAAAATGACCTCTGGTCCGTGAATATTTTTCAACAGTAGTATCTTTCTCTGACTGTCTCAAGTAGTTGTTAGCCATTTTGTATTTGATCTTCATTTAGAGGCTGTTAATTTGACCCCATCTCTCCTTTCTGTGCTTTCTCGGTTCATAAAAGGACTGGCAAACTTTCACACCAACTAGATGTTTCAGTGATTCATAAGTCAGCCCCTGCAAGTCTCCTTCTCTTTTATCTATTTCCCTAGAAATTGATTTCCCTATTTATATATCAGTGAAGATTATACTGCTCCACTGCAGGTTAACAGGGTAAGAGGTAGTTACCTGCAGCTTAGGCAGGACTTCAAAGAGAGAAAGCAGCATAGCAAGATTTCTGTGCAG
The DNA here is from genome assembly GCF_011077185.1 of Oxyura jamaicensis. NCBI lineage: Eukaryota > Metazoa > Chordata > Aves > Anseriformes > Anatidae > Oxyura > Oxyura jamaicensis. The sequence continues at coordinate 147,549,212 of NC_048894.1, forward strand.
TGTCAGTATCGGTACTAATGCAGGCAGCTTGTGTACAGGGAGCAAGAGAGCGATCCACAGGTGAGAGGCTCCACCTCTCCCGTGTTCCTTCCTTCAGCTGTTGATTCCCACCGCTTTAGATAAACGGATTTATTTTTCCCTACAGAGAACCGGTGAAGCGGAAAAGAGGTAACGAGTTGCTGATAGTGAGTGAATCCCAGATAAATACAGTAAAGCAGCAGATGTTGTCTAAAAGCCGATATCTGACTAATACAATTCTTCCCATTTACCGGAGTCTCTCTTTTCTTTTTAACAGCTGCCCTAAAATTGGCTGTAGCCATGATGATGTAAAAGAATCAGATCTAGTGCCAGATGAAGCACTTAAAAGAGCGATTGACAGTCAGAATAAACAAAGCTGGTCAGCGCTGTAGAAGTCAGCTGGATATGTTGCTGCCACAAAGAAAATTTGTTATTAGAGATCTTGTGAGATAAGCTGCTGATTGTAAGCAGGTTGTGTAACCGATTGTTATTTAAAGGGTTTCATTTATAGGCAAAGTTGAAGGTCTCAGCTGTAACTGGAAGTGCTTTTTTAAACTGCCAAATATGAGGAATTCCAGTGTAGCTTGTTGTTTTCTCACCTTCCTGAAATTCAAAAATCTTATATTTGATAAATAAAATGTGTTTTTCATCATTTAACCTTCCTTGTCAGCGTGTTCATTTTTTCGGCCTATTAGAGCTGCAAATGCTGCCACCATTTAACAGTGATTGTTCGCTCAGTATTTCAGATAGTTCTGTTACTGTCTCTGTAAGTGCCGGGAATACTCAGAGTTGGGCACTCTGACCACAGTTTACCCAAGTTATATACCCTGCCTGGGAGTGCTTCCCTGTTTTCATACAAACCTCAAGAAACTTTGGAAGAGCTTAATTTGCAGGAAGTGCTTGCTACACGTCTGTACCTTGTGTATGGACACACAAATTTACCACTCACCTTTGGGGATCTTGGCCTTGTTCTTATAATTATTGAACTCTCTGCACTAACTTATGCTTTTCGTTTGAGATGCAGAAGCTTTTATTTCAGATTTTGTGTGCGTGTGGAATTCCCAGGGAGCTTTGCTGTAATACTGTATGTTAGGAGACTCCAATTATTTACAGATGTGTTCCAGTAACTAATTTGTAGACAATACAAATATATTGGAACCATATGACTTGAATTTAAAAGCAGATAATCAAATATTATATCCACGCATTTAGGTACAAATTCAATAAAAGATTTAAGCTTTGTGGCACTCGGTATTTACTATTGAAATTGATCTGCAGACTAGCAGACAAGACGCTAGGTACATGCATCAGAAATAGCCATAGGTAAAAAAGAGCTGCCTTGGTTGGTGGCACTTGCGGAATCACAGAATGGTTTGGGTTGGAAGGGACCTTAAAGCCCATCTGGTTCCAACCCCCTGCCATGGGCAGGGACACCTCCCACCAGACCAGGCTGCCCAAAGCCCCATCCAGCCTGGCCTTGAACACCTCCAGGGATGGGGCATCCACAGCTTCTCTGGGCAACCTGTGCCAGGGTCTCACCACCAGTGAAGAATTTCTGCCTTATATCTAATCTAAACCTACCTCTTTTAGTTAAAAGCCATTCCCCCTTGTCCAATCACTACAATATCTTGGCACATGTGAAACTGAAAATACAGGGTTCTTTGAGCTTTGGTTTCCTTAGTGTGTTAGATGTTGTTTTCCTAGGTCATTTTTCTGAACTTACAACTGGACATTTAATATAAAATGTAACCACGTTACCTAAACACTAAGCTTTTCATTCTGGGTTGCTGTTTGCTAACAGCTTTCCTTTATTAGACCGTTATTAACCCCAATTGCACTTCGAGTGCAAACCACTTCAAGATGAAATTATTATTTTGTAATTGAAGAATATTAATCTGCAAGCTGATTTTATAGCTAAAAAAGGGAACTGGGCCATTATTATTTGCACTGAGCTTTTGTGTTCAAAACACTTCATGGGAATTAGCTGGATAATTTTCATAATGTGGTTTAACCCCAAAGGTCTATCTTTTCAAAACTCAGCAGTGATCAGGAGTACTTCTGTCTGGAAGCCCAGCTGAAATATTTGAAAGAGGCTGGGAGGGAGCAGCGTGTACTTGTTTGCCTACTTATATGCGAAAGTCAGGGCCCTTTTAAGACATCTCGGGTCTCAGACTAACAGATTTTCAGAAGGTGGGTCACGGATTTTCAGGAGAATGCTACAATTAAATGCCACAAGGGAGGATGTTAACTATAGTATTAGAATGAAAAAAAAAAATAAATAAAAAGCAAAACAAAACAAAAGTGGTGGTTGTGGTGGTGGTGGTGGTGGAGGGGTGTCCTAAGCTGTTCGTAGCTTTTTCTCAGAAACAGAAAGCTGTGTGAAACCTACAGTGGTTTGACAATTTGCAGTTTCTGATAGAGGCGCATTGATGTTGTCCTCATGGATCTAATTCAATCCTTACTGGTAATCAGCCTCCCAAGCCTGCAGATGCAAAGATGCGTCTACAATTTCCATGGCCGCAGTATCGCACCTCAGATTTAGTTCATGTAGGTGTTGGGATGTTTAAATATACCTTCAAATAATACATAAATTATAAATGCTAAATTATACCCAGATTAATTTATACCTACAAGCTGCTGGCATGGTGATGGCAAAATACATGATCTTCCTTTCCTCCTTTGCTAGCCTGAGCTGGGCAGCATTAGTGAATCAGAGAGCCTATAAATTCTGAAATCCTTCCCAGTCTTCAGCTGGGAGGAATGGACTGATTTTGGGGAGTGCTTCTTTGCTTAGCTTTAATAACAGTGACATATGAGGTTGTGAGGTGTATGTAATTAAATGGAGGAAGGTTTCTTTAATCATCATACACCTCTTTTTCAAGTATGAGCACAGCCATATTATTCAGAAAAAGACAAATATTCGATGCACTTATGTCAGGATTGCTGACTGGAGTACTTAAAAGGGTCCCATCAAAATCAGTGATGTACAGCATAGATTCAACCGCTAGAGAAAACTTGTATTGACTGTAATCAGTGAAGTTCTGGTCCCCCAGATATTTGTCCTTTCTGAATTTAAACTGCGTCCAGGGAATCCTAGTACATTGAATGAATGTATTTTTCTCTGAACCCAGAATTTGAGCCATCCTGTTGCCTTTTCATGGCCAGCCAATTCTCTCTTACCGTTGATACTTGCAAGTACGTTTCCTTCTGGAATTGAAATAATCCAGGCTTGGTCATCAGCGTGAGTTGCAGCTGGCATTTACTAGGCGGAAGGACAGAATTGCCTTGGCAAATAAAGAAGGCTTCTGTGCCTATCAACTGACCTGGTGGAAGCTATAAAACACTACTGCTTCATCGGGGTGGCTGGAGTCAGTGGCAGCTCTGTGCTCTGTCATTTGCAAAGTCTGGGCTTCATTACACAGCAGTGACCTCCCTGTTCCCACATGTCCCATGCCCCACATAAACTGCGCTGGGTAGAAGTAGCTTGCAAGAGTTAAAGAATAAAAATAAGTTTCTGGGATGAATAAGCTGATCTGTATGATTCACAGAAGTGGAAACAACAGCAGTTAAAGCTTCAAATCTTAATCTGTTTTGGCTGTAAGATATCATATGTAAACAGGCATATGTTAACAGTTCACAGGGTAATTTGTGTCTCATTGTTTGACGTCACGAATTTTGCAACAATATTTAAGGAAAGAAACTCAGAGGTGAGGCTTTTTTTTTTTTTCTTCCTGTTGCATAAGGGGTCCTTTAGAAATACAGCAAAGCTAGATATAGTCGGGGTCCTGATGTTAGATGTAGTAAGGGTCTGTCACTGACCTTCTCTGTCGGCTGGAGAAGTTCCATATAGCATTTTGGCTGATTAAAGAAATGCCTAATCAAACATTAAAACAACTAAAAGGCATGGGAGATCTATATGCAAAAGCTTTCAGTGGTACCCTGGGGCACGAGCCATTAACACAGCTCTCTCGCTGGAACAGATTCTCCATTTTAAAACCAGAGACTCCCTCTGAAGCCTTCAGATCAGTGGAGCCATGACGTGTGAAGAGAAGAACTAATCAGGCAGGCATCTCATGGAAGATTTAGCACACTTGTGCTAAAAGGAGCACACATTCCTCTGAATCAAGGATATATTCATCATTGCTGCTCCTGAGCTGTGATCTTATTCATTCTAGAAGAATCAAAAAGACCAAGGCTAAGTCAGTGCTCCCTTGAGAAATACCCGGAGCAAGAGCAGGGGCTGGAGGAAGTGATACCGATGACTCAACAGCCAAGGCCAACACACTGCCTTATTTTAGACAATGTCCTCTTGGATATACTCATGTTTCCTCATGAGTGGCTGATGACAAAGGTCTTACCTACCTGTGGTCACAACTACCTCATGACGTTTTTTCTCAAGAATAGCTCGAGTGCTGTGGCCAAAGCGAGCGCAGGATTCACTGTGGGACTTGATTAACTTCCACTGCAGTTTCAAGTGAATGTTAAACTTCGCCTGCCCTAAAAATCCCCCTGTGTGGACCGTGAGGTACTGTGTGGTCTGTCAGCTGAGCATTTCACTGAGGGGTGGTGCTCTGTTATGCAGCAGGGAAGACGCACCTTGGAAACATGCTTCCTGGAGTGGAAGCTGTTAGAATATCCTAAGGACAGTTCCTCCACTCTCGTGCTAGTGCCAAAGCTTTGAAGCGATGTCTTCTCACTCCAAGTGCAGATTCTTCCAAGAGCCATCAGTCAGCAAAGTTAACATACAGGGCTCTGACTGCAAACAGGGATTCCAAATCTTCCATAAATAATGATTTTATTTGCTGGTCCTAACACACTTCCAGTGAATGCACATTATTTCAGACACGTGGCAGGGTCACAGCAGTGCCCAGAGGAGGATCCTGTGTGTAGGTGCCAGTGGATAATAGGCTGCCAGCCAGTAACCGTACGAGGGAGGAATATCACATTGATTGTTACCCAGGTAAAATCCTGGGATGCGTGTAAATCATGCGATGGGTACCCATGGATGTGCTTAGCCTTCTGCGTGAGTAATTTCAGAGACTTAACAGGACGGCACCAACGTACTTAAAACCTGTGTGATTTATTGTTTCAAAGTGCTGCCTAAAACAGCAGCAGGGCTGGGGAGAGACTGTGCCTCACGCGGTTATTCGGATGTTAGTCCCGACCCGCAGACAGAGCTTGAAAGCACGCACATGAATTGAATTGCATGGGAAGCTTACCAAAGGAAGTGTTTGCTTGTAAACTCAGTATGAATAGGATCTTCTCTGACCGCAAGGGAAATGGAGAGACGCTCATTCACTGTCCGCTTGTGCAATCAACTTCTGAAGTAAAAACAGGATTTGAGGTTTAAAACCTGTGCCTTCACACATCTCACAAGCAACAGAAGAAGCCTTCATGCTCCTCGGTCCATACAGGAACAAAGTCAGGAGGTGCTGCTCATGAGACTCCCTGGATTTGATAACAACAGGGTTATCAAAAGGGAATTATTTGGCTTTCCTAGTGACAGCGGCCCTCAGAAGAGTTTCTGGGAGGGCTCGAGGGGAGACATCTGAACACCATTACATTTCAGTTCTTTTGATGTCACTACATGCCTGTCATGTGTTTTATATCTTAGCATTGAATCTGCCACTGAATTTCACAATGTGTAAGGCTGGTTGTAGGATTACCACAGATGTGACTCCTGCTATAAAGCAGGGCTTTTAAGTTCTTTATCACCTGGCCACACAACTTCTTTTCGAGCCTTTTCTTTGCGGGGTGAATCTATCCAGAGTCTCTGTAGCAGATCACGGGCTCTCTGCTGGTTATACACTACTGGCTTAAAGTCTAGCAGTCGTTTAAATATCATTACATGGCTTGAGATAACTTGTAAAATAAAGATAGTTATTTTACATCATTTGCCTGATAGTTTAATATTCACTGAGACATTTGTGTGTCATGCGTCCGTCATCCGATAACTAAAATAATGACTTTTTAATTTCTTCCCATGGCAAGTACCCAGTTTATTTATAAGTGGCCTAATCTAATAGAGATTTACGCCGTGTATCCCAGGAGACACATTATCAAAGTAACCAGACTTCCCAAGCACTTGGGAAGTGGGGAGATGGTTACACAATTCTCATTGCCGCCGGCTGCTCCAGTTACAAAGATAAAGGGTCAGAGAAGTGGAGCAGTGGAGATAACTCTGCGAGCATCTCAGGAGAAGCAGCTGAGCAGGTGAGCGTAGGCACGGGCTGAGGGTGAGACAGGTAGATGCTTGAATGCCACAGAAGAGAAATTCCCTTAAAATAACATGCAAGGAGAAGGGATGCCCGAGGTTCCCATTGACTGGGAACTCCTCAGACTTCCTTAGGACTGGGGAAGTGCCTGTTGCACATTGTTGTCCTTTGCCAAGGACAAGGACTACTGACCTGTGTTCTGGTGTTCCCAAAGGCCACCCCTGCCCCACCTTACTGCTCTTGGAGCATCCAAGGCCGGGTGTTTGGTTCCTTCTATTTGCTGGGTAGAGCTGAGTTTCTCTCTTGGTGTATGCTAAGTAGGTAGCTCAAGGAAAATCCTTTTTTTTTTTTTTTTTTTTTTTTGGGTGGGGGGGGACGGTTGGGGGGAGGAGGAGATGAGATGATGAAGGCTTGAGCAGGGAGAAGAAGGCAGACCCCAATGGCTTGTGATTTCAGGACACTAATGTGGGTGATACACCTGGGTGGCCAAAATCCCGTGAAGTGACCTACAGTGTGGCTGAACACAAGACTGCTATGGCAAGTGCAGTAGCCCCACGCCATGCAAAACCCTTCTAATGTGGAAATGCTGCAGCATATATATATAAATATATTTATATATTTTGTTTTGGGGATCAGCCAAACATTAGAAAAGACAGTAACCCCAAACTTTGAATCGCTTCTCCTTCCGCTCAGCAGTATGTTGGAAAGAACTTGAGGGTGAGGAGGAGGCTGGATGCGGACCTTTCCTTATTATCCATACCCAAACCTGACAGAGAATAAGATACCGAGCACTCTTAATTTGGTTAATCGTTAATTTTGCATCGCTACTATACATTCATTCATGATATTAATGGTATGAGCACCCAACAGCATGTCAGTTTTAAAGAAGCCGTGAAGGTTTCCTGCTTGAAGAGCTGCCCCCATCGTGCAGAGACCTTCTGCCGGACAGATTTAACATATGTGGGTTCACCTCAGCCACATTTTGGTGGGAGAGCCAAAACTTTTCTGTCTGTGCAGCAGCCATGGGGCACCGACCAGATGCTGCTGCACTCTGACAGCACCCGAGAGTACCTTTCTGTAGGTCCACTGCTATTTTGGCAAAGTGCCTGCACCCTCCCCCTGTCCCCGAAATCCCTGACACACTCTCCTCACCCCACCTCACGCTCTCTCGGACGTAGCAAGCGGTGCATTAATGCAGAAGCCGCTGACCCAGTTGAGCCAGCAGCGCTATCCCCGTCATCAGCCTTCCAGGAGGGGAAACGTAAACCAAAAAAAGTCTGGCGGGCCCGCGTGCGTGCTTCACCTATAAGAGGAACGAAATAAACCAGCACGCTCTGCGTTGTGGTGAATCGCTCCGAAACAATCTGCAGACATTCGCCGAATTGTCTTTCTGTTACAAAAAAAAAAAAAAAAAAGAAAGAAAGAAAGAAAGGAAAATGCAGCCCCTGGGATATCCCTTTATGGCATATGCATTTTATGTTTAAATGCATTAATGGGACTGCTATGCTGTGAGTCATCCAGCACCAGAGTTTCATGTGTTTCTTAAAATACACTACAAGTAGCTGAGGGCAGGCGGGGCTCTGCCGTGCAGTTATCCGCCAGGAATCCCAGCGGGTACCTGCGCTCGTGGCACCACCGCCGTGGCGGGGACCCCATCCCACTCCCTGCCTGCAGCTAAAGGGGGGGACCAGAGCAGGATGGGTGCTGGGTCTGCAGGAACAAAACCCGGGCTCCCTCGGTTATTAGGGAGCCTCAGTGCCCGACTGCAGAACATTTGCATATATGTAAACAGCAAAGCTGGGAGAGTTCCCTTCTGGAGCACTCTTGTCAAAACTACAGCTGTCTGTGCTTTTTTTCTGGGGATGATTTGTTGTCGGGTTTTCTTTATTTTGTTTCCATTTCCTGGCAATCCTGGCTGAACACCTCTTTAATATGGCTTTAAACCTACACTTCCGAGCCAGCCGGTGGTTAATGGGGTTGATCCTGCTCCTCACCAGCCGCTTTGGCTGCTCGTGGGGATGCTGTGCCTTCTGGGGATGCTGTGCCTTTTGGAGACAGCACATGGTTTCAAAACGGGGGCTAAAGTATTTCTGGTGGTGAAGCCCACACTCACGAAGGAATGATGGTGAGCACGCACCAGCGCTGTGGGGCACGCTTTGGGATGAGCAAAGGTTAAACAGTGGCTGGTGAGGCAACAGCGGGGCTGAGGTTGTGGTGAACCCGCACAAAGGGGCTTGTGGTCATAAAGCTGGGATCGCCTTCTCTGCACAGTCAGCCTGGCTTTGATTTTTTGGTTTCACCCCCACAAAAAGCCTCGGTGCTGCTGTCTCGGAGCCCCCTGAGCCTCCTGACACCGCATCCCAGCAGCACCCCTCCGACCCAAACCATCGCTGCCACTTCCAGGGGGGGCTTCGCAGAGGCTCCCCTCTCCCTCGGCTGCCCCTTCCCTCGTCTCCAGCGCCTCGGGCTCTCGGGGAAAGGCTTTTGGGGTTTCGGGGACCCCCCGGCAGCCCCGTGCCCACCCCGGCGGGGCGCTGCGGGCCGCGGGGCGGAGCGGGGCGCAGCGAGGCGGGGCCGAGCCTTCCTCCCCTCCCACTTCCCTATGCGTCAGGGCCGGGGTAGGAGGGGGGAAAAGCGATTTTTTTTTTAAACCCTCCAACTACTTTAACACCGACTCGGCGGCAGATGGTGGACACGGCGCGGGGCTGCGGCGGGGACAGCGAGGGGATGCGCCAGCCGCGCTGCTTCCTCCACCTCCTCTTCCTCCTCCTCCTCCTTTAGCCCCACAGCCGCCCCAAAAGCCCCCGGCTCCTCTCCCCTCCCGGCTCCCCTTCTCGGCGCCCCCCATGAGCCGCCCGGCTCCTCCGCCGCCTCGCCGGGCCGCCGCGCTCCTCCTGCCGGCCGCCCGCTGCCGCAGCGCCCCGGCCAAGCGCCTGCAGCCGCTCCCCGACGGCCCCGCCGAGGAGGCTCCGGCCTCCAAGTGGCCTCGCCTGGCCGAGTGCCCCGCAGGCCCCCCGGATTGCCTCAGCGCCCCTTCTTCGCCCTGCGCCCCGTCCTCGCCCGCCGGAGGGGCGGCGGGGCCCAGCCTCATCGCCTCCTACCTGCTGCTGCCGCTGGCCGAGCGGGAGCAGGTGTCGAGGGCGCTGAGCGTCAGCTCCGGCAGGGAGCTTCGCTGTAAGGTGAGGTGGGGGGCCGTGGGGGGGCGAGGAGTTGGGGTGTCCCTTCCCTGGAGGCTTCTTTTGGGGTAAAAGTCGGGGGACCCTCGCCACGGAGCCGCCCGGCGAGGAATGCCGTTCACAGGGGCTGGCTGAGGCGGTGGGCGAGGTACCCGAGCTGGGGTGCCCCAGGGGGTCATCGTGAGGCGTTAGGGGGTTTAGGTTTAGTTTTGGCGATTTGAGGGTTGCTTTTTCATTTTCCCCTCGCCGATGTGAATAAAGGGGCTCGGAGCCCGCTGCGAGCAGCGCTCCCGCGGAGCCCTGGCTGTCCTCCAGCTCCCTCGTCATTGTTTGGGAAGAGTTGCTATGAGCGAGGCCGCTTCCAACGCCCTTGAAAACGAACTTTCTTTTTAATTTCCTCTTCACAGGTGTTCCCTCTCAAACACTACCAGGACAAGATCCGGCCTTACATCCAGCTGCCGTCGCACCGGAACATCACCGGGGTGGTGGAAGTGATCCTTGGGGACACCAAGGCCTATGTCTTCTTCGAAAAGGACTTTGGGGACATGCACTCCTATGTGAGGAGCTGCAAGAGGCTGAGGGAAGAGGAGGCTGCCCGGCTCTTCAAGCAGATTGTTTCGGCCGTAGCTCACTGCCACCAGTCGGCCATTGTCCTCGGTGACCTCAAGCTCAGGAAATTTGTCTTCTCCAATGAAGAAAGGTAAGCGGTTGTTGGTGGCCAGCCTCTGGGTGAGCAGGCAGGGAGCACAGCCTCATCTGGGAAGGCAAAAAGCATCCCAGGGAGCATGAATGGTGGTGTAAGCCGGGCATCACCTGTGTGATGCGGGCTGCGTCACGTGCGTGGAGCAGGTCACAGATCCAACTGGTGTGTGCCTGCTTGTAGTTGGGTCTCAACTGATGAAATGGAGGAAACTCGCCGTGAGGCTCCTCTCATTCAGCACAAGTTCGGTGACACCCACTGGGGGACAAAGGAGTGATAGTCAGGGCACTGAGAGCCAGATGTCGTGTGTGCGACTTCGCCGGGGTCAGATGAATCAAGGGCTGGGGCAGGGAGAGGAAGGAGGGGACGGGGAAAGCCCCAGTGCGGAGAAGGAGAGGGGTCTCCTCTCCAAAATCTCTGCTGTTCAGGCGATCCGCTGCCTCTTCCGAGGCTGTTGTGCCCCCTCCACTACCGGTGGTGGTGGTGCTTTCCCCACACTGTGGATGCAGGCGTGCACAGGAGGGAGGGCGGGACACGGTTAAATCTCCTGCGAGGGAGAAAAGCGCTTTGGTAAAACTTAGCCTAAAGCCTCGGTTTATAGAGAGCAGGTTCCAATTTCCCCCCTTCCACAGGCATGCTTTTGGAATTAGTTTCTAAATTTAGGTCAGGGAAGATCATTCAGCATTTTCCCTGGGGTGTTTGCTGCTCTTGTAGTCCATCACTGCACATGGCAGAGCCAGAAATACTGTGTTAATCGGCAAAACTGACTCTGACCAGCTGCTTGTCCCATGGAAAGCTTAAAAAATAAGTAGAAGCTGTCATGGAGTTGTGCTTAATCTGATGAAACTAGAGATGATTTATTGAAACAGAAGAAATTTTTTTTTTTTTTAACTCTGCTAACGCTTCTTCAGGATATCGGTTATGAATGTGATAAGAAAACTAACCAGAACTGCCCCCCTTCAAACACAGCCAACCATATGTTGACATGCAAAGAAAGTAATTCCTTTGAAGGAAACTATTGCAGCTTTTCCCGCCCATAATAAGATGAAACATTTGTTGAAATGTTACATTGCACACAGCCTTGCTCATTTGGAAATCCGCGTTGCACAGGCTAGTGTCATGTGCATCACATTTGGCAAGAAGAGGGTTAAGCAATGGCAAGGCAGGCTCTTGGGCTCACCAGCACAGGTGCAGTTTCAGTGCTCCCGCGGCCAATCCCGGGCCCACGGTTCGCATTGAGTCATATTTTCCGTTTACAGAACCGATGGGTATTTTGCATTGCAGCAGGAGGTCACGCTGAGGACAGGCTGCAGTTAGCACATCCACGCAGCGGCGCGGCCGGCGGAGCCCTGCCGCAGCACGTGAACGGAGGCGCTGCTGATGAAAAGCTCCCAGTTAGCCCAGACGGGGGGGTGAGGTGGACACTGTGCCACCTGGAAAGGAAAAAAGTAATAGTAAAAAAATACAAATAAAAAAATCAGGCGAGCTGGTAAGCACTGCGAGTGCAGGAGAGATGGATTTTGCATTTTAAAACTCATGCAGATGTGCTGATTCTGGTTCATCCCATGCGAGGAGCCTTGCTGGTGTCCCTCGAGAGCCTGGTGCCTTGCTAAAATCCCCAGTCCCTAAGCAGGCATCGCCGAGCGCATACCCGATGCATGTCTCTGCTCGGATCTGGGATAAACAACTTCTCCGCAGCAAATTAGAAAGTTATTTCCACTCCTTTCCTCCGTGCTAATGTGTGAAAGGGAGTGGTGGCTGCCGTGGCAGAGGGCTTTGCTGCCTTCAGCTCTGCCTGTGTTTCACTACCCCAAATCTCTAACCCGTGGCTCCCTTCCCTCCCCTCTGCAGGACTCAGCTGAGGCTGGAGAGCCTGGAGGACACACACATCATCAAAGGCGAAGACGACGCGCTCTCAGATAAACACGGCTGTCCCGCCTACGTCAGCCCCGAGATCCTCAACACGACGGGGACTTACTCGGGGAAGTCGGCCGATGTGTGGAGTTTGGGAGTGATGCTCTACACCCTGCTCGTGGGACGCTATCCCTTCCATGACTCGGACCCTAGTACTCTGTTTTCCAAAATCCGCCGTGGACAGTTCTGTATTCCTGACCACGTCTCCCCCAAAGCCCGATGCCTCATCCGCAGCCTTCTGAGGCGGGAGCCCTCCGAAAGACTCACAGCTCCGGAGATCTTGCTTCATCCTTGGTTCGAGGCGGTCTTGGAGCCTGGATATACAGACCAGGAGACGGGAACTTCTGATCAGATTGTTCCAGAATACCATGGAGACAGTGACGATATTAGTTCCTTCTTCTGCTAATCAGAAATCTCAAGAACCTCGCTGTTCTCACCTCTGGCATCTCCGTAGGGTTTCATTATTTTATTGTTTTTCCACGTTACAAAGTCACAGCATCTTAAAGTGCCAGTATGATCAGAAAAGTGACCTTGTTTAAAATAAACGTCAGCCCGTCGATCTCCGCTCCCTGAGTGTGTGCTCAGAGGCTCACCCGCCTGCTTGCTCTGCCGGTGGGCTCGTCCCGCTGGCCCCGGAGGACCCGTGCAGCTTCACGAGAGCCTCCTGGCTCTTCTCCTGCCTCCTGTGCCCTCCACCACTGTCACCGGCTGCGTTTTGGTTGCAGAGTCTTATTTCTGGCGACGTGAGAGACTCGAAGCCAGCCTTTGGCTTTCCCCTCCTGCCGCAGTGGCTCGGGGATGTGGACAGTGATGTGCAGGGGGTGGGGAGGCACAGGACATGTCTCTAACTGAGCAAATCTGACAAAAAATGTTTCATGTGGGGAGAGGAAAAAAAAAAAGGCGGAGGGGGAATGACTTGGCATCTTGCAAAGTAGTTTTCTGACTGTAAGTGCACTTTAGTGAGGGAAGGTCTCCACCAGCCACATCCAGCTACCTGCTTGTTGCCCCAGCTGGTTGGTTTTCCATGGGGACGAAGCTGTTAGATCCTCCTGTGAGGCAAATCACTGCTGCGATCACTACTGTGACCCTTTCTGACGCAGAGCATAGCTGATCTCCCAGCTGGATCCCCTCTGATGCCATTTGCTGAACACAAAATGATTTTAAATAGCCTTCAGCCTCAAGTTACCATGGCGTGTCCTGTACGACTTCGTGCCCTCAGTGAGCTGGTCATGTAGCAGGTCTCGTTAGCTCCCAGTGCCAAAACGTATCCGTTTACCAAAACGTAACACTATCGGGTGGGGCACCTTCCCTTGGGCAGCGATAAGGGGTATCTTGTACAGTATATGTAAACACGTTCGTGTCTTCCTACAGGCTCAATTCTTAGGAACAGCACATCCCCTCTCCTTCCCCCCTTGCCCCCAGAAAGTTAGTCTTAAGAATAAAATCTCCGTACACGCTTAAGTTGATTATTCAGGTATGTTGTTGGCCTCTGGCTATGTATTTCCCCCTCCCCCCCTTAAATTTTTTGTTTTGTTTTGCATGATTATTCATAGTCTTTCCAATGTGCGTGGATAACGAATAGATCTAAATCATTAGCTTCCTGGGTTTGGGGGTAAGTAAAGCTTAGTCCTGCGTAAAACTTCTGCCGTGTTTCCCATCTTGTGCCCGGCGGCTTAGATGAAGAGATGGCCGTCTGCAGTAGGCGAGAAGGAGGCGTCCGTGGTGGCCGTGAGGTGGGTGACGGACCCCACGGACGCGGCACAGAGCGTGGATTTGTCCCGGGGGTGACCGGCGGCCAGCCGCCGTCCCACCGCGTGCTGCGAGAATACCATGTATACCTCATGGACTGTGTACTTTGTACATACCTTACTGTTTGGGGGTTTGTGTTTTTTTTTTGTTTTTTTTTTTTAATTGTACTTTGTTTGTCCTAATAAGAGGTGTCAAAGAGCAATTTAATGTGAATTATTGTTGGCAATACTAACTTGACAGAATCATGAGCATTAAGAGCAGGGCGCTACAGCTCTCCGTTGCACTAAACTTCTCATGATTGCTTGACTTTTGTATCTGTGATACAGTTTAACCCTTCTGTGGAAAAGAACAGTACATTTGTATATATTGGTAGACAAATCTGCCAGAAAAGCTAAAAACACTATGTCCCACTTGTAAATACGTGTATATATATGTGGAAACCTGGATGACAAAGTCTGACTTGTAGAAAGTTTTAATAAACTTGGTTTCATAACGCGTGCTCCCATTCCTCTTGGTGTCTTGGAGTGAACTCAGGGTGTCTTGGGGCTTCGGTGTTTGGGGTGTTTTGACCTCAAAGCACGTCAGCCCCTCGCTGTTGCCTGCACGTGCTCCATCACCCCTGAGCTCCCCAGCTGAATTCCCATGAAGATGAGAAGGGACGGGGAACTCTGTCCCCAGACTGTGGGGCTGGAGGGAGTGGAAAGAGCTATGTGGGACAGTGTGTCCCATTTACCTGAAAAACACGGGGCAGAAGAAGCGACTCTGCTTTGGAAAAGTCGGTCTAGTTTAGCTGTCAGGTTCCAGCCGCCAAACTTGAGGCACCCTATTGCCTTTCAGCCTGCGTATTCATTTATAACTGGGCACAGACGGTGGCGAAAGGCTGTCATCCTGCACCTGTGTGCATGGCTGGGGGATGTTCAAGCCAGTGGAAAATCGGGTCTCAGGTGTCTCCGAGGGAGAGGCTCCCAGAGCATCGCCTGTGCCAGGGGTGGGCTGGTGCTGGTGCCGCTACCGGCGGAAGCACAGAAGCCGCCCTGTGCTCCCGTTAAAAATGAGCTGAAAGATGACAGAGCTGCTGCGCTTTGTGGCTGGGAGTGAGGCGTATAAATAGCAGCAGTATCAAGGTTAGAGAATGTGCTTTCCTGAAAGAGCTCGAGCCACCCTTGTAATCCACCCCGAGCGGTGAGATCATCGCTTGCAAGTACAGAGGAGGAGGAAGAGAGGCTTGATTTTTATTTATACTTTGCCTCATGTTTAACTTTGTCCTTTTGCTTGAAATCTGCTCACCAGAGCAACTGCTTCCAGGCAGGTCTTGAAGCCAGAGTGACTTTAAAAAAGCTCTGCTCTTAGAAAGTGAGCTGGGAGTGCAGAGAGGGGACAGGACCTGGTCAGCGATGAAGAGAAGAGCCCTGGCTGTCATTAGGGAGCCAAGGTGCCTTGCCTCCCACTCTGACAAACCAGCAATCTGTGCAGTAAGCATATTTTCTTAGCGCTCGCTGAGTGAATGTCAGACACCAAAATATCTCAAGTTACTTTACTGATGTTATTCTTGCAAGAGTTGTAAAAAGACATGCGCCGCATCGCATGGCTGATTGAATTACCCCTGCCCTGCCGTGCTTCCAGCCTTGGACAGGAGCCCTGATGCATCCGTTTAAAACTGCAGGAGGTTCGTGCTTTGGTGAAACCTTGAAAATGTTCAAAACGTTTCTTTCTTTCTTTCTTTCTTTTCTTTTCTTTTCTTTTTTTTTTTTTTTGCCTGCAGTGAAGTCACCCTTAGTAGGTGAATGCGTAGGTCACCCCACGATTTTATTTCACATGAGCTACACTGTAGAGCAATTAAAATAAATGCCAAATTGTAGTAACATCTGCAAACAGCCTCTGTGTTGCTTTAGGGATTATAATGCAACATCCGTTTGTACAGCAGAATAAATTGCTATTGCTTCGTAACCCCGTCGTTTGTATTATTGTATACAAAGTTTCAGAGCATGTTGAAAGACCAGCATATTAAGTGATTAAACTTTGATGGTGGGTGTGAGAACTTTGATTTATGCAATGCATACATTTCTTTTTGAGAGAGTCATAATTTGTCTATTTTTAAATGGTCCTTTTGGATGAGGGCTGTAGGAATCTCTTATTTATCTCTCAGAGCTGGTCACTGCTCTTGTCCTGAATCTGGAAGATGTTGTCAGCCTCTCTGGAAGGTGCTGGAAGCCTTTGCTTCTTATCTGTTTGCTGCTGAAAACAAAAATAAAGCTGTTTTTTTTTTTTTTTTTTTTTTTTTTTTTTTTTTTTCCACTACTCTGTGGGCTCTATCCTCAGGCAGTGCCCAACTGCTTCCCTGTCAGGATAGACCTTATCTCCTGAATACATATTTTTATCAACACTGAATTGATATTCAGCTGCATTTCAGCCCTCAGTTCAATATTTTTTAAAGCAGTGGAGCAGAGTGTATAAAGCAGCTTCCTTGTGGGGCGCCAGGTAAAGCAGCCAGCTCAGCACGCTTGGACTGAAGGTCAACATCTCCTTGCCAAGCAGGTGACACTGCCGAGCTCATGTGCTGTTAATTAAGAACTTTGGGGAGAGTTTCAGTTCCACACACACTAAAAAGGGCCCTGATTTTAGGACTACACCTTAAAAAAATCAGTGCAAGAGACTTTTGCATCCGTTATTTATGAAGAAAAGGGAAAAAAGCTACACTTTTATAAAGATGCACAAGGGAGATTCATTGCGCTTGGCTGCATCACAAAGCCTGTGCAGGGCTGCTCTCGAGCTCTGCGTTAAAGGATTGAGGGCAGGCCCGAGAGAGAGCTTTAAACACACAAATTATTCAATCAGTGCTGAGTGCACTCTGTCAAGCAAATCTCTTCAGATTATCTCTTTATACAAAAGCAGTTTTTTTTTTTTTTTTTTTAATATTTTTTTTTTGCTATTGCATTCTGTCAGGAAGAAAAAAAAACATTTAGCATTACAGCACTGCACGGATTTAGCAGCACCAAGAAATATCCTATGCAAATGTCTCTTACAAATACAATGTTTCCCTGCAGAGCACAGAGAAGAATAGCCTGCCATACAACCATGTTCTGAATTAATCCCTTGCAAAAATGTCTTTGTTAAATGCAACATCTCTCAGAACTATTGTTGGTAAAAGTACCGTGAAATTTGCAACAGTTCTTACGCCGATTCCTCTGTAACTTGCAAAATCCTGCTCTCCAAGTGAAATCCAGGGTTCGTATTGCAGCCAGGACCAATCTTTGTTACGGCAAAACTACAAATCCTTCAGGATATGAGTTCACAGCTGGACCTTTTACTTTTTTTTTTTTTTTTTTTTCTTTTATGAACCCAGCTATTTAGAAAATGCCTTAAAGAAAACTCATTAGTTTTCATTGCACTGTATGTATTTATTTACAGTATTTAACCAGCTAAACAAGCTAATGTGCAGCACTTCATTTCCTAATTTGGCTTTGAAGCCGTCGCAGCAGAAGTATCAATTACATTCTGTCAAATGCAAACATTAACATAACTGTATGAAGCAATCATGTTTCTAACAACAGCAAGTGCTGCCCAGAGGACCAAAATAAATAAAATTCATAGAGCAAGAGGTAACGCTTTTCTTTACGGCAGGATTAGGGCTGGCGAGTGCCAGTTTGTTTTCCTCTCCAGGGACATTTTCCGAGGGAATGGTGCCTTGCACGGCTGCTGGGGCGAATCCGGCACCGAGGCACGGCCGATGAGCAGGGCCCTTGCTCGGCGAGGGCACAGCCTTGTCACAGTGGGTGTGGATTTCTGCACGCAACTCCCGCTGTTATTAATGCTTAATTAACGTGCAATTTGCAGAAAGAGATGAAACTCGGACCTCGGCGGTGTGCTGTGAGCACACACGCAGGCTTATCGTTCGAAGAAATATCAGGGTGACACGGAGGGTGGATGACAGAAAATAAGTGCAGCGTGAATCAGCTGCCCCGTGTTTATCACACGGTGCTGCGGTGGGAAAACATTCACCTCCAGCGACTGCCGCCTCCTGCCAGCAACAAAAGTGGAGTTTGATAAATTATTAGTGGAGATGTTCTCAGTGGCTTTGCTTAGATTTTACTCCTCTTGCGCAAATTGCAGATTAGGAAAGGATTAAGTAACAACAGTGTGGCTAAAGTATTACACATCTCCCTGGCTATTAGCCAGAGAATGTAGCATGCAAAAGCTGACATTGCCTAAGAAATCAAATATAGCTCTGGTCACCACAGAAAATGACTCTTCCCCACCGCTGAAGGTAGTCGTTCAGTTTCTACTGTGTCACCCAGTGTCTTGCAGCAGAAAATTGTTCACTACGGCACTTTCTTTTCCTTTTTTCTCTCTTTTCTTGACATCCAGGTAGTGACAAAGCCATAAACGTTTAGATGAATCACAGAAACCATAAATGTAATTGAGTGTAAAGCCATTGTTGGGCCTTGTGATAATATCCCCATCCAGTCTCGACTTGTCAGAGTCTCTCTGAGGTTTAAATACTGCGAGTTCTCTTTGCTGTGCTGTCAACCAGGGACAAAGTACCGAATAATCTGGGGCAGAAGCCTGCTCAGGACTCTCATGCCTGATGACAATGACCTTGCAGATGGTGGCAGGAGGCCTGGTGTGAGTAAGTGTTTCCCCTGGTGAGTAAAGGCTACAGAGTAAGGCTCACAGAGTTCACCCCTGAGCCTTAGCGACCAAGCAGGGGGACAACACCACCCAAGGCCTTGGTGAAAGGGTGAAACCCATCCTGGCCTGGTGTGAAGTTGATGCCTGACCAGAGTGGTGGTGAATCCTCTCCTCCCCATGCTGTGCTCAAACTGCATGGGTCTGTCAGGCCAACAGGTCCACCTGTCCCCCAGGAGAAGTACCAGCAGATGCCTACAGAGGTGCATGGGAGCAGGGCAGATGCCTGCTGGGCTCCTCCTGCGATGTCCTTCTTGTTGTACAGGGTCACAGTGGCCCACCAACGTCCACCTTGGTATTTAACCATCCTCCAAGAACTTTCTTTCAACCTCCTTTGACTCTCTGTGTACTTTCAAGTCTCAAAATCCTGCAGCAGTGAGCACCAGAGCTGAACTCGGTGCTTTTTCTTGGAAAAAGGATATTCTCCAAAACACAAGAAGATGACGGGAACTGCTGCAGAGGACCAATTGGCCCTATTTCCGCAGGATGTTGTCCTGCCCTCGCTCCCTGCGGGGGCCGGAGGTGAAGCGGGGCAGCTGCTGTGGGAGATGGCTGCGGAGCCCGGGGCGGTGGGGACTCGAGCCTGGCAGAAAGGCTTAATCAGCGAACTCATGGGATTTTGCATCACGGGTCTTGTGATCCTTAATATGTAAGAGCCCTGTCTGCTGAAGTTAATGATCTCCAGGAGATTTCCAGTTCCCGTGGGAGGAAGAAAGAGCAAGTGCCCCGTCCTCGCTGCTGCAAAGAGGGATTTGAAAGGATGTGTCCTGTGAACCCTTTGGACTGTTCCCTGCTCATCGCTGGTGTCCCGGCCAGATGCTCCGCACTGTAAAGGCATGCTTGAACGGCTGCCTCATTACAGCAGGCAGAGCTTTGTCCTTTTATCTGAGCAGCTGGCAAAACAATAAATTAAAAAATAAGGCCGAGTCAGCAAATAGCTTTCTTTCCACATACACGAGGTTAGAGGAACTGCTCCCCCTCCTCCAGAATTATTTCCTGACTTAGTAACATTTTTCTCAATCTCCTCTTCTTCTTTTTGTCC
This sequence comes from Oxyura jamaicensis, assembly GCF_011077185.1. NCBI lineage: Eukaryota > Metazoa > Chordata > Aves > Anseriformes > Anatidae > Oxyura > Oxyura jamaicensis. The sequence continues at coordinate 147,568,712 of NC_048894.1, forward strand.
TGATGCGTGGGGAATAGTGGGATGAGTGTCTCAGACAGAGGGGGAGCACCTCGATGTGACATGCTGCGGCCCAGGAGGCTCGTGCCCACATGCCAACCACAGCCAAGGCCCTGGGAAAGCCTTCTCTCCAGCATGAAGCAAGGATGGTGCCAGTGTTTCATGGGGAGGGAGCTCTCAGCACGTCAGGATGGGACCCTGACTTTGAGAGAAACCTTCCACCAGCTCCCTGTGTGATTGTGGAGGACGTGCTTGCAGGAGGCAGCACCACCTGGAGCAGGAGATGATCCATACTTGGACAGTCCTGGAGCCAGGATTTCTGAGCTAGAGGGGAAAGGCTGGAGCTGCGTCTTGCTTCAGTCCAGCTCTGGGTATGGCTTGGAGTCCTCCGCCCGTGGGACAGGGGCAGGGCTGTCCCCATGGGGCTCCGCAGGCGAGCCGGGGCCCAGGGCCGGCCTGTGATGCACATCCTGCTCATGCATGTGGGCATGAGTCAGAGCCCGGGAGGAAGAGGCCTCACCCAGTGCAGGCAGAGCGCTGCAGGGCACTGGGGTTAGGTGCTGGCAGAGGTGACAGCTCATCACTGCTGGTGGCACCTGCACCTGCAGCATGGAGAAAGGGGTTTGGAGCTAACCGGGTGCCCCACCACCTTGTCAGGGTTTCAATGCAAACACTACAGGATGGGTTTTTAGAGATGCTTTAAAGAATCCTTTTGGCATCTGCATGCCTTGGAGCTGGAGGAGCTGCTCAGGGCTCCCATAAACCTTCCAGAGCTCCTCCTGCAGCAAGGGCTGTGTGTGCTGATCCACATCCATGATGGGCCCCCTGGAAAAGCCATGCAATCTTCACCCCTCTTCTTCCCATCAGCTTGGCCTTAGTTTTGCTATCTTTGGCAGCCATCAGCTGCTTTTTACCCAGGTGCTAATCTTGCTCGGGCCCTGGGACAGCTGAGATGGTCCAGACAGCCGCCCTGCCGCCTTCTCAGGAAACAGGTGTCCAGAACTTTTGACCCCTGCAAATAACTGTGTTTGATTATTTCTGGAAATTTACCGCCGCGGCCTTAAGTGTGATTCCTCCAGAAATGAGATTCATCTTTGCTAGGAATCTGTCGCGTGTCTCAAGCAAAGGTCACGCTGAATCTTTTTGGAAAGCACTACAGCCACAAGGGGCTCCAGGACCACGTGAGTGGAAGCGTGTCCATGGTTTGGCACTTAAACACAAAGCCCTGAACATCCACAGCACTTCTCAGAGTCAATGGGATGACTTGCAGGGAGTAACAAATGCTGTGTATGACTGCAGCCAGCGGTAGATGGATCACGGTCTGGCAGCTGTGGCTTTAAAAGGGCTATTGATTCATTTGGAAACAACTAGCACGAGTGACTTTGTAACAGGCAGGATTATTTCGTCTCACCACATGCCAAAGTACAGTACGGCCCTGAGATTTTTCCAGCGGCTATCACATCAGACACCCAGCAGGACATGGCAGCAGTGCACCTTCCTTAGGTACGACTGCACCCCTCAAAAGCCGAGGGAGAAATTCTTCAGTTAAAGACCAAATAGGGAGGGAGGGGTTAAGTTGGGAAGCAATCAAACAAAACAAAAAATGTATGCAGCTAATGATCCAGCCGTGATCCAGGCTGCTGCAGCAGTTCAAAGTAAGGATAAATAAATATGACTCTCGGTGTGTAGGTATAGAAAATACATGCTCTAAAAATACACAAGAGAAGCTTCCAATTTCTTATCTGGTGTCTGTGCTGGGCAGCCTTAAGGGAGCTGGAATTTCCCTTCATGGACAACTGAGGATTCTCCTTGTGACCATGCCACGCAGCACAATACCTCTGGAGCTGTCCCATATCCCAGTTGCCCCTTCTTTGCTAGCAAAGTGTCAAAAAATGCCCTTGTGGGTCCTACCCCACTGGTGCAAGTTAGAAAGGCTTCACTCAAACCAGATGCTGCTGAGAAACAGGGATCTGCGATGAAACCCTGGCAGCCCAGCCGTGTCTTCTGCAGATTATGAGCCAGGCCGCATGCATGGGGCATCTGGTCCCACAGATCCCATGTGCAGAACATCCCCAGCCAGATCTTTGGGGTACGTGCTGAAATTTTGCTCTGACATGATCAGCCACACTTGGGATACACTCAGGGTTTTTGCTCTGACATAAATTGTAATGCAACCACTGTCACCTGGAGCAAAACCAGCCTCCCCCTGCCCAACAGCACGCTGCATTGCCATCCTGCTTGCTGCCTGCTGGGTCAAACCTAGAGATCCTAACTCAGTTTTCTCTCTGTGGAGACTGAGCAGCAACCCGGGGACAAATTCTCCAGTGCATGCAACATTCCTGTGTAAATCAATGGGAACTGTAGAGTCTGGCCTGAAGTCAGGATTTCAGGATTTGACCCAATTTAACCTTGGCATAAATAGTTGCCCAACTCCTTTTTTTTTTTTTTTTTTTTTTTTTTTTTTTTTTTTGTGAGGCTCAACAATTAACTTTCAAAACAGCTTAAAAAAAAAAATCAGCTTGGGTTCAGAAGTGCTGTGCTAGCCAGCAATGTTTTGTTAAAGTTACTTCCACTATTACGGTATTTGTTAGCGTCAGCACTCTGTGCAAAGTAAAGTGCCGCTCTGGGCTCTCCATCCCGGGCAGAGTTGTATGAGCCCAGGGCAGAAGTCTGACTCTTCTCATATTTAGCACAGAAGCACGGTAGTTCCTTTCACCAGATTCAACCACCAGGTTCTTTTTTTTTTTTTTTTTTTTTTTTTTACTAATCATTGCAATGTAATTCAGCCACATGCAAAATGCAAGGGTTGCTTGCTGCTCAGATCAAATGGATCCTGGTGGTGAAGCTGTAGTGGTGAGGCTTTCAGGGGGAACTGGGAGACGAGAAGAAGCAGGAGGTGTTTACAACATTGTGGACGGCTAAGCTTGACCTCAGGGACTTACACCCTCTCTACCCCTTTTTGTTTCTGTGCAGTGAGAGGGTACTGCTTCTCAAGCCACTTCCAGGAGTCTCCTTCACAGGGCTGCTGCAGATGCAAAGCTGTTTTTCCCCTTGTCTTCCACCCACAACAAAAGGCATCATTTCAACCTTAAAGATTTTATTGCTTTAATTACTCCACTCTGTTTTGGAGTTTACTATGCCATTACTTGTTAATACACTTAATAGAGCACAGGGGATGCCAACACCATCGAAGCCTGCCGACATTTCATTTCACCTCCGATGCTCACTTGTAATCCTGCACTGGGCAGCCCAGCATCAGAAGCCACTACCAACCCTGCTGTGCCCATAAGGCAAATCCAAGTGTATTTCCAGGGAAGGGGAAAACTGGTTTTATTTCCCCTGGGGCAAATACGTGCATTGTTTTGGGTTTATAATAAAATCAGGAGAACGGCCACTTTCAGGGTGTTAACCAGGAGTGGGTTTTTATATACACTGAAAAGTGCTTTTGCTTAGTTCTCATTCAAAACTTTGTTTCCTTTACAGCAGATGAATCTGAGTAGTTCCTTAATGTTTCAAAGCAGTATTTGAGTTTTAGACTTAGAGTCTGAGCTTCTGCCCTCCAGCAGGAAACGTCCTTCAAATTAGGCTGGAGATTTTCAGCACTTCCAGCTTTGAGACACCCCTCCATATTCTCCAGCCATGCTTTCCCTAGCAAAAATGAGGGAAAATTGTGATTTCAGCAGTAAAGCCAGTCAATGGAGGTTTAAGAGGCACAGGACATGTGCCACATTTTTGGTGCTGGAAGGACTGGTGGTGATGGTGTGTGCCTTGGGACCCTCCAGTGCTTTGAGTCATCATTTGTGCTTCCAGGCCATTGTCTGCTTTGTTCCCACTGCTCCTCGCCTCGAGGAGCACTTGTAGCTCTGCCTCCAGACCTGCTGAGCTCGGGGAGGGCAGCAAAGGGGCTGGTGCTGCTAGCATTGGGGTCGCCTCACCAAGCCAAGCAGCACATTTTGACTCACTCACTGGTCTTGCAACTGCGAGCAGAGAACAAGAGGGTTTCAGTAATAGTGAAAATCTCAGATTCACGTTGGAAACCTTTTACTTTTCTGTCTTTTACTTCCCCCCCTCCCACCCCATCTGTGACTCAACGCCGTCTCCGCGCAGCAGCGTAACTCCAGGCACACCGTCATTCTCCAAATATTACAACTGTCAGGCAAACAGATTGCTCACTGCTCCCCATGCTCGGCTGAAAGGATTACAATATAGATTAGGATCAGGATTGCCTTCCTAAATGTTCTCAGCCTCAAAACAGGTGTAAGGGGAAAACACGTGAGGGAAATTATTTGCCACTGGAGAATCTCTCCAGGAGGAATTGTTGGATAAATACTAGCTGGAGATTGGGATCAGCAGCTGCCGAGCTGGGCTTTTCCCATCGGAGGTAGCCTGGGAGCAGCATTACGGGCTGCAGGCCCGTGCAAAGCAAAAATGCCACTGCATGCATGCATTACGGTAATTGCCTGTGCACTCACACGCTGCATCCTGAGAGAACCTTGTAAAATGGCAAGTAACCAAGTCATGGAAGAGGAGCAATGGGAAAGCATGGCGGGAAAAGTGGGTGACAGAAGACACCCGCTACTGGAGGCTGGGTTAGAGAATGGAGGGAAAAGCAGCGTGATATCCCAAGGATTCATGTGTCTTTGCAGCCTTTTGTTGAGATAATCCTGCATGTGTTGAGATTGTTTGAGAACTGCCAATGCAAGGAAGGAGCCACAGGTCCAAAGTCAATAGGCACTACTGAGAGCCTGGCATCTTTGCTACGGAGCATTAACCCTAGCCCAAATGTGCGGTAGATCAGTTTAGGTTCTTTCCTGTAAATACATCCTTGCTGGAAAGCTCAGGTTGGATTCAGCACGCCTTTCTTGCCTGCTTTTTTTTCAGCTGGAGAGGCTTAAGCAAAGTGGGATCATGTGATTTGCCAAAACCACCCAGTGAGTCACTGGCTCAGCCCAGATTAGATCTCAGGAGCTTTCTAGCTTTGATCTAGCCACAAGACCACATGGCCTCTTTCTATAGTCTTTGATGAAAGGCTACATAAACACACATAAGGGAGTTTACTACATTTTTTTTGGAGGTTCTGAAAAAAAGTTTTGCCCCTAAGGCAGGCAAAATTGGAACGGGCTATAAACGGGTGCCTTGTGCATTTCTGCTGGGGTAAAGAAAGTACCAGGGAGAAGAGTACACGAGTACATGTCTGAGGAGCCACCAGGAAAGCCCTTTCACAGAGGACAACAGGATGCTTTGGATCATTGTGCTGCTAGCGCCGTACCTGCCATCTGGGTCTTTCCACAAGAGCTGGTTACCTTATACAGAGACGTGGTTGCGTCATCCTGCAGAAAGTATAAACACATTAAGCAATGTTATTCTCTAAAACATCAACACATGAGCTACTTACAATGGACTAAAAAGTCATTGTTGCTTTGAGGATATATTTGTCCCAAGTGATTCATAACAATCTGTGGCACTGAGGCTATGAAGACTTCTAAAGGATGCCTTCACTTCCAGGCAAGTATCCACGGAAACAAGCCCACAAGTTTGCTTTGTTTGCCTTCTTTTACCTAGGATAACCTTTTAAGCTACTTTGTATGCAGCCAGGCTCCCTGGCTGAAGCCGACGTTTGCCCCTGTGAGCGCTGGGCTTTGCTTTCCGTACCTGCTGCCCTGCCGCCCACCCCATCCCCTCGTGGGGAAGGGCACTGTGCCTGTCTGTGGAGCCAGATGAAGGCAAGGACACCTTGGTGGCAGTCTCTCCTGCAGCACAGCGTTGATGTGGTGCCAGGAGCCGCTTGCCCGGGCCTGCCTGCACCAGGACTGACAAATCTGAAGGTAGCAGAGCACAGGGGCTGTGCCACCACGATCTTGGGCTTGGAGCAGGACTGGGAGCAGTGGGACACTCTCATGTTCACAGGATGGGCACCTTAGTTGTGCCAAGTCCATCCTTTGGCACAGGAAATCTCACGATCATTTATGCCACCTTGTTTAGACCTGTAAATCACTTTTATTTTTTTGATTTTTTTCCTTTTATTTCTTTTCCTGCTCTGCCCCCCTTGTCCCTCCGAAACTGTCTCTGACACGCAGGCAGCCATCCTGCAATGTTCTGGATTCCGTGAAACCCCCATGGCCGCTTGGAAGGGAGCTCTCAGCTCTCGGAGAGAGCCACGTCATGAGGGTGAAGCAGCATGTGTGTGTCTGTGTCAACACATAACAAAACACATTGTGCGCACCCTGAGCTCAGGAACTAATACGTGCTCTGGCAGGAAGACAGCTGTACCAGCAAGAGCACAGGGTCAAAAGCAAAGGCAATATTATCTCCTGGGGGACTAATAAAGACAAAAGACAAAGCAACTGTTTACAGTACCATTGAGCAGGCTGTTTGGGACACTGTACTGGGGAACAGAGCAGCTACTGTCACACGGATGTTAGGCACAGGTAAATGTTCAACCCAAAAAGCACACAGAAACTCACCCCCAACTGCACCTAGCTGCCCTGGGCAAAGAAACAAGAGCATAACCTGCACATCAGAGCAGACTGTCTGCTGTCCTCTCCTACTGATGTAACTCATCCTGCCGTCTTGATTTGAACAAATCTGACAGAATACACACCAGCTCGTGCTTTCTGATAAGGTGGGTTGTAGAGGTCTGGAGTGAGCCCCTGGAAAACCTGGGATATCCGTGCTTCTGCACCAGGACTATAGTGCTGCCAAGCCCTGAAAGCCTGCACAGCATTAGTGCCCAGTACCAGCAGGAAATGTCTTCCTTCTGGTGCTGCAAGTAATGAGATGTGATTTATGGAGTGAAGTTCTACTTAATAAAACTGGAAATGAGATACTGATGGGAGGCTGTGGAAAGACCACCTAGCTGCACAAGCTAACAGGGCGTTCAGTCCTCTAGTCACCTCTTCATAGCTCAGAGGGGGAAACCCCACCAGGATTTTAATTCAACGCACTGAATTCAAATCATTTGGTCACTTTGTCTAGCCAACTGCAGCTCCCTGGAGTTAAAAAAAAAAAAAAAAAAAAAACACAACAGGGGCTTATTTCTTAAGCTTCACACAGCCCTGGGTAACTCAAAAGAGAGCCTCCTTCTGACAGGAATGGAAGGACTAATCACTCTGTCTGAAAAGTAGAAGTAGCTTTTGTACCGCAGATCATAATCAAATTAGATTTATCTCATGCAAGTAGATTAGAGCACTAATTATCAGCCTATGCATGTAGTGCACGCACATGTATCTGTGATCATAAACATTTATACATCTCTGCATCCAGAAACGCACACAAGGTCGAACCTAAAACCCACGTGGGGAAGGTTATTGGTGCCCTGTGTGGGGAGGAGGATCTCCTCTGTGGTGCTGGACAATCTAAGCTTCATCAATGGCTTTGGCTGCTTCAGCCACCTGGGCTTGTCCAGGAAGATGGTATCTTGGAGGTGGAGGATTGGGCAAAGCTTGTGGTGGTGGTGGAACAGCTAAGCCATAGACAAATGTATGGCCTGGTAGGAGAGGAAGAGATTGCACTGGAGATTGGGTCTCTGCCAGTGTAACTTTAGTAGCCAGGAGGCAAGCTAAGCCCTTGTGACCTTGTGGTCAAATTTCTTGCTGTAGCTTCTGCAGGAGAGAATCCAAGTGATGCTGGTGCCCTTGCTGAAGTCAGCAGACCTGCAGAACATGTATCATTGTCAGAAGCCCGAGCACACGCTGACAAACTTCGTCACTTCTTGGAGACACAGGCTGGTACATCACATTACTTCACTGTGACTGATGGAACCGAGACCTCCGCGGAGCAGCAGAGAGCACCGTCCTGGAGGCAAAGATCACTGACTTTTTTTAGTAATGACATGACTGAAGGCCTGCTCACCATACTGAGGGTGGGCTAAATGCACTCCCTCGCTTCAGGGTCAACGCATTGCCAGTTCTGTTCTTCGGTGTTCCCACTTCATACAAATTATTGCTAACACGACCATTTTTTTTTTTTTTTGTGGTCCCCTTGTGTCTGGGTTTTCAAGGTTGCACTGTGTTTATGTGTGTGTGTGCCTGCACGCACATATTTAAAGCAGTTGCTGGCATAGTTGACTGGAAACATAAATGTAAAATGAGAAGTGTTAATGAAAACTGGAAATTATCCAAGAATATTCTGCTGGATGTTCAAAAATCCATGATCTCATGGAGATGGAAAATAGCTCTGTTGGGTAAGAAACAGCCCATTTAAAAAGAGATGTAGAAAGAGCAATATAACATGAAGAAATGGTGTATAAAGAAGGAAAAATTTTAAAAAGAGGAAATAGAACGGCAATGATTATAAATTACAAGCTAAAACAATGTAAGGGATTGATAAAAGGAAACCAAAGGATTAATAAACTCTCAGCAGCCAGCAGAGCTAAAGAAATGCAGAAAACATTCCAAAAATCCTGTTAGGAACAATACTGCCTCCTCTCCCAAACCATCCCCATGGCAGTATAGACCTATTGCTGAATGCAGATGGTAAAATCATAAACAGTGGTGCAAAAAAAAGGCAGAAAAGTTTAATAGCTATTTCTGCTCTGCCTTTGGAAAGGAGCGGGATATTCATCCCATACGATGTTGCGGATGGAGCAGAGCATTTACCATCTGGAACAAAGGAGGATGTGAGGCAGCATCTGCTAAAATTAAACATTTTTCACATCATCTGGCTCGGCTATCTCTGCGTCTTAAAGGAGCCAGCTAAAATGCTTGGTGAAGTTTTATGTTTACAAAGCTGAGGAAATTCCAAAGGCATGGGAGACTGCCAGGGCAGCTCTGGGACTTCACAAGCGTCAAAGGGACACTCTGGGGAGCAATCGGCTGGTTAGTGGGACAGCATCCCTCGACAGACTCACCAAAAGTTACTTCAGGCCTCCGACAACAAGGAAATAGAGGCTAAAAATAAAACCAGTGCGAATCAGCAGTGTTTCGTGGAAGGTAAGTCTTGTCAAAGAAACCTGTTGTCTTTTTTTTTTTTTTTTTTTTTCAGACAAGATTAGAGATCTGGTTGACACGTGCTCTTGGCTTTCTCCACCACATGACAGCTTGATTAATGAGCTCACATTGTACAGGATGAATAGGGCACACACCACCTGGATTAAAAGTTGGCTGAGTGACAGACATGAAAATGTAGTTACTGACGGGGAAATAGGGATGTTGGAGGGGATAAAGTGAGCCACATGTAGCTCAGCGTTTCTGTAGCTGCAGTCTGAGTAGCTCAACATCTCCTTCCCACACTGAAGGGTTCGAGAGCCCAGCATTGCACATTTGCCTTGGCAAGGTCTGTCCTGTCTGTTTGCATAGCGCTGGGATGCATCTGCACAATTACCTCCATTAAGCAGGTGGAAGAGCAGGGAGGTAACAGAGATGGGCTGACATTTCAGGAAGCTGTGAGAAATAATGGACGATGAGAAATCAGCTGCTGTCTTACGGGGCAGGCTGCACATGCAGCGCTGTATTTCTGGCCTGACGAACCCACCAAGGCCACCAAGCAAAGCAGTAGCGGAGCTGGGAAGAGAGCTCAGCAGTCGCTGGCTCGGGGCCTGACCCAGGCTGACTCACTTATCTTACACATGTTGCATCTTTTCCATGCAGGGAGCAGCCATTGACATCAGCAGAGCCCAGAACTCCTCCCGCTGGCCAGCACTGGCTCTTTCCTCCCTTCCCAGCAGAAGCATCAGCTTCCACCATCACGTAACTGGAGCGGCACCTCGTAAAACAAACAAAGAAAGAAACTAAAACCATTACCGAACAGCACTCCACTTTGATAGAAGACTGAAGAAGCAAGTTCCTGTATGCTCACCCTGTGTTTCCTTGCAATTTATAATTTCATTTTGCAGTGTCTCCTGACAACTTCGCTATTCACTATTCAGGGTACCTTACAGTTGAAAAAAAGATGTAGGAACGAGCCAAGTATGGAAAACTTTATTATGTGCATTCATATTTGCTTCCAGAGCTGGCACAGCCAAAACTGTCTTGAAGTTGCCAGGACCCCTCCAGTAGCAGCTGGGGCTGCTGCTAGAGCCTCATCCTGAAGGTGAAGGCAAATTGGTCTTTATAAGAAAAGGAAAAGTGAAGTGAGGTAAAGCAACTAGTTTGCAAATATTTTATTATCTTTTGGAAACCAGCAAGATTAATTTCATTTCCTCTGCAGTGCTTCTGCTTGACACGGGACAGCTGCCAGCTATGACATCTCCCCTACCATCAACAGCACAGAGACCAGGAATAACCGACAGCTGGACCCGTTCTGGCCTTCCTTTCATGAAAAAAAGTAGAATGCTGTGATTAATGAACAAAACACAGGCCAAAAAGTGAAGCACTGGGGATGCTCCAGGAAGGGCTGGCCTCCGTGGCCATTTCCCACCCCTACAAGGGGCAGGTCCCACAAGGCTGGGACGGTCACCCCACTGCTGTGACCTCCTGGGGACAGTGGCAGGAGCAGCAGCAGGATGTGGACAGACAGAAGTCCCCTCTCAAAGCAGGGGTCCCTAGGGGCAGGGAGCTGAAGCTTGGCACTCACTGTGGCAGGGAGTGGGCAGCACAGCTGGGAAGACCTGCCTGGCTGCAGAGCTGTAACCATGTGTTCTGGAGTTTGTTTTTGGTAGGAACAACCCTCTCCGAGCTGTAATTACACCCAATTGCCCAGGAACATCTGCAGAAAGTCTAAGCCCTTCAGCTGTGTGACTGCAATGCACACAGGTACGCAGCTGGCACATCCCACTGCTACCTCCTGCCGACCCAGCACAGCCCACCTCCTCAACAGGATTAAATCCCCAGCCATCTTGTGATAACTGGCTCTTTTTTGGAGACCTCAGCATGTACCCACCTAGGACCCATCATTGAATGAGAGGAGCACAGGCAGGGTAACAACCAAAGACATGGACAGTCTGGGAGAACCTCCTAGAGACCCCCTGGGGCTGGGTGTAGCTGCAGCATCGTGATGCAAGGTGAGACTTCCTCTGGTCAGCGGAGACGCCTCCGTGGAGACACCCAGCTGTGGTGGGCAGGGCCAGAAGGCCTTGCCAGTCCCATTCCAAGGACCAGGGCACTTGCTGAGGTGTCCCAATACCCCGTTTGTTCATTCGCCACACCCGTGGGTGAGGAAAGCTGTATTGTTCCCGGTTATCTCAAAATCACCCGCAGTGCCAGCCAGCCTGCAGACAAAAGCACTGATGTGTGATGGAAAAGAATAGCCAGGACTTGTTTCTCTGGGACAGGGTTGGAGACCCCCCCTCCTTTACCTTCTTGTGCTGGGATGAAGCTGCAGAAGCCACCTTGATGCCACCAATGTGCGCTGCCTTTCCTGACGCGGAGGTGCTGGGGCTGCCACTGCTCTTACGCCACTGGGACAGCCAGGAAATCCCATCCTGGTGAATCTGAGTAGTTTCAGAGCCCACGTGCCCCTGGACATAGCAGAATTTACCCATTTTCACAGAAACTACATAATTTCTTCCTGTGCAGGGGATGGGCTTGCAGCTCTTGGCTGAGATGAGCAAGAAGTCACCTCGCTGCTGGCTCCACGGTGCTGCTCTTGGATGCGCGCTCACGTACTGCACTTCACAGAAAGATGGCAAGTCCTCCTCCCTAAGCTCAAGTACTTATTTCAGGGGGAATCACCCTTTTCTGGCAGCATCACACTACAGCCATCATCACCGCACTGTGCCTGAAACTAGAATTCCAATGGGATCAAAGCGTGTCTCTTGGTGCTGCCTCCTGAAGGAGATCGTTCCCTGTGAGAGCACGCAGGGGACCCTGACTCTCATTTATTTCCTCTAGGAAAAGCTTAACAACAGTTTCAAGAGCACTGGAGTGCCAGGAGAGTCCTGGAACTGTGGCTTTTCTGTTTCCACCTGGTACACAGACACCCCACCTGGTAAGACACTTCCCTATTTCCAAATAACCCCAATTACTCTGAGTGACTTTGGAAGCACTGGAATTAGAAGGAATAGTGAGGAAGGAATAATTAGAAGGAATAATGAGGAAACTTGAAAGCCATCCTTCTCAGATGCTGTAACCCTGGGTTCACCAGCTGATGTTACCAAGCACACAATGCTCAGCAGCTGCAGAAGCATTGGAGATGACAATGCAGCTGTGCCAAGGGGGCAGAGCTGGCAGCCCTCACCTGGGTTCAGACCTCCCGAAAACACCTTGGCAGTAGAGGAGGACATCAAGAGGCTCAGTGCTGAGCTCAGGAGAGATGAAAGATCTTTTTCTTGTGAAAAAGCAGTGAGATGAAGAGGCTCGCAGGGAGGCTGCCCCAGAGCTGACAGTCACAGCACCACAGACACAGGAGGGGGCTTAGGTGGATGTGGGCTCCACAGCTGAGATCAGAAGTTTTGCAGGAGCAGAACCTATGAGTAAATGCAGGGGATGTAACAAGCACCTTGTGAGACCACGAATATATGTGCAGCAGCGGCTATGGCTGCGGTGTCAAGTGGTGAGCACGCTGGAGCAGGAGGCTCTGTTTTTGCCACGACCAGGCTGTGTAATTTTTCCAGATTGCTTGGTGCTGCTTTTTCTCATCACTGAGAAAAAATTCAATAATTTTCAAAGGGCATGATAAAGGGCAAAGACTCTTATTTTTTGTATGAAATATGTTTTGCAATATAAAAATAATTCTGAAGCCTGTGGCAAAATATCATGCTGATTCACTTGTGGATCAAGGAAAACTCAACCTGGTTGATGCCGACAGCTTCAAGATTAATTAAGTTTGTGCTGCTGAATGCTCTTCACTCACAGATTCAGCCAGTGTTAACCACGGGCTCTCCCAGACACACATCTTCATGTGGTGGTCAGACCCACAAGGCTTCCCATGGCACAGAAACAGCTGGGGGGAGCTCCACGGGTGAGTTGTGCAGCCTGTGTTGAGCTCTGGCAAACTCCGAAACAGAGGTACCTATGCTGCTCCAGTGTGGACATGTCCCAGCCATGCTGGATGGGGGCTGCATGCTTGGAGGACACCGGCATGGAGCGAGGGCACATCTATGGTGTGGAACGAGGTGCAGCAAAGATCTGGCTAGCTCCAGGTTGGAGAAGTCAGGCTGTATTTACATGATGTTGTCCACAAGCTCCCAAACCCCAGCTCTTGGCAGCTACGGCCTGATTTGTCTAGACTGCATCTGGACTTGACCTGGCTCCTGGCCAGCCTGAATGAATCTCTCAACACCACGCTTCCCACACATCCAATCCTGGGATTAGCATGGGCAGAGAGAGCTCCCATCTATCTGCAGCAGCCAAAGCAGTCAGTCCTGTAAATGTTGATGCTGGAGTTGCTAGAACGCTTATCTCCCAAACCCTTTGAAGCAGACACATCTTGTTTTACATTTGCAAGGGATGCCTGTCCTTGACTGGCATGCCTTGGTGATACTGCAACATAAATACTAACAATACGCACTATAAATATATATTTTCTAGCAGCTGAGCCAAAAGTGAATGAGGTCCATAGAGAGGCATAGAGACCTCACTGGTTTTACAGTGAGACATTTATTTTTGTTCTGAATAATAATAAACACAAAAAAAAAACAAAACAATCTAACAAAGATTTCAGGTCATAACTGACTCTCCATATTAGTACATTAAGCAGCATGCATTCCTGGGCCCTATACACAAACATCCATGCTATTTAGTAGTTAAAATGTTCTACTGTGCAGTTCTGGCCAGTGTTAACTAGTAGGCTCCCAGACAATTCCCAGGCATGGTGTTTGGGAGTCAACACAGGCTGTTCAGCTTACAGTGGGCAGGTTGGATATGGCTACCTTGTTTTGATGGATAAGGGAATTTAACTGAACGGACGTGGAGCTCCATGCCAGCAGCCCTCAGGGCCAGAAATGGTCCCAGGCACATTTATTTTACTGTATAGACATAGCCTTTGGTGGGACCAAAGTTAAGTGTGTATAAACAGGTAATTAGGATTGCGCAGTTGTTGCCTGGATTAATTTTGAAAGCCAGATCTTTAAAAGAGGGTGGGTGCTCAGCACCCAATACGCACCCTCTTTTAAAACAGAAGCAGTAATTGAGTGTAATAAGCACTTGAAAACCTGGCCCCAGGGGTCTATGTAAGGCTGGTAGAATTCAATAGGAGTAGTTGACTTGGCTATTTCCATGGTGGTTTGGGTTGGGGTTTTTTGTTTGTTTGTTTTATCTTTATGGCAGTTTTTGAAATTTGTGGCTTATTGTGGCTGGCCAGATGGATGTGAAAGTAAAGAAAACAGGCTCAACATTTTTCTTCAGAGAAAACTGACAAGCTAGAAAGTGGAATCCTTGAGAGTCCAGAAGGGAAAAAGAACATGAATGGTCAAAAAAGAAAGCCTGAAGCTATTAGAGCATCATCAGTCCTGGCTGCTGGAGGCCTGGTCCACAGCACTATGATCATGGAAGTAGGTGATTTAAAGCGATAATTTAGATAGCATTAATTAGCTTTATTAAAACAAAACACAACAAAACAAAGCAAACAAACAAACAAAAAAACCCTACCTTATATTTTTCATTAAGAATCATAATAGGATTTCTTTCTCCAAGCAAAATACATATTTTTTTTTTTTTTTCACATTTCTTCAGCTTATTAAATTACCTAATGTTCTTTAACCTACATTAGGTTAATAGCAAGGGAGATTTTAAATGGAACTGGATGTGATTTAGCATGTTTTCCCTTCATCAGTCTGATTACTTGGAGACCACATTCCTCAAACTCTTTCCTGCCGTGTTGGTCATTCAGCATAGCCCCAGGACTGGGATAAATCCTGGATTACTGTGAGTTTCTGTCAGACTCATGACCCTGCATGTAGCTGCAGACAGTTGGGCTTTTGACCCCGTTTATTGGGAACCATGGTGTTAGTGTCAAATTCTTGAAAGTGTTCTTCAGTTGCAGTTGGCTCTATCTTAAGTGGGCAGACAAGGTTGAGGGCTTTCTGATTCAGTTTATCTGTTTGCAAAATGAGTATAATGCTGATTAATCATGCACAAAATCTTATTCTGTATATAGAGCCTTTCCTTCCCATTTGTAGGATCTCAAAACCTCTTGAAAATGTCACAAATAGTTCCCAGAGGTCACTTTATCTCCTGCTGAAGTACAGCCAGCTTTGGAGTGATCTGAGGCAAATATTTAACATTCCAGAGCAACAATTTAGGCTAGGAAGTGGAAAGGAAAGCCTCGTTCAATTGAAACTAGAGAGAGATTTCAGATAGGCGGGATGTAAATACCTAAATTGTGCTTTGATTAATTACAGCTACCTCCCTGAGGTAGTCATAAGCTTGGTCACCTTTTATAAACAGTCATAAGAGGAAAGGAACTATAGAAAGGGAATTCCAGAATCATCCTTCGCAAACATGAATGAGTTAAACGCTATCTGATAAGAAGGCAGTGTTTTGGGTTTTATTTTCAAAACATCCCATGTGTAAATGAGTAATGCAACGTTCAACCTCTTGAGCAAGTGGCCATGTACATAACAAGCTGTTTACTCAAGATACTTCCATCAAACACTATCAGGTTGCCTAACTAAGTTTGCAAGCAAATGTTACAAGACCCCCATTGCAACAGGTACCGACTGCAAAGGCCTCACACAAAAGTCTAAGAAAGGATTAAAGCTAAATGTGACACAGCTAGATAGTGGGCATTGACGTACAGAAATGTTATCTCTGGGAAAACAGGGGCCGGTGACAGTCGGGCTGCTGGAAAATAAAGCCTGTCAGGGAGCCAGCAAGTGTAACACTGGAGGGAAAACCTGCCAGTCAGGGGAAAGGTGAGAGAGGGGAAAGGTTTAGTGGGAGATTTTGCCCTTTTCTGAGACTGATTAGATCCTTCACAGCACATAGCCTGGAGCAATTTGATTTGATTTGACTGCTCAAGGCAGTCTGGCCTGGAAGTACATGTACTCTGCAAGAGTATGCACAATTTGCTTTTAAAATTACATCTGATAAATGAGACCCATGATAAAATGTACCAGTTTATCTCAAAAAAAAAAATAATAATATATATATATATATGCAGAAGCAGAGCAGTAATCAGGAGAAAGTTCATAACAAAATGCCAGGATATAGATATATTATTCTGACGTAAATTACTCTCCAGTACTGGAAATCTAAAATACCTGCATATTAAAATTCTCAGTCTTTCCATGTTTTGGCACAGGAGCCACCAATTTCTGCTAGTCAGACATTATTCCCCAAGTGCTGACATTTAGAGGTAGGCATTTTGAAGGTGTTATTCAAATTTACCCATACATTAGTAGGTCAATGCCCTCTGTCCTAATCAAAACAGGAAGGGGTAACTCATGCATCAGAGACTTGGAGCTGGGACAAGAGTCTCAGAAACCTCGTCAGTACTGAGGTTCCGATCTGAAGCTTTGATCCATCTGCATCTTTGACACATCTTTTTTCTCTCTAGTCTCTCCCATGAAGTAGCCATCCTTTCGGCAGCATTAAAATCAGATAAATGTTTAAGATGAGGAATATAGGTGTGGAGAAGGAAGAGATGGAATCATGACCACTTTCCAAATCCTGGAAAAAGTCTGGAACAAATACCAAACAAACCATCTGCAAGCACAAGAGATGGGCAGCAGTCAACATGGAGTTGTTAAAAGCAACTCATGTAAAATTGATCTTTCCTTTTATAGCAGGGTAAAAGGTTTAGTGAATGGGGAGTTTCCATCTCAATTTTTGTCTTGACATAGTCCCATATGACAAGCAAATATTCTCTAGAATAAATTACTGATGTTGTAGCTAGCTTGTTTCCTAGCTGGTCCTCAGAAAATATTCTATTAGTTTAACTATGAATTAGTCACTATCAATATGAAAAACTGTAGCCAATGGAGTTCTGAAAGAGTCTGACCTGGGTCATACTCTTCTATAATGATTTGGGTAATGACAAAGCTGCACATGTTCTGAAGGCCATGGTCAGAATTCAAAATGTTTGGGACAAATTGCAGAAATAAGATGAAAAAGGAAGAGTTTAGTGGTGCAGGTGCAAAATGCAACATGTGAGCAGGAATAGAGTTACAAGACCAATTTTGGACACGGAACAATTTTTTAACCTTCAGTTCTCTTTTGAGAAGACTGTAGGGTTATAGTAGATCACATGCTAAACATGAATCAGCTGTGTCATTGGATTGCAAAAGAAGCAAACATTGTATTAGGTTCTGGTAAAAGGAATGCAGTTTGCAAGATGGGTGAAGTCATCCTTCTGCTCCACTTATCATTAGTGAGGCCTTGGCTGTGGTATTATATTGAGTCTGGGGCACTTCAGTAAAGATATGGGCCAACAGGGGAGAGCCCAGAAGGGGGAAATAGGAAAGATCAGCCATCTGAAAAGAACTACTTTGTCATGCTGAGACTGAAGAAATTGCAGTCAGCTTAGAGGGGATTGACAGGGAACACAACAACATTCTGCAAACACAGAAATGCTATTTAGCCTTTTGGAAATGTAGGATGCACTATGGAAAACAAAAGCAGTGGCTTAAATTTCATCAGGAAAGATTCAGATTAGTCACTGGGAAAAAAAAAATCTAATGATGAAAGACTATGAAACACTAGAATCAATTGTTACGGTAGAGTTGCAGGACAAGATGCACAAATGCGTCAGGAATTACATAGGTACAGCTTATTCTTTTAAAAGAAGGCTATTGTTTTGAAACAAGAAGGATCATCTTTAGAGATCTTACCAGTTTTCCTGGGGTGTGGGACACATGCTTTAGGCAACCCAGAATCACAGTATCACATGGCTGAGGTTGGAAGGGACCTCTTGCGATGGCCCAGCCCAACCGGCTGCTCAAAGTGGAAGCACCTAGATAAGGTTTCTTAGGGCCCCATCCAGTCGAGTTCTGAGTATCTCCAGGGATGGAAACTCTACAAGCTTGCTGGGAAATCTCTTCCAGGATTTGACAAACCATGATTAACAAAGTTTTTTTGTTTGTTTGTTTGTTTTTAAGTTTAAATGGAATTTCCTGTATTTCATTTCTTTTCCTCTTGTCCTGTCCCTGTGTGCCACTGAGAAGAGTCTGGCTCCATCTTCTTAAGGCCACCCCATCAGGTGTTTATTAACAGGGATAAGATGTCCCTGAGCCTTCTCTTCTCCAGGCTGAACAGTCTCAGTTCTCTCAGTCTTTCCTTATATGACAAATGCTCCAGTCCCTCAATCATCTTTGTGGCCTTTCAATAGATTCAGTCTGGTATGGCAAATGCACCCAGCACTGAACACAGCACTCCAGATGCGCTTCACCAAGGCTGAACAGATGGGAAGGACCAACTTAGTTTTCCATCGTCTGGGTCATCGATGAAAATCTTAGTCTATTGGCCCCAGTATCAACTCCTGAGATACACCAATAGTGACTGAGCAGGGTTTGTGCTACTGACCGCAATCCTTTAATCCTTTAAGCCTGGCAACTCAGTCAGTTTTCAGTTCACTTCACTATCCAGTTATCTGGTCAGTATTTCATCAGTTTGTCTATGAGGATGTTGCAGGAGACAATGCTGAGTCTTTCTAAAGTCAAGATAAACAACATCCACTGCTCTCCCTTCATCCACAAAGCTAGTCATCTTATTGTAGCAGGCTGTTTTGTTGGTTAATAAAATTTTCCCTTCAAAAATTCGTGCTGTCTACTCCCAGTTACCTTCTTGCCATTTAGATATTTGGAAATGGTTTCTGGGACAATTTGCTCCATCAGTTTACCAGGGACTGAGGTGAATCTCAGTAGTCTGTCATTTCCCAGTTCCTCCTTCTTGCCCTTCCTGAAGATAGTATCAACACTTACTATCTTGCAGTCCTCAGGAACCTCTACAATTGCCATAACCTTTCAGATGTAACCTAGAGTGAGATGACACTGACATTGGCCAGCTCCCTCAGCACACAAGGATGCATCCCATCAGGCCCATGAACTTGCATATGTTCACTTTGTTTAAATTCCCTAACCTGGACCTCACCAACCAGTAGTAAACTTTCTGTGCTCCAGACTTTCCCTCCAGTCTCAGAGCTGTGGGATTCTTGATTGCAGGTCTTACCAATAAAGACTGAGGTGAAGAAGACATCAAGTACATTGACCCTTTCCATGTCCTTTTCACCAGGTCCCCTAATCCATTCAGCTTTGGGTACATATTTTCCTTAGTCTTCCTTCCAATATTGATGTACCCTGAAGTCCAGGTTGTGATTCCACTTTTTGTTCTGCTCCCATGTTTCAGGATCCTTCACTCCACCATATCATGGTCAAGGAATCCAAGACTTCCCCTGACCTTCACATCCCGGACCAGTCCTTCCTTGTTGGTGACCACGAGGTCTATCACTATATGAAGGCATGTCACTGTGTGGGGAAATGGAAATTGCCACATTGGGATCTTCAGGGGATTTGTTTCCTGACTGTGGTCTGAAAAATTAGAGGATTAAAGTATGGATCTTCTTATTTTCATCCGATCTGCCTGCCCAACCTCTGCTACTGCATCTGGACAAGAGCTACCTCTGGATTTGTTTTGCTGTCTGTCAGGAAATCAGGCAGGACTGGGCAGGTGTCTGTATTAAATCTTTGAGACTAGTCCACTACAGTCAATCTGACTCACCTTTCCCAAAGTCCTCTTGCTGGACTAGTAAAGAGAATTATCAGAAACTTCCTCTGGGGCTGTGAGAGATGGTAAAATGCCTTTGAAAATAGTGAGGATGGGGACTGGAGAAGGGATGAGAAAATAAGAAGGGATGAAAAAATAAGAGGGCACATAAATCTTCCTGTGTCTAGAACATTACCATGGCTTACAGAAGACTGATTCAAGTCATACCTCCACTACTAATCTGGAATATATCTTTAGGGATATCTTTAAGTAAGCCCTAGCATTTCTTTGGGTTGTTCTTCCCCCTTCCTCCAGCTGCAGATGTGCTGAAGGCAGGATAGGGAAGAGGAAGGGCTTGGCCAAGGAAGATCTAGCCATACTTCCATGCTGCTAAGCCTGCACACAGAAGGCACGTGCCTTCTGTCACGTGAGGTTTAGCAGTTAAGTGGCTGTGTAGCTCCCTTCCCTGTGTGCCTCAAACAGACACACAAGCTTCTCTTCTGCAGAAGCTTTTCCTCATACTTATAATGAGGTTGTGACCTCAGGCCCCACTGATCTTCTGTCTGAGAAGTGGAGTTTCACTGCAGAGGGAGAGGTTTGCTCCATGTTCCCCACGCTCAGCAATGGATTGAATTCAGTGCTGTGTTGGCACTTCTTCTTTCCCTTGCTTCTTTTCTGGGAGCGTGCTTGGGAGGCTGGAAATGAATGGGGTGCTTGGGACGATATGGAGGTAACTTTGTTAGGGAAATAGAATAGGTTGGTTTATTTTTCTTGTTTCCAGAGAAATATTTTCTTGTCTCCTAGGGTAGATAGTAGTTACTCCTCTGTACAGATAGGTGCACTTCACATGAGCTTGTCCAGTGTTTGTCAGGTTACTCTGAGATACAGTCACAGGAATAAATAAATAAATAAATAGAATGAGAG
Organism: Oxyura jamaicensis; assembly: GCF_011077185.1. Classification (NCBI taxonomy): domain Eukaryota; kingdom Metazoa; phylum Chordata; class Aves; order Anseriformes; family Anatidae; genus Oxyura; species Oxyura jamaicensis. The sequence continues at coordinate 147,589,150 of NC_048894.1, forward strand.
AACTCCCTTGTTCTGCAAATAGAATATGCAAAAAAAAAACTAAATGAGATGTAAAGGAAAGGAGGATGGGCAGAATTATCACCGGCTGTAGTCAAATGGCACAGCCCCAAGAAGGGATATGGCTTACACGTACACAAACAGGCATTACCTATTGCCCTTGCTAGAAGTGACTCAGCCACAAATATCACCTGCAATTGATTGTTACCCCAGAAAAACAAATGATTCAAACGTTGTAGAGGGGCATGTGCAAGGCACTGTAGACCAGCCACGGGACAAAAGAGAGATCAACAATCTGCTTGCAAAAGGAGTCTTTCTAAAGACCACAATAGCCTCTTAAGCACACTTTAAGGTACAGAGTAGCACTGCAAGCAGGCAAATAAAACCTGGCTCTCCCTGAAGTTAATGAAAGTATTTCCACTGGCCAGTTTCCCGGGGAACAGGCTGGGAACTGTACAGCAGCCTGTAAACCAGGATTATATACACTGCAACAGTACTTACTGGCCTTGGCATACGAATAAACAGCAGGAATAAGCTTCTATGCAATGAGCAATGGAGAAATATTTACCTCCCTGAAAAGTCAATATTTTAGCACAGACAGGATTGGGAGAGTTTATGAAGGTATTTTGTTTGTAAGCAAACTTCAAAGCTTTTTATGAGTTAGTTTTTTGGCTACTATTATTTACATTTTTAATGGCAAAACAGTTCCCAGAAGACTGAATGGGATGAGTTCATGGCTCCAGCAAACAGAGGGAGTGACACATAGCACTTCAGCGCCGGCTGTGCAGTGGGAGCTGAGTGTGCTAGGATGCTGGGCTGAGCCTTTTCTCACGGAGACACTCAAAGTGATGTCCTCAGCCTGGGTTTCTGGCTCCTTCCAAGTGACATGGTGTGCAAATAGCCTGCAGATTAAAGAGAGCTTTCTGGTGCTCCCCACTTCTGAAAACTGCACATTGGCTCAAAGTTTGGGGGATGTTTTTTAAAATCCTTGCCAAACCAATCATTCAATGTATTCCTCTACAGGAGTACTTTTTGATATCATAAGAGTTAGTTTAAGGTTCCCAACCCTGTCAAAAAATGGAGCGATTAGAGAGGGGTGACCTTAGACATAGAGGGAAGGAGGCCAGCACCCACCTTTAGCTAGCAGATGTCCTTACAGGCCATGTTGCCCTGTTTTTTATAGACTCTGAATTTAGGCAGTAATTCAGAGTTATTACCTCTTTTCACTGACAGTGCAGGGAGCTGAGGTAACCATTTTCCCAGTTTAGCAAAGTACCGAAAGCTGAGTGATGAGGTGGCTAATCTGGTGTTACTGGGTGAGCCAAAGGCTGGAGTCTTCTCCCCCAGTCTCATTCACGCCTTGCTGGGCAGGCTCCCTGCTTAGCTCTGTAAAACTGCTTAGAATCAAGCTCCACTCCCTCTAGCTTTCTTAACAAAACCTCACACTTTAATCTTGAAATGCTGTAAGAAAAGGGATCCAGGCATATGCTTCATACCTAGCCCTGCGACTCTAAATAGACAGTTTAAATAAAAGATGAGGTGCAAAACTGAAAGGTCATGGAGAGATCATTAACCACTTGGAACTGTAGAGTCTATAGCATTTTCTTGTATTCCATAGATTGTTTGTTTCCTGCTTTGATGACTTTAAATGTAAATGCGATATTTGTGTGGACTTCCTGGTCACCTTTGTCCCATAGATTCCTGAGAAAAATATATGCCATGACTTGCATTTCTTTGCTGCCTTTGCAAAGAGAGATTTCTCACACGTATCACTTCAGCACTGCCCCACTTAAAATTGTCCTGATAACTCTGTCTAAGCAAATCCCAGCTGTATAGCTGTTGCTGCTGCTGCCATACCCTGCCCTGTAGATGGCTAATAGGACAAAGACACCAGGGTTTCCTGGAGTATCTCAGTGGTTAGGATGCTGGCAGATGACTCAGGCACAGAGGGGTTTAATTTTACTTCTATTCAGTGACCTTGCATAAATCATTTCCCACCCTCTGAAAGTGCTTTGAAAACGATGGCTGACAAGTGGTATATAAGAGCTTGGTGTTTTAGCAGGGCCTGGTAGTCATTTCAACACAGCCATTTTGTAATCAGAGAGACAATGGTTTATACTGGTGCCAATGTATTTCATTAGGGCCCTCCAGTACTATGTGATTCCCAGTGGTACGGCTCACTGCTGCACCATGAACACCTCAGCTCTCTTTGCCATTATCCCAAGCTCCTCATGCCCGTATTACTTGGTGAGAAGGATGATTCCAGCTTTAAGGGAAAGCTAGCAAGGTAGGCAGGCACACACTGCTTTAGGTCCCCCTCATCGAAAGGAAGTGTGCAGGACAGGAGGACAGCAGGCAGTTAGGGAAAAGGAATGTGAGGATGGATTTCAGGAGAAAGCTCTCTAACAATGAGTTTTGAAGCAAGAAGCTCATGCAACAAGGACCCAAACCACACAGAAATTCCTAGCTTTTTTCTGAGTGCCGAATTAGTAGGAACTCTTGGGAACAGAGTGAAAAGGAAGCACTTGGCACTCAGAGGAGGGCTATAGATGCCTCAGGGAATTTATGCTTCTTACCTAAGCTTCCCTCCCATAGAGAAAACCCAGTGTGTTACAATACAGTCACTTCAGGTTTTGATTTATTCTGGATCTTTCTGGTCTTTTTTAACGCCATAAACTAAGTGTCTATGGTTGTACTCTGTGAAAGAGAGACCTTGGCCAGGCTGTTATGTTGGGAAGCAGGTGGGGCACAAGCAAGGTTTATAATTTCCTTTCTCATATGTGGCAGGATTTTCACATTAAATTGCTCAGTTGTTTCTTAATCTTAGTCTGTATTCCTCCCTGTCAACTTTCTTGTTTTTCTTGGTCTTCTCTATATGCAAATCACCACCTCTGTTGGTTTAAAGACCAGACTGAACAAGGGACATCTCTCTGAAGGACGTCTCTCTGTTTCAGCATCAGGAGACACAGAGAGCTGACTGCAAAAGCATTGACCTACTACAACTCCTGCTTATGTTCTTCAGAGAACAGGCCAATATAAATTTTGGAGCTAGATTACACCAATGTCCATTTTATCACATTGCTAGAAAGGTCAGAGAACACTAGAAAAGAGCATTTTTCCGTGACCTGCCTACCTCTTTCACACCTGAATTTTCTCTGCTTTTGCTCATATCTTCAGACAGGTTCCTGAGATCCATGGGCTATTCTTTTTACACTGCCTGATCACACACTCTGGCAGACTGTCATCTAGTTTTGTACGTTGTTTTGAAACGCTACTCATGTAAAATTGCCTAGGCTGATGTGATAGCCCTAAGAGTCTCTGTGTATGCATTCCAACTCCATGCTCTGCCCTGACTGCAGCTGTCTGTTTGAGTGCTCCTTTTCATAACACCTGGAGGCCTAACAGGTATCTCAGGGTTATGGGTGAAGAGCTTCCCGGGTGCTGAGGAAACATGCTTGATAGCTGTGATCTTTGTGTTCTACAAAGCCTATGTGTCTCTTTGCATCCTCTACCATGTAGCCCTGAAGAGACAAAGTGTTGGCCCAGTGAGCTACAAGTTGTGTTTAACCAAGTGGGAAGTCAACATTGCTTCTGTTTGTGTTAAGCACCTTGAACTTTGAAATCCCATTTCCTTGCCAAGATGGTGGATTAGGAAGAATCCCAGAGTGAGAAAGCAAATAAATGATTTGTAGCCTCAGCAGGAGTGCAGTGAGATGCAAGCAGATGTTAGATCATTGTCACCTATGAAGGTGTACTATGGAGAGATCCACATTCTGCTGATATACCACACTGTATTGTACAAGTCAGCCTAGTTACTTCCAGCTGTTTTTCAATCCCATTTTGCACACCTACTTTGCTGTGAATACCAAGTTGAGCAGTATTCCTTCAGGCCAGATTTCTGTGAAGCATTTTGTCTTTTTTTCTTTTATCTATACATGACAAGCTTTATGGTAAGAACTTTCTGAAGGTCTTTGATTCTCCAGCACTTGTAATTGCCAATATTCCCCTCCTTTCCCAGGGTAGGGGTACTTTGAGAGAGTGCAGTCCAAAAGCCTTGTTTCATAGTGTGCCAAATGCACACTATTTGATTTTTGCACACTAATTTAATCTGAATTTCAGATGACTTGAAACCAGTTACAAATCTGATCCTACCTGGAGTGCTGGAGACTCCAGTGTAACTCCATGGATGTGTAACAGCACAGGTTGAAGGTAATGTAGGAGTGAAGAGGAACCCACATGGTTCCTGTGACAATGGTGCCCCTATTCCGACGGCCCAGGGACAGCCTGTGGATTACACTGTGTGTTCATTACATTACAGCCTGGACCAAAAAACTCTCATGGGTTCAACAGGTGTGGCAGCAGTGTGAGCTTTTTTGCCAGCATAGAAAAGGAGCTCACAATTTGACCCTACAGATTCTACTTGAAAGTTCTTTTAAGGGTAGCTGTGAACACTGAAAGGTGTTCTAGTCCCTATCCAGACCCACAGGTCTCATCTCTGCATTTGGGCTTGTGTGCTGGAGGCGTAGGGCCTGGGCCAGGAAATCTCCCCATGTGTGGGGAAAATGAGCCCTATATATGAACCACAGCTCTGGGAGGCTGCTTATTGTGGAAGGGCTAAACCCCACGTGCTTATGTGTGCTCTGAGCCATCCCTCAGATGGTCCTCAGCAGGGTGCTGCAGACCTGACACATACTAGGCTGCAGGTACAGTAAAAACTGCAGAGCTGGGCCCAGATGGAAATGGGGAAAGAATAGGACACTGGTATAAATGAGTGGAAAACCATTTCTACCCTCCAGCCATGTCTTAGCTGCTCAGTTTAAAAGTAAAGAAAAACAGCTCGGCAAAATACAAAAGAAAAAAAAAAAAAGGGGCCCTTACAGATTTGTCTCCCTTTTTTCGTTGAGTTTGCACATTTCACTTCTACAGGGGGAATAACAGCTGCAATCTTTCCTCATCACAATTGCAAAGAAATGATCATCCCCTTTCGCTGCATTTCCTAACTCCCCCAGTTCCTCTTTCAGGTTTATGCCTTTTCTGTATGAAGTTCTCTCGGTGGCATGGAAATTAATTGAAATGAGTGTGACTAAGAGGGGAAGACCCAATAATGTCAGGATTTCAGTAGTAGCTCCTGAATTGCGTAAGTACTATTTTTACAGAGATTGCAGACAATCTCATGAATCATTGCAAATGTACACAGCTAAACACAAGCTGTTTCTTCCCAAAGGCTGGGCCTGAGTGGTTAAAGCTTGTACATCCACCGTGCATGGGTGCTAATAATAACTACTACATTTAGACAGTGCCGTGAGCTGGTGTCACTCAAAAACATGATGGGGCCTGATCTATACAGGTGTAGTGAAACCACAGCACACATAGAAACAAATCTCCTGCAAGCAATTACTTGGACTTCCTGAAAAATACCTCACCCCCACAGACCATTAAGAATGTCACTGCCAGAAGTCTAGAGGCAAAAACACATCCAAATCCTCACTTGTGGTATTAGTCCTTTCCTTCCTTTGTCAGTACATTATTTGTCTTCCCCTTGCCTTGAAGGCCAGCTATAACCCTTAGAGGCCCCGATTTGAGGCAACTGCTGTAGTTCATATACTGCTCATCCAATTTTCCTGCAGAGGTATTTGAACTTTCTTCCATCTGCTGCCATCTGTACCGGGAACTTCTTCCTGAATTGAGATCAGCTCATTGTTCACTGCCCATCTGCAGAGTTATGCTATTCTTCAGAAGGAATTAAAACAGGAAAAGGGAGAGAAAAAGCTATCCTCTTTACTACATCATGACAAGCAGTAATCCTTATTAAATTCTTCTGTAATCTCTACTGCTATTACCAATTGCTTTCCTCTGCTCTGCATTCCTTTTTTTCTTCTTTCACTCTGAACAAGCTGAGAGTTTTACTCTGGTGTGGCTTTTCATTCACACTGACCTTGAGATGGCATATTTCATTTTGGGAGAGGCAGTATTAATCAGTGTGGCTGCATGAGTATCTCTAATGCCTCATGGAGAAGGCTTCCTGTGCTTCCAGTCTCAGCTCCTCTCAGGCCTCTTGGCCCTGTGGCCACATTACATTACCCTTACTTACCACACCATAGTCTCCATGCTGTCTACACTACCAGGATGCATCATGGCAATTTGATGACTGCAGTACATTACGGAGACGCACTCCAGCCAGGGAGTCTAGCACATGCAGCAGGAAGCAGGAGTAGAGCTGGCAAACGATGGGGACTGGAAGCAGAAATGGCATTGGCTGGGAGAGGCAGGTGTGGGGACGGACAGGAGACTCACTTTCATGCAAAGACTCTGCTTGGTCTTGCCCATGCTACTTGAAGGGTTGTGCAGGTATTGATGGGGTCAGAACGCATAAAATATAGGGTCAGAAAGACAGTGTGTGTCCATTCCCCAGCCAAAAGGTGGGAATCAGTGACTCAGTGGTGAGGGACAGAGGAATGTCATTCTTGCGCCACTTATACAGCTGCCAGACTGCAGCTCAGAAGATGAGATTGGTTGGAGTCAGTTTTACAGTGTCGCTGTCCTCCTCCAGGCATTTGTGAAGCATAAGGGTGTATGCTAAGAACATTGCAGATGGAGAACGTGTTTCCATCGAGATGCATATTTACAGTTTGCTGTTGCTCTTAAACCGGATTGGTTTCCTGTTTTTCATCTGGCAGCTCTGACTCTGGATGGCCAAGGGTGCTGCTCCTCTTTTGCTGCCTGTTTGCTTTTCTACTGGAGAACAGCAGGAGACTCTGAAAATTCTTAAATCTGAATGCTAAACTGGATTGCAAATTGCTTTTCCCAACCCTATTATTAGGATTAACAGAGACAGAGTTACCCATAAATCATGACATTTATTTTTTTTTCTACAGAAGATGTATAGCTGTATTTATAGCTTTTAAGAGGCTGTACAGACACTGCAAGCATGCTTCCCCAGCCAGAAGCAAAAGATGCTTGAATATAAATTGGAGTAGAACATTTTATTACTAATGTACATCTATTTGCAAAAATACTGTACAACAATGATGTAAAATATTCTGCTTTTAAGAAATACCTACATAGCCACAGGGGACACAAAGTATTTTATATCTATGCATGAAGTAGAAATAAGATAACAATAATGTAATATAGATGTGCATGTATATTTACTGTAATATGTAACTGTACTAGTCTCAAAACATTGGACTCATAGTGAATAAAACATTAGCTTTTGTGTTAGGGAGCTAGGGCTTTGGGACTATCTGCACATTGATATGTATTGATGCAGTCTGATATGATATGTACATTCAATAAAATTTCTCCAACCATGAAACTTCTGCTTCTCTCTGACCATCTGTACATTTGCTTGAAGTATTTTCATTTCTGCAATTTTGAAGGAACATCATGATTTTAAATTTCATTCAAAGTGAGGTTGAAAATCTCTTCAAGTCTTTCCTCTGTGGATTGCTGACTCTGAAAGCTGGGTACGATGTCACACAAAGGCTGCTGAGGAATAGAATGGAAAAGCGCAAGTGTTGTTTTAGTGCTTTAAGAAATGAGTGTCTCAAACGCCCTGTGATGTATTGCTACAGCAGAGAGCTTGATGATGATACAGCTTGATGAAGTCCCTATGTGGGACTTAAGTTTGGTTCCTTCCCTGGCCTCTACAAGTTTCTTGACATTGCTGTGCTAATGAATCCCCTAAATATTAATGAGAGTGAAAATGTGAGGAACAATAGATGTTAAGTGCAACATACATCAACGTTCAGGGTGTATTCCTTCTTGGATCCCTGATAAATTATCTAGTTTGCTACTCCTTATCTTAATCTTATCCAGTACTAATTACAGCAGCCTCGTCTCTGTTGGGACTGGGGATTTTTGCAGTAGGAACTACTCAAGGACAAACCAGTGGAAACTGAAGACTTAGCAGTACAATTAAATGCAATCTGCTCCTGTTCCTCCTCCAAAATGGCCTTTCAAAGGTGCAGCCTGGGGAATTGGCCACTGAGCTGAGTCAGCCGCGAGGGAATTATGCAGGAGCTTAGATTAAAACCTGATCTCTTAAAAATGGTGTCAGGGGGTGACTGGGGAGCGGAGGCTGCTGGTGCCCATGCCCGGGAGAGCGGGGTGCTGCTGGGGAGCGTCTGGCAGCACCGGTGAATCACCCTTGCTCGCCCTTTGTTGTCCTGCCCAGCAGCCGGCCGAGGCACTCAGCCATTTTCTCCGAGGTGATCTGACAAGATCACAGCACGAGGAGTGCAGGCCGCCTGCCAGGAGCCAGCAATTTCGTTTTTTGCAGATACAGATCCCAGGCCTGCTCCTGAGGGCAGGTGGCCGCTCAGCCCCGGCGGCTGCATCACCGTCCCATGCCCGCCGCCAGCTCGGGGGCTGGTCAGGTCTTGTGGGCCGAGCGCCATCAGCCCTCATGCCTTTGGCTTACAGCGGCTGGTGTGCTGGCTGAAATGGCAGCAATATCCCACAGGGCAGTTCTGGCCAGCCACCACCTCATCCCTGAAGCTGAGGAAGGTGCCGGTGTGGAGTCCCACTGCCTCCATCCGGACTCTGTCCCCCAAACGCCACCTGTCACACTCCACTTCAGCCTTAGGCTGCAGCTCGCCTCTCCTCCACTGCCTGCCACACGGCTGCAGTGCCCTGGCATCTCATGTCAGCCATGTCTGTCTGTCCCTGAAAACAATTACGACTGTCCTTTCTCCTGCAAATACACGCCTAGTAACCTGTGCAGCAATCCAGTCTGCTTCCCTCATCAAGACATTTGCACATCCCAGCTCTCATTAATCATACCGCCTGCAGCCATTCACCACGGTGGCTGCTGTGTACACAGCGGGTAAACGGCTCTCCTCCCCATACCACTCACACTGATGTCACGCTGGGTTGCTCCCCGCACACCGTGAAATGCCTCCCTTGGTGCTCTCATGGGCTCTCACTTCCTGACAAAAGCACCTGGGGATCTACTGGTTTTGTGTGGCTCCCCTCGTGCTGCTCGAGGCAGAGACACAGGGAGGCTGCAAATGGCTCTGTTGTGGTCATGCTGGAGGGTTTGCTGAGGAAATTCAGCAAGAAAGCAGGGTGCAAGAGCAGAAGGACTGAAGGACACATGCAACCTTGCAAGGTCAAGCCCAGTCATTGCAATGCAAGCTGAGTGGGGGGAATTTGGCCTGTACCTTGTATCTCATTCTGTCTATCCACCACGAAGCCTCTGGTAGGACAGGTGAGCACCAAGGGGGACAGTACATTACATTGAACAGAGGGGCATTTTCCCCCTAAGTCTTCTTGCTGACAAAAAAACATGCTTTGGGGGATGTTGAGAAGAGAAATATCTTGCCTCTTTGCCTGCAAACTCATAGTTAAATTCTGTTTGCTGGAGAAGCAAAATTCTCTTGCTGGATAAAATCCACCTTTAAATCAAGGTGCAAAGGAGCATCTCACCATTTTGCTGAGCTAGTGCCCAGGGGTGAGTGATCTGCTTGGTCAGTCTAAAAAAAGGCCTTCTAAAATGCTGCTTATTGAGCTGCATGAAAGAATTCATTTCTCTGAATTTAAGGAGAGTCTGTGGTATTGAACATATCAAGGAAAATTATTCAAGCGTAGAAGTTCACAAAGTTGGAGAGCGTGAGAGACCGTCATTTAGTTTAATGTGTTTAATTTGTGGTATGACATTGTATTTCATTATCCACAGACATAGTCCACATAGGTTAGAAATCCCCTGGGGACAAGATAAATCAGGAGAGTGCTTGGTTAAATGTTATCTGTGGGGACTCCCACAAATTGATGCAACTGGTAATTCCTGGGGAACGTAGCAAAAAGAAAAGTATGAAGTTCTCAGATTCTGAGTAGTTCTATGGTATCACTTCCAGATATCATGATATCACCACCATCAAGATGACACAGCATTAAGAGGGTTAGAAGAGTAAACTTAAGTGGAAGACAAAACTGAAATGCCTTGGGCCAGCACTGGAAAGTTCATTTGTCCTCACTGATGTATGCTACCAAGTCTCTTTTGTGGTGTGCTCTATCATATACCTCCTACTTGAATGTGAAATAGTAGGTTTCAACAGGCAGACTCTTTCTTCATGGGACGTTACTCCATTTCAGAGGCTTTATATCACTATGTACTCTGGAATTTCTGAAATGTTCTGGGGAACAAGTGATGACTTCCTTGGATCTGCATATAGATGGGCAGAAAGAGAGCAGATCTTTGTGTTCAGCTTTGCTTCTGATACACTTCTGCATGTGGGGAAGTAGCAGGATTGCCTTTTTACTGAAGCACCCTTACAAGCATCAAGCAGCAGGTTGCCTTCCCATGACACATACGAAGGCAGGTTACAACAGGGTTTGTCGGTTATGTCACACAGTGTGATGTGGTGTGGTAATACAGTGTGACAGCAAGACAAAATGCAAGACCCTGTGTCAGAGGTCTGCTGCTTTCAAAACATAGCCTGCTCCTTACCATCCCACGGTGCAAGAAGTTTTTCACCCAGATGTCACATGTTTTCTTGTTGGTTTGCCCATCTGTTAGGGTTGTATCTCCGGAACTTATTTCCCGTGGCTGAACAGCAGCTTAAGAGAGGTCAAAAAGACATAGCAAAGACTTTGTATTTTTGCTATTTCCTCCCTTTGCTCCGACGTCTACATCACTTTAACAAGAACAGAAGCACATTAACAGCTTTGAATGCTTTCTTGGGTATTTTTGAAAGTGCTGCTCATCCCAGTGTTGTGGTGCCAAATTCACAAGATCTTGACAGGAAGCACAACCCAACGTCTAATGCTTAGGAAAAAAAATGCCCTCCTGTACCCCAGGGAGTATAACACTAGTTATGCTTTCCATGCTGCTTTGGTGATGGCCCTCAGCTCTGTCCTGGAGGTATTTACCTGTGTGGGTAAGACTGTGGTGTTAATTATAAAGCACCAGGAAATAAGCAATTGTGCAATATGTTAAGGAATAGTACCCCTCAACCCAATAACCACTTTCCATTTCATCTTGTTACCTTTTCCAGGCAGGATCCAGCACGTAATTTTGTGTCTGAAGTAGAGAATATAATGATGCCTTGAACCTAATTGTCCTGCCTGACTACTTGCATTTATATCCATGCATTTAACGGATGGAATAGTTTATTTACCTTTTTCTAATGACCTCATTTGTAGTCAGCTCCGTTGCTTGCAAGAGTGATGTATGGAGACAGCAATATCAATATTGCTTCTACTGTGCAAACACTGGTAGTGCAGGAAGGTGCTGAACTGCTGTAAGCAGAAGTTCACCTAAGGCACACATGATCTAGAAGGATGGAGATGTACTTGAAAGAAGGATTTAAGCACTTAACTGCCAACATAGGCTCTCAAAACCTCTCTAATTTTTTGTTTGTCAGCTTTGGCATTTCTTCCAAGAAAGTCTCCATTACTCCATTGCCTCTACATGTATTTCTCTGAACAGCTCTCTGGAGAAAACTGGCTCTGATTTGTTTCTTTCATAATGAGGTTCACAGGGTAGGTGTTCTTTCACCTGTCTAACTGTGAGGATCTAGTTTTACTCTGAAAACAGAAGCCCTGACCAGATTCCCTCACGTTTGAAGAGGATGAGACTGCTGGGGAGCAACTTATGGTATGTAAGAAGCCAGGACTCAAATCTGCTCTTTGCTGGTGGTAGAACACTAGAGTATGCATACAGCTTTATGACAGTTGGGTCTTTATGAATCATTATGAATCCGTTTGGAAGACAGGCTTCTGTGTGACATTAAAAATATTATTTGGAGCAGGGGTTGAAACATGAGTCTCCCAGACGTTGTTGTTGGGTTCCTAGTACACTAGCCATTTAGTTATAGTCACACTGAATTCACAGAAATACTTCAGCATTGAAGTCTTATCCTCAGAGAAGAATAAACTCAGACATTAAAGTAACTCACTTGCTCATTTCCAACAAATTAGGAGGTACGTAAAGCTAGTAGGCATCAGGTTTTACCAAGAAAGTTCTGTCAGTCTCTAACATTTCTGCTTCTAGGCATGTCTGCTTCTTGTCTTCTTATGCTTTGAATCAGGTTGAGGAATGCCTACAGCCCTACATGATCCACAGTCCCTCCTACCCATTTTTGTCACCTAGGGCCTGAACCGAAAGGCATCCCAGAGCACACATATGAAAATAGACCTTCCCTTAAATCCAGATATTCCTGTGGCTAAAACACTCAGACAGAACATGGGATGTGTGCATGCCATCAATTTTTCTACCAGATAAGGTCTGAACCTGCTTCTCTCGTGATATTTCCAATTAGTGGGCTACACAGTGTCTCAGGGTGGGACATTCTCCATCTTGCTGCTGCGTGTGGTCCCTGCAGCATGGGGTAGGTGTCCATAGAGAGCCAGTCCCATTCTGCAGGCAGTGGTCAGGGCATTGCCTGGAAGGATGCTGAGGTTCCTGCCCTGATGTACCGCCCGAAACCATCCCTTTGGGAGCTGATGGGGACACGTTGCCCGAGTTGGGTGAGTGCAGAGCAGGGCCTGACACATGGTGGCAGTGCGGAGCTGGCTCCACCGCGGTGGGCTCTGGGCAGAGCTGGTCCTCTGCAGAGGACCTCGAAGTGCTGCTGCTCTAAGGGCTGGAGGAGGTCATCTGGGAAGGACCACTCCCTCCTGGACCCTCAGGGAAGCCAAAGAAAAAGTTGAAGTGCCCTGGCAATGGCTCAAGCCAACCCTTTAATGAGATGGACTGGAATAAGAGGGTGGACTGAATTCCTGATGCACAGATTAGAGGTGTTTATTTTCGTCTCCATAAGCATACAGAGGGCTATCTGTCTTGCTATTGTTCTCCCATTAAACATAAAGGTACTGGTGACTCCACGTGCCTAACTGCCGCCTGAGCTGGGTATGTGTGTATCAGGGATGGCAGAGGTGACCAGAGGATTTAATTTTACTTTCCCAGAGCCACTTTTGGGTGGGAGCTTATGCTGTAGTCTTACTTAATTAGCCACGAGGACCTCCAGGCTGACTGAGCAAAGGCATAAGAAGTGCTAAAGAGAGAGTTTCTCTGGCAAATGCTCTGTGAAAGCGCTTCTGTGATGTGGGCAATAAATGACCCTTTTGAGAGCAAGTGACATTGGGCTTTCTGTTATGGTGTGTGGCCTTTTCATGCTAGGGAGACTTGGGAACTACAGTTGCCAGAGGGAAGCTGGGACATTTTGTTGCTGCTAGACTTTCTGGGAAGACATAGGGAAGCCTTTTTTTTTTTTTTTTTTTTTTTTCCTAAGGAAAGAGTTAAGCAAGAACATTTTGCTGAAGAAGCAGCTTTGGAATGACTTGATATAATGTCAGGTAGAGTGAAAGCTGGTCCAGTTCTTGGGTCAGATTTTGATTGGGGATATCAGGAGGTAGCCATTTGCAAATGCATGAATAGAGGAAGGCTTATTTGGAAGTGGCTTATCCGTTGTGGGATGGAAGAATAGGAACTATTATTTTCCTTCCTTCCTTCCTTCCTTCCTTCCTTCCTTCCTTCCTTCCTTCCTTCCTTCCTTCCTTCCTTC